>NC_137604.1:34762825-34772825 GCF_963280865.1 Gymnoscopelus braueri | reverse complement strand
GAGAATATTGCTCATTCTCTCAGTTTCTCCTTTTCTCTGTCTTCCCTCTTTTTTCTTTTGTTTTATCGCACTCTCTCTCTCCACCGCTCTCCTCTCCCCTCTCTCTCTCTTTCTCCGTGTGTGTGTATGTGTGCCAGCACAGCCATCTCTATAATTGTACACAGCTACAAGGTGTTTGCAGAGAGGAAAGGTTGGTGGCTTGATAACAGGTCTGGCTTGTGGAGGGCGGAACAACATTTCCCAACTCAGCTTCTCTCTCTAACATCTCACTTGTGTCTCACATCCCGTTCTCACTCTGTGTCTCACACCTGCCCCACGCACGCACGCACGCACGCACGCACGCACGCACGCACGCACGCACGCACGCACGCACGCACGCACGCACGCACGCACGCACGCACGGACGGACGCACGCACACACGCACACACACACACACACACACTTTGTGTTTGCTGTGCTGTAAAGACAAGAACACATCAGGCAGCTAGCTTGTTATAAACTGTATCTCTCCTCTGCTTCTGTTTGTTTTGCTGTTTTCTCTCTCTCTCTCTCTCTCTCTCTCTCTCTCTCTCTCCCTCTCTCTCTCTCTCTCTCTCTCTCGCGTGCGCGCACGTCCGCTATATCTAGTGAAGTGTACAAAGGTGGTGTGGCAGCCAGGCTGCTCTCTCCAGTTTGGATTTGATGCACTGAAGCACATTTCACTGGAGCGAGCGAGCGAGCCGACGCTCGCGAGGAGCAGCAGAGCTCGCGCATCACACATCAACACCTCCTCGGCTCTTGGCCCCCATCTCTTGTCATCCCCCTGCTCTCCTCCATGATGTTTTTTTCTTCCCTTTAGCCTTTTCTGGTGGAAATACTATATGAGCGAAAAGACGAGGGAGTCGTACAATCAGATTGTTCACCCGCAAACTCTAACAAACCCCTGCAGTAGGTGCATGTTGTTTACAGATATACAATGTTTTAAGCCTGATTTATACTTAGTTGCACACCGGTGTCATGCACTGAACATACTGTAGCAGATCTACAAGCTCACGTGGTGTGCTTTTAGGTCCGCGAAACTCATGCGCAACAATAACCCAGGCCTTTAGAAACCACAGCCGTCCAGTCAGTGATGTGTCATGATGTTGTAATGCCATCATGTCATCTTATCCCACATCACATGGAAAAAGATATGCATATCACACACACACACACACACACACACACACACACACACACACACACACACACACACACACACACACACACACACACACACACACACACACACACACACACACACACACACACACACACATACAGTATACACACACACACACACACACACACACACACACACACACACACACACACACACAATCGCACGCACAATCGCACGCACACATGCACACATGCGCACACACGCGCGCACACACACTCACACACACACACACACACACACACACACGCGCACACACGCGCTCACACACACTCACGCGCGCACACAAACAAATTCACAGACATTCTGGTCCTTTATCCCCCTTTGGTAATCTGTTTACAGAGCGCTGGGCCCATTTGAGGGAGAAGTTAATTGAAATGGGGGGCTAATCTGATGATGGCACAGAGCAGCAGAGCCCCCAACCCCCGCATCGGCCTCAGTCAGGTTGTGCTGTGTTGTCCCCACTCCAAGCGCCCTCGTTCGTACGACCTCACAAAATCCTGAGACCCTTACAGGTCCATCTGTGTGCTCTCTGAGTTAAATTAACACTCCTGATTTCACAGTGTATACTCACTTAATTTCATGGCTCATGGTTCCTTGCAACGTTGGCCATCCGCATGTGCCACGTCGATTGTTAATCCGCCATTTGCACTTGGCTGTGCATCACAGGCACGCAACCAAGTATAAATCAAGCCTAAATCCCTCATTTGATAGGCTATGTACCTCACTCACTTGGGTCTGATCTTGTTTTTCTTGTCTCACAGTTTTTTCCCTTTCTTCTCCTTTGCAGGATGGATACTACTCTCATCGCCCTAAAGAGAAAATGAGAGTGGACAGCAACAACGAGAACTCAGTGCCCAAAGACTTTGAGAACATAGACAATAGCAACTTCGGCGCCCGCTCACAGCCTCAGCGGCAGTCTGTAGGGGGCGCCAGCAGCAAGCAGCAGCGGGAGCGTTTGCAGGAAAAGGCCCACGCCCAGCAGCAGGCGTGGAAGGACAACTCCCCCGTTCTGGGCCGCAGTTCCAACGAGGTGCTACCTGTGGTCCACCAGCCGTTGGCGGTCGCCAACAACGCCACCTACCAAGGAGGCCGCCATCAGGGGGCTGCCGGAGTGGCGCGGCAACATCACCGAACCTCACAGGCCCAGCAGCAAGCTCAGTCCCAGCATAGGCACCAACACCCCCACAAGAGGCAGGCGACCGCAGCGCCCCTGGAGGTTACCTATGACCAGCAACCTAAGTGCGAGATCAGCGGGAAGGAAGCCATTTCGGCCCTGTCCAGAGCCAAGAGCAAGGAGTGCCGCCAGCAGATCGCTGAGGTGTACTGCAGACACAAGGAGGGCCAGTTAATGCCTGAGAAGGTCACTCGCTATTGCCCCATTGAAGGTTAGTCAATTATTATAATTAACCATATTAGATTTCACTTAATAGAAATTATTTTATTTCTGTGGAGTCAACATGGCCACTTTGTATTCCGTTCAAGGGTTCTCACAATCAATTTCTATCAAAGCTTGTAAGAGTGGTCCTACCTGACCGAGAATCATCGACCGTACTTACAGCCATTTTGTCACCTCATACAGTAGGTTTCAAAAGAGGTTGAGACAAGGACACTTTTAAGAGCTCACTGTGTTCATCATACATTGATAGAACAGAAATATAGATTGAATGCATTTAAAGGACCTGAGCAGTCAATTCAAAACCAGCATACTGTATATAGACTAGAGTCTAGTTGGATTTAATTCAGCTGCATTAAATGAACAGAAAAACACAGAAAATAACCCTAAAATATAACTGTCAGCTTGTCAACTTTCTTGCTTGAGGTAATTTTCCATTACTGTATATATTTGTATCATTATTTTTGTGTTCTCTCTACGATACACACTTATTTTAATAGGCAATAAGAAAATAATATCAGCCAAGCTGAGAACAAAGAGCCCAGTCTGGTCAGTCAAGCTTAAGCGCACGGTGAAAACAAACAAGAAGTGTCTTTTCAGCTGATGAGTAATTGGTGGAATAAATTGTATGAGAAAATGGAGGATGCTGCCTGTATTTTCACAAAATTGGTTTCCAATTTTCATTTGTTCAGTCAAGCTGGCCACAGAAGTTTGGTTTTCCTTTCTGTCTTTCTTAAACACACACGCACACGCACGCGCATACACACACACACACACACACACACACACACACACACACACACACACACACACACATTTAGCCTACACCTTTTCCAAGTACAATAGTTACATACAGTATAGACATATGCAGGTCTGTCTGTGGGTTTCATGAACAAAATCTGTTACGTTGCTACCATCGTGAACAGCATAGCCTACATCAGCAACCGTGTTTAGAGAAACGGTATATACACACAGGCACACACGCTCTAACTGTACTTGAACACACACATGGATAAATAAACATACCCACATAGGACATGACTTCATGGAGAGCTGGCAGAAGAGAAAGCCATTATACGGTGTGAGACATCGGAGATGTTCAAATACCTCCATTGTCCCATGTCAACTTATTAGAGCTCAAAGGAGGCATTGGTGGCATTTTACATTCCCTCTCCCCAAAAGCAAAAGTATCACTTGTCTGTGTCTAAGGCCCCTGACTGTCATCTCACATGGAGGCTCAATAACCCACTCAAAGTGACAGTTTGATCAAAAAAGACAAAAGAAATTGAGGACTTTTCCCTGGTGGCTGTAGCTGTAACAACACGACAGCTAAATTAAATCATTTCCCCCCCATTTTTTGCTCTCCTTCTGCCTGGCTGCAGCCTGTCACTGTGCTATCTTTCTCCCTCTCTCTGTCTCACTGACTGTGTCTCTAGGTTTGTATGCTGTAAAATCCTGAGACAGAGTACAGTTTACATAGTAAAATCCTCAGTGTTAATTATTCCATTTGTAACTCTGAAAGTGCTCAGAGTTATATTACATTTGTACACGTTCAAAGTTAAATCAACCCGGAGAATTTAACTGATTATGTGTCCCTCTCTATCTTTTTTTTCTTTTCTCCAATCTACTCTCTCTCTGTTTTAAATTCAAGGCCTAACCTTGTTAGCAGCAAATAGTCCAATTTGATTTGATCTGTATTCTGTCCTTGAGGCCTAGATTAGCATTTGTGCTACTACTAGCTCCAACGTGTATTAGGTCCAACTCATTGAATATGAGTATGAGAATGTTTTCTCAGCCTTACGTATGATAATTTAGCTAATACCGGTGTGGCTAGGCTTGGTTGGTGTACCAGGGATGAGTTTGGAGTTTATGCTGGCCGGCAGTCAGTGACCATGTCCCCATGCACTGCTTAAACATAATGGCATTGCATTGACTCACATTAAATTACAACCGCGCATCAGTTTGCTGCTCAGGGATTTTTCATTAAAAAGTCTAAGTTGTAGTACAAGGTGATCAGGTTTGCACGTTGCACTCTCAAACCACTTACACAGAATAGAATAGAATGTGATTTGTGTCACTGAAAGGACAACATTATAAGATGACAAATATTGTGCATCTGACACATTAAAGAAAACAAGTTGAAATTATTGTGCGGGGGGGGGGGGGGGGGTTGGGGGTTGGTTGCAGGGGGTTGGTTGAATTTACACAAGATGATGATGGAAGGAGAGTGTAGGGTGATAGCAGATGAGGGAGAGGCAGTTTAGGAGATTGATGGAGATGGAAGGATGATGAAGAGGGATGGGATCAAGACGAGGGCTTGTGTTCATACGGTAGAACAAGGTCTGCGCTGTCAGCACCTGAACGGTATGCCTCAAAGATCTATACATGCAAGAGGAATATCCAGGTACTAGTCTTTACATGATACTGTAGTGTATACTCACCATAACCGAAAAGACGGTTATCGTACGATGATCTCACCATGACCGACAATGAAAGACGATTATCTTACGATGGTGTCACACAGAGAAAATAGGTTGTCGACAAGCTGTAGATCTGCCATTTTGGAGATAATAATACTCTAATCCTAATGTCACATAATTTCATCACAATGAAATTAATACTGTGTCAGAATTACGATGCAACATTGTAGGGCTGCAACTATTGATAATTTTCTTAACGGTTATTCTATCAATAACTTTTTTGATTAATCAATTAATCAATTAGGAGTTTTTTTTAAAATATATATATATATTTTATATTTTGGATAGTTGAAGATTTTCATCTATAATGACATGCTCAAAATGTCTGTCTCTCTCTCTCTCTCTCTCTCTCAATCTCTCTCTGTCTCTCTTACTTTCTCTCTCTCTCTCACGCACACGCACACACACACACACACACACACACACACACACACACACACACACACACACACACACGCACACGCACACGCACACGCACGCACACGCACACACAGATTCAGCAGCTCTGCTCATTAGTTCAGCTATAGTATAGCATACAATCTCAAAGTGCTTTGTGCAGTGACTGGCCAATTATCCATGTGCAAAAGCAAACCAGTGAACCTTCTTAGCTGGCCACCAATTACTGTTCCATCTGATACGGCCCACAGCGGATTTCCCCTACTGCTGTCACACAAGTACTGTACACACGCACGTGCACACACATTGACAGAGAGGATGAGAGAGGAGGGGTAAGGGGGGGTCAGATGAATTCGCACCGGGTTGCTCATCGAACCAAACCTCTTGAATATGTCTGGATTTGTAATTAAAACTAAGAAGAAGTGATTGACAGGCGTTATAATGAATTGGAGTCAGGAGACCCTTTAGATAAAGACATGTTGGACACCTGCCCTTAAATTTGAATGACTTAAGCTTGATTTATACTTTGTTGCACGCCAGTGTCCCACCACCTAAAAAAGGCTCTACAAGCTCACAAGGTGACGCGCCGCGACGCATTGTGAGCTTGTAGATCAGCTATTTTGGTGCGTGACACATTGCACATCCAAGTATAAATCAGGCATTACAGGAGACTTGGTAAATTGGAGGCACTGTGGGTGCGTCGTTTTCCATGCCCCTGTTTTTTATTGTGAGCTCTCAAATAGAGATGTATTTGACACTTGCCTTTAAATCAGAGTAATTACAGGTCCTTGGGGTCCGACGGAGAGGAGCTGAGAGGGGCATTTTGCAGTCCCAGCTGCCCAGGGGCAGCATAGCATCAGCAAGTTAAACTGCCATTCAATACTCCTCTGGCCTCCCATACTCATAGAACGCTCAAAAACAATAGCTTTTCCATTGCCCCCTGGGAAATGAAGTCCCAAATTATGGTAATTATCTACCCAAGCCCTGTCCTGTCAGCAAATAGGTCAGGCTGATAAGCTGCATGTATATGCTTAAATACCGTTTGCTCTAAAAACAAGCACTAACCTCCACCCTAATAATTAGCTTGTTATAAAAAGAAAAGAAAGCTATATTGGCACTCTTCACTTTTACTAGAGAAGGCTTTTGATAGGAAGTCATTGTTTTTCAATCAATTATTTGTGTTATATATTTTACGATTGGTATAAACACAGTCCAAAACTGCTTAAAGATTTATGTGTGGTTTCCAATTGCTTTTTATAATTTGATAGCGGCTTGGCAGGGGTGGGACAGTATTTGACTGCATGCTTGTTGTTTTCACTTGTGTGAAATCCAAGGAGTCTTCTGGGAGTTTGGCCTGAGAGGAATGATGGCACATTGTCAAACTGTGCTCCACCCTGACAGCCCCAGAGGAGTAGCTTATAGGATTCCTGTCTGAATGAGGATCGTATTTACAGTATGTGTGGTGTGGCCGGTTGACATTGTCATAGTTCCAGTTCCAATCACATAAGAACTGTATGAATGAGTCATGGTTCTTGTGGCTCAGTCGTCGTCATTCCGCGCTCAGGCTCAAGTGGCTTGGTTGTTGGGTGTTATTTATTTTATGTTTTTTTGTAATACCTCTGAACGAGTCTGAAGTAGTGTGGCTTACCACCTTTGTGTTCAACCCTGAGGCATTCAGCATCCTGCCTGAGAACGTGTATGCAGTAGCAGATGACATGGGTAGTAGGCTAGTTACCTTGGACCAATAGCAGCTACCGTGCAAGCGAACAGGTGTATTTTGTTGTTGAAAAAGCACAAAGAATTTGCCCTCTGCAGATTTGGTCTGGCCTCGCTCGGTTGTGATTGGATTTCACTGCCCCCCTAAGTTGTGGGGCACCAATCAGGGCCCAGTATACAAATGTGGGGCGGGTTTATCACCAGAGGCATTTTTTTAAAATCAGCCCCTTGGAAATGCAGGTTCCACACAGAGATTCCAGACTAATATCTACGCAGTGATATTAGTCTGGCCAGGCTAGGGGTGCAGCGGTTAATCGAACTACCGGTAATTGATTTAATCGATCATTAAAGGTAATCGATAATCAATGGTTTAATACAATAATTGATTAATAATCTATCTATTTTGGGCATGTCATTTTCGTCGAAAATCTTCCAAAATGTTCAAAAAATTATAATATATATATATTTAAAAAACCCGCTTCTCGATTAATTGATTAATTTAAAAAGTAATAGATAGAATTACCGCAAGAAAATAATCAATAGTTGCAGCCCTACAGTGTTGCATCGTAATTCTGACCCAGTATTAATTTCATTGTGATGTGACATTAGGATTAGAGTAGCAACAATTATTTCTGTTACTTTAACCACTTTCAACCTGCCATGCCTATTTTGGGTATTTTTTTAAAGACGGGGTGCCGTGATTTTCAGTGATCCCCCCCCCCCTAGAACATGATCATCAGGTATTATGGTTATACTAGGAGGAAGATCTTTTTCAAAAAAGTGTACCGAAAGTGTTAAAATTATGTTTTTATGTGGACACGCCTCCAGTTCATTAAGTATACCTGGTTCTCACCTTAGCACCTCCCACCTGAACCAGTCCCTCCGCCTCCTGTCCTAGTCCCTCCTCCTCCTCATGCCCACACCTGTTGTGTTATGATAATGAGGGGGAGGGTATATTTCTACTGCGTCATTAAAGCGCTGTTTTTCTATTGGCACGTTTGACCCTCAAGGTTTCCGCCTCCAGGAAGAATCTCAAAATAGTCAGAGAAGACATAAAACACCATAAAAACACCACCAGGGGGCTTAATGAAGTTCTATCAACCTCATAGACACATGAAAGACAGAAAAAGTGCAAAACCATGTCACCACCTCTTTAAATCTCCAAAATAGCTGATCTACAGGCTCACAACACGTCATGATCACCACACGTTGTGAGCTTGTAGACTGCCTATTTTCTCTGCGTGACACCATTCTACGATGAAGTACAAATCAGACTAAATCAGCTAGGCTTATGTGGTTATGTCTTTGACATCACTGCGCAAACGTCAAAGACCAGGAGTGAATTTATTATGCATTATGCAATGTTGTGAGATTACAGTGCAGTAAAAAATACACCCTGTTACCTGTCCAGGTAAAGCCAACACCAATGTCCAGTGGGATGAAGATTCTACAGAGACCTTCCCAACCAAACCAGTCAGGATAGCTTTTGTCCTGGTGGTCCATGGAAGAGCCTCCCGCCAGCTGTATCGCCTCTTCAAAGCCATCTACCACAGCTCCCATTACTACTACATACATGTAGACAAGGTAAGACATTTTTTATTCTGTGACAAGGTAACCTGTAATCCTGATGTCCTGGCACGAAGTCCCTGCTCTTAAAATTAATCATTTATCTACTGAACCCGACTAAAAGTGGTTCTAGATTCCAATCTTAAATTACACTTTTCCATTGCCACTTCATATTCTAATGGAATTTTGTAATTATATTTGTTAGAAAGAATGACTGAATACACCTTTCATCTTGAAGTTAATCTGTGATCCATTTCTTCCTCCCCTTCCCAGCGATCCAACTACCTACATAGGCAGGTTCAATCCCTGGCTGCCAAGTACGCCAATGTTAGAGTGACCCCTTGGCGCATGGCCACCATCTGGGGCGGTGCCAGCCTGCTTACCATGTACCTCCGAAGCATGGCTGACCTGCTGGCCATGAGGGACTGGAGCTGGGACTTCTTCATAAACCTTAGCGCTGCCGACTACCCTATCAGGTAAGAGAGAGAGAGGAGCAGGACTTCCCAGCAATAGACGATTTACTAATCAGCCATTTAGCAGACATTATTAACCGGAACGATTTACAAAGTACGTAGCATAAACCTAAAGTAATAAAGGAGTAAGTACAGAAATGATGTGCTACAAAGTAACTATAGGACAGAAGGTAGAGATCAAACCTGTTATCTATCTAAATAAGCATACTTACTGTAGCATCTGTGAAAAAGCAAACAACGTAAATCTATCTAAGTTAACATACATAGCATAGCATCTGTGAACAAGTAAGCATGTCTACAATATCTCAGTAACATAACTAGCAGGCAACAAGTGCAAGATGGCAAGTGCAGATGCAAAGAAATAAGGAACGTGTGGCTAGGGGATAAGTATGAAGAGATAAGCTTGTAGAAAAATGTGGAGTGACTGCATTTCTGACCGATGAAGGTTATATCACAGCTTGGGAGCGAGGAGTCTAGGTCACCTGGCGCATTGGTCAGGTTCTCCTATAGGGAAGGGAGAGACAGATGTCCTTTTGTTGGTAGCCTATTAAAAGATAGTGTAGGAGGACTTTGGTTAGACACTAACAGTTACGTAGCCATTGTTTGGTTAGACCACCACACACACACACCAGTGAAGACAGAATGAATATACTATCCTATACAGTGATGAGCCAGAGGTCTTCGGGAGCAAACTCCCAACTTAAGTATCTATTATGTTAATGCACAACAGAGTATTCTACATGAGGAATAAACAGCTCTCTAGACCATCTCTAC
>NC_137604.1:34720325-34755325 GCF_963280865.1 Gymnoscopelus braueri | reverse complement strand
ACTAGCGACTGGAAGCATATAGCATTTATGACAATGTTTATTGAGGTAAGAAAATCAAGTCTAAAGTTTGTCAAAAACCCACCCACCCACAGGAAGCTGGGCCCTTGCTTAGTACAGAATTTTACAACTGTCAATACCGTAGGTGCGGACTGGGAATACAGAAACCTATGATTCTAAATAGTAATTCATCAGTACATTCTCTCTCGCATACTTATTTGGGGTATGTGATAGGAAAACAAAGAACCATGGTTGTCCCCAGTGGTGGAAAGAAACTAAGTACATTTACTTGAGTACTGTACTTAAGTACAATTTTGAGGTATTTGTACTTTACTTGAGTATTTCCAATTTCCAATACTTTTACTTCTACTCCACTACATCTCAGAAGCAAATATTGTACTTTTACTCCACTACAATTATTTAAAAACTTTAGTTACTAGTTACTTTTCAGATATAAATTATGATATTATGACGCATACATTAACCACTTTAACCCTATTTTATACCTAGGCTATTTGAAAATAGCCGATCTACAAGCTCAAAACGCGTCGCATCGCGACGCGTTGTGAGCTTGTAGATCTGCTATTTTCAAATATTTTGTACTTTTAGTTTTGATACTTTAAGTACATTTTGATGCCAATACTTTTGTACTTTTACTCAAGTAAATTTTGAATTCTGGACTTTTACTTGTAACAGAGTATTTTTATATTGCAGTATTGGTACTTTTACTTAAGTAAACAATTGGATTACTTTTTCCACCACTGGTTGTCCCTTGACCCCACTTTGAGAACCACTGGCCTATAACATAACCTCAATACAATGTGCTTGGAATACCTTCATGCAGCAACCGAGAGTGACTAACCAGAGAACATTTTGTGTGTGATCACTAGGTTTATTCGCAAGCAGGGCCTGGATCGGCTGTTTTTCGAGTGTGACACCCACATGTGGAGGCTGGGTGATCGTAAAATCCCGGAAGGCATTTCTGTAGACGGTGGATCTGACTGGTTCCTGCTGAATCGCATGTTCGTCGAGTATGTCATCAACTCTCAGGATGACCTGGTCACCAGCATGAAGCGCTTCTACGCCTACACACTGCTGCCTGCTGAGGTAAATATGCACCGATGCACGGGCACAGACATGCACAGCTACTCGCCGCTGTCATGTTCATGTGATGAAGTATTTCTGTGCCTAATGTCATGTTCACCTGTCAAGTCTGACTCATACTGTATACTACACTTTTTTAAATAGTATATATTTCTGTTTAACTTGGTTCTAGAGGTACCAAATGAAATCTTTGAAAGACAATATGGAATCATAACACTCACACAAGGATGTGAGAGAATTTCTTCTCTGATGGTATACCAGAATTAGCGTTTTTTTAATGAGCTAATACACATTCTTTGTTTCACAGTCGAGTTTGTTTCACAGTCGAGTTTCACACTTTCTCTTTCTCTCTCTCTTTTCTCCCTCTCTTTCTTTCTCTGTTTCTCTCTATTTCTCCCTCCATCCCTAGTCATTCTTTCACACAGTGCTGGAGAACAGTGCCCACTGTGAGAGCATGATGGACAACAACCTGCGCATCACCAACTGGAACAGGAAGCTGGGCTGTAAATGCCAGTATAAACACATAGTGGACTGGTGCGGATGCTCCCCTAATGACTTCAAGCCCGCCGACTTCCACCGCTTCCAGGTACATTCTATAATGGCACTGCAGGTGCTTGCAGACAAACTAATGGACACAAAGGCAAGCGGATGTGTGTGTGTGTGTGTGTGTGTGTGTGTGTGTGTGTGTGTGTGTGTGTGTGTGTGTGTGTGTGTGTGTGTGTGTGTGTGTGTGTGTGTGTGTGTGTGTGTGTGTGTGTGTGTGTGTGTGTGTGTGTGTGGTTTCACTTTGACTTGTCCTGTCCTCACATATTAGCACTGTACCGACCTCCTATTCAGTATGGTGTGAAGATAATGCCAATAGCAATAATTGCAAAGAGGAAAGATTACATTACACAAGGGTACAAGATTATAGTAGTATCTTTTATTTAGTATCAAACTAAAATCTATTTAGCCTGGCTTGGAAGGGAGAGTTTAGCTTGTTAAAAAACAAAAACAAAAAAAAGCACGACCAATATTGTTGTCGACTGACCGTTACTGAACTCCTAAAAGAGTAGGCTAAAAAAAAGGGCTAAATATTCTGCAACAGTGAAATATCATGTCAAGTCATGTTCTTCCAGTATGCACTCTCTTTCTCATACAGTGCTTTACAGTATGTATACACACAATAAAAAATGATGGTGGTGACTTCATCTCTGTAAACGCCATGGTCTCTGCCAACCTTGAGCTAACCGCTGGTCCCTGGCGTCTTGCTGGGTCTGGTTGTCACCACTCATATATTGTACAGTAAGTGTAGTCCAATACTAAGTCCCTCTTAGAGCAAGACAGACCACAGTGTTAATAGGACATAACTAATAATTATTTCAGGGTGTTTGTCTCTGTTTAAATCTTTAAACAGATAAGACAATGTGTGTTTAGTTTACTATCCAGTGAGAGAGGGTATATATTTTAGTACAATGGAAGAGGATATGTAATTAGGTTTTATACCTTTATTTATACAGGTAAATCCCGTTGAGATGCAAGATCTTTTTTTTTAAGGGAGCCCTGTCCAAATTAGTAGCAATACAAAACGTTTCAACAACATGAAGACAAAACATTAAAAGCAACAAGTTACATTATAACAAATAACATAAAACAACATTAAAAGCACCCATAGAGGGGGTGCCGATGGCCAAGTGGTTAAGGCGTTGATGCCTGACAGTGTGTCTCCGCCGGGTTCGATTCCCGAGCCTGGTGGCGGATTTGCTGCACGTCACTCCCCCTTTTCCTGTCTCTCTCCACTGTCCTATCAAAATAAAGGCGAAAAGTAAAAGAAAAAACTACCTACATAAAATAATAACTCAAAATACACTAGTTATGAAAACAGTCGCAATTTCCAATAGAATTGGCTTCAAAACATTCACTAAATGATATTGTCGACAAGGAGAGGTTCTGTACAGTGATACACGTGGAAAGTCTCTCTCACAGACAGGCGAGGTGAATAAGTTCTGGTGCTTCCAGACCTCCACATTACGGACAAGACAAGCGACCTGAAAACATCTCACCCGCTATAAATGTGGTGTCTTTCAAAGTGAGATCTTTCATGCTTACCACGTTCAGAATTTCTCACTTAAGGAGTGGTGTCTCAGAATGAGAGTGTGACCATACTCACTCCCCCACCCCCACCCCCACAGTCCTCAAGTGAGAAAAGGCTTTGTTGCCAGATGTGTGCCTTTCTGCAGCTTGATTAACCCCCCTTCCCTCCTTTGCAGGAGGTAGTGTAGAGGTGTGCAATGTGCGGAATAGCGTCTGGAACTGAAACGCGACCGTTGTGTCTCTGCCAAAGGGTGTAGGTGGCGGTTTTCATGATGCACTGTCAACCACAACCACACAACTATGCATGTGGGATGGAGAGAGTGGGTGGTCGGAGGGGAGGGGAGGGGTGGGCGACGAGGCCAGACAGTGTTACTAATGGAAAATCCCAAATGTCTGAATTAGATGAAGAAGGAAAAAAGATGGATGGATGGATGGATGGATGGTGATGAGCAAGAGGTCACTATTAACAACATGAACCCTAGTGCCCCTTTTTGGGGCGAACATTTGTTGAAAAGGGCCTAGTATAGAACCCTAGGTGACTCCAGTCAACTAAGTATATACGCCTTAAGTAGATTAATATCATGTTCTCCCTTTCATCAGTCCATCATCTCACCACTTGCACCACAAGAAAAAAACGATCTGACGCGGATGCTTGAAATGTCTTGTCTTGCCGTACCCTCGCCCCCACATTGTTTCATCAATACACATTGCAACATGGCATACTGGTTCCTCCCAGATTTCCCCTGAGACACCCTCACCCCTTCATGTGAAATCTTAATCACAAACTCTGAATAGGAGGTGTCTCATGAGATGTTATGTCACTGCTCAGAGAAAAAATATATATTATATTATATATATTCATTTAACCCATTGAGACCTGAAGCCGATTCTAAATCTCAACAGTTTTCTGAAAAACGTCGGTGGTGCTCAATCTTTTTCATGTCAAGGACCCCCAAAATTATATGTTTTTGGCCGCGGACCCCCATCAAAATATGTTGTTCCAGGGACCCCCAGAAGCAAAGATTTGAGTTAAAAATGTTCGCTTTAAAAATATATATATTCAAAGATTTGCACAAATTTTCACGATTTTTCAAAAATAGCAGATCTACAAGCTCGTAGCGCGGCACTCGGTGCCGCGCTATGAGCTTGTATATCTGCTATTTTTGAATAGCCCAAAGTGTAAAATAATGCTTTTTAGCTCAAATCTAAAAATGACACAGTTCCAGGTCTTAATGGGTTAAACATTTTATAAATAGGTTCCCTCCGTGAATGAATGCATAATCTAAACTTCTTCGGTTTTGGAAGGGGGTGCACCATGGCCCCGAATGCCCAACAGGCACTTGATACAGAGCCGTAATAAACATAACATAATACAGACATAGTATTAGCTCTGCCAGAGATAAAACGAGAACAGCTTTGATATAATACATACACTTTGTGCGGACATGCCACTGTGTCACGTAACCCAGCTAAACTGTTTCAGGGTACGCCTCCTCTCTCTCTCTCTCTCTCTCTCTCTCTCTCTCTCTCTCTCTCTCTCTCTCTCTCTCTCTCTCTCTCTCTCTCAGTATCTCTCTCTCTCCCTTTCGGTCTCTCTCCTTCCTATCGCTCTCTTCCACCCACACACATCAGCACCACTTTGTTTCCCTGTCCTCTCAACGTGCCACCATTTTCTTAATCTTCTTTCTTTTCCCCCCCTCTTTTATCTCTCCTCTCCCTGCTGTGCTCGTCCTCTGCAGCAAACAGCTCGGCCCACCTTCTTTGCCAGGAAGTTTGAAGCCAGCGTCAACCAGGAGATAGTGAACCAGCTGGACTCCTACCTGTTTGGACCGTTCCCCCAGGGGACCCCGGGCCTCCAGGCCTACTGGGAGACAGTGTATGATGAACCAGATGGGGTGGCCAGTCTGTCAGACACACAGCTCACACACTACCACTCCTTCTCAAGGCTGGGCCTGGCCAGGGCTGCTGCCTCGCTGCAGGGAAACCCCAAGGACAATAGCTGCAGGTTAGATTTGTTTACATATTGTACTGGGGCTGGGCAATTAACCGCAAATTATATTTGTCTCCGCCAGGCCGAAGGCACGGCCGAAGGCACGGCCGAAGGCACGCACGCACGCACGCACGCACGCACGCACGCACGCACGCACGCACGCACGCACGCACGCACGCACGCACGCACGCACGCACGCACGCACGCACGACACACACACACACACACACACACACACACACACACACACACACACACACACACACACACACACAAAATGAAATGACAGGGAGGCTGAATATCCCTCAGTGCAAGCTAAGTCAGTGCAAGCTAAAGCTGTCCCATATCCCTAGAGGTTCTACAGCAGCTGACCAGTCAGTGTAAGCTAAAGTGCCAGCGCACGCTGAACTGTCACTGCAAGCGCCCTTGCTGCTGCTAAAAGAGCTCACCGTGCCAAACATGGACAGAACTCGCCAAACACAGTTGCTGCCGTTGGTTTTGTCAAATTCACGGGGGAGGAAACACTGGAGTTTATCCAGTGTTCATATGAACCGAAACACAGAGCAGACAACAGAGACCTTCGATGGTTCATAGAATACATGCTGCATAACGGCATCATGCTGGCCTTGTTTTCAGCCAAGTCCCTCCACACGCTGTCTGTGAATCCCAGTGGGACTACCATTCAATTTGCTACGGCGTTCCTCGTTGACAGTAATGTTAATCTATTTATTCAATTAACTACTTCAACCCCGGTGTCCCAATTTTTGGCATGTCGTTATAGGCGAAAACACCAATTAAACGAACAAATGACATTTGAAAATCAAAAAGGTTTTGAAAAAATAACTTTTTTGATTAACCAAATAATATATACTGTAGATAATTTGTATTTATCAACAAAACAATTAACCACTTAAATCCTATTTTATACTTCTTGTGTGACGTAAATTATTCGAAGCTATTATAACATAGCGGCCAACATAGTGGCCATTGCTGAGTGGTTAGTGAGCCCGCTTAGGGAGCCAGAGGCCCTGGTTTCCCCAGGTACGATTCCAGGCCAGGCCAGCAAATGCGTCGATGAAATGAAATTTGTCCCTGAGCAAGACTCTTAACCCCTAATTGCTCACAGGCCCTCATTGGAAACAAGACCGCAAGGACTTTCATGAACGGACCTGTTAAAGGAATTATCCTTATCCTTAGCCTATTAGCCTGGTTCCAGACAAATCTGCCATTGCAAAAAAGACTTTGGCAGATTAGGTCTGGCCCCTCTCAATAGAGATTTTATTTCTCTCCCTCCGAAGTTGTGAGGGACCAATCAGAGCCCAGTATGCAAATATGCGGCGGGTTTATCACCAGTGATTTATTTATTTATTTGCCCCTCGGAAATGCAGCTTCAACACAGAGATTCCAGACTAATATTATCTACGCATTGATATTAGTCTGGCCAGGCTAATTATAACATGCCCAAACTAGAGAACAATTACTAATTGATTGTTTGATAATATTATTGATTATCAATTATTAGTCGATTAAGTCGACTAGTTCAATTAACCTATTACACCTATTACCCACGGTATACAGCTTCAGGCATAATGTATCAGCCCTCGCCTTCGGCTATCCACAACCACACAGGTGCAGTTCATTCATAACTTCTATTGACCTCACATTTATAAGCTGCTTACACTCAGGTTAGCATGAGTAACCCAAACCTACGAAAGGTTTTGTTTGTCAGCAAAGACTTTCTCTCTGGTTGGCATCACATTTCAGTAGCACACATCATTGGGAACAATAGATAGCCCCAAAAAGCAGCTGGGAACTCTGGTTAATGCAGTGTGCTTTGTAACATAATATGTCATTTCAGTCAATTATACCGGCCTGCGGTGATCAGTCTATGTAGGTTACAGTGTTAGAAACGGTCCCTTGACGCCAATGTATTATTAGTGGGCTTTGTGTTACTTTGAAAATGCATGTGGCAAAGTTTAGAAGGGAAACCGCACTTTCTTCTCTGGTTCCATGCTTAATGTTGAGAAGGAATGTTTTTCTCAGCATTATTGTATTTTAGTAGGGTTGTGTCTTCAATAGCTGGTATTTTTGAATCTTGTATAACCAAGTACCGCTAGAATCTGTCTACTGTATTATTCACTGTATTTTTGTTTTAGTATGTGAGTCCCTAACTGTGGATTTATTCTGCTCAAGCGGGCTGAATCGCAAACATATAAATGTGCTGAAACCACATGTTTTGGAAGAGTGTCTATGATTACCTGCTGTTGCTGGGAGCCAATGTCACTTAAAATATGAGCTATTTCTTAACCTTTAAAATTGCCCATGCAGAGACGTTTTGCTGATGACATCCTCTTTTCCAACGATATCCTGATTTGCTCTCATTCATTTACATTCTTAATTTCTTAAAAAACTTGACACTCGTCGAATATTCTCTGGAATATATCTAAAATGAAAAATAATAAAAATGCATATGCATCAGCATACAAAATACGTTTTAAATGAAACTATTGAAATTATTGATTTAATTGTTTTTATTTAATTTTTTATATTTTGAATGAGACATACATATGTTATTAAATTGTTCTGGGAATATGGGGTTTAGTGCAACCAAAGTCTCTTTCCACTGACACGGCTGAGAGTGTTGCTCAAAGGTACTTTGACGGTGGTTGGAGACTGGAGAGGACAAAACAGCGTGTGGTGCTTTAAATTCCCCAGTCATCTTGTTGCTGCGGTGTGCAGTGGTGGAAGAAGTGCTCAAATGTGTTACTCAAGTAAAAGTAGCAATACCACAATTTAGAAATACTCTGTTACAAGTAAAGCTCCTGTATTCATAATTTGACTTGAGTAAAAGTACAAAAGTATTGGCATCAAAAAATACTTACAGTAACAAAGTAAAAGTACTCATTATGCCGAATGTCCCATTTCACAAATTAATGTCTTCTAAATTAAAAAATAGAGCTCTACAAGCTCACAACATGTAGATAAGTACAAAATAGGGCCTAAATGGTTAATGATTGTGTTTTAATAATAATCGAAATCTACAAAGTACCTAGTAACGCTGTCATATAATTGTAGTGGAGGCCTCTGAGATGTAGCGGAGCAGAAGTATCCAAAAATTTAAATACTCAAGGAAAGCAAAAGTAGGCTACTGGAAACGTTCTACTTAATCACAGCACTTGAGTAAATGTACTTAGTTACTTCCCACCGCTGGCAGCGTGTGCCTTTTGAGTTGGTAGTAGCTCCACGTAAGCAGAGCTCCAGTAGAGCAGAATGTCCAGTCAGTGCCAGCGCTCCCCTGCTGCATTGTGGGTGTTCTACAAAGCCCTGTGGGTAGAGCTGAGTGGAGAGAGGAAACATGTTTCCGTCTGTCAAACCTCAAAACCACTCCTTCTATCAGCTACAGCTGTTTCTACTCCTGTACTCCATCTGGTAAAGAGCGAAAGAGCAAGGATAATGAAGGTTGTAGATGTCTAGATTTAGATAGATAGATAGATAGATAGATAGATAGATAGATAGATAGATAGATAGATAGATAGATAGATAGATAGATAGATAGATAGATAGATAGATAGATAGATAGATACTTTCCTGTATAGTTGCCCTACATCAAGCAAAGGGAGATCACTACTGTACGCATGTGTTTCTTCATGCATTTACATGTGTGCACATAAGTATGCAGGTACGCATTTATGCATATTTATGTGTGCATGCGTGTAGAATTGAATTATACCTCTGAAAGATTGGGTGGGGCTGCCACCGTGAGCAGTGCTGATTGGAGTCTCACAGCATCTTGACATGCATGGCTCCAGGGGGGGTGGGGGTCTGAAAGGAGCTTCTGTATACAGCCTAAGCTTCAATCCCCAGCCTCTACCTCTAATACTGGCAGTCCCTTGTCCCTCTGGGACCGAGAGTGCGGTGGAGAAGGTGGGCTGAAGCAGAGGCACAGAATGGAGAGGAGATAGAAAGAGGAAGAGAAAGGGAGAAAATAAGGCATTAGGTACGGAAAGAAAGTGTGGAGTGCTATCCTTGCGGGTGTAAATATTTGCTGTTCTACTTGTCAGGCTAGCATTTGCCAGGACGGGTTGACTCGTAGTCCTCAGCAGGAATAATGATGAGATGGTGGGTACCGGTGTGCAGGGAGGCTAGATGTGTGGCACGTGCACGCATGCACTCGCGTGGTTATGTGTGCACACGCAGCGTTTGTGTACATACATTCATACATGCATACATGCATGTACCACCATCCACCCATGTATGCATTCTTGCATATGTGTGCACGTCATAAGAGAGGTAGAGGATGACTAAACTGGGAGAGAGAAGGAGGGATGGATGGAGAACAGATGGAGAGGGCAGCTGTGCTCGCTACCATTTCCGTTTCCCAGAAGTTGCCTGCCCCGAGGGCCAGCCATCCTTCAGTGCACAACAGCACACAAACAAAATAGACTTCTACACAACAGACTTATTCAAAAGTGAGACCCTGCACTTGCCTCTTGCTAACTGCATGACCCAATTCAACTTAGTTCTTACTGTTTGTTATAACGTGTGTGTGTGTGTGTGGGTGCGTGCGTGCGTGCGTGCGTGCGTGCGTGCGTGCGTGTGTGCGTGCGTGTGTGTGTGCGTGCGTGCGTGCGTGCGTGCGTGCGTGCGTGCGTACGTGCGTGCGTGCGTGCACTGTACATTGACTATTTTCGGCGCGTACGACAACGAAGTACAAATCGGGCTTAACTCGACCCCCCTGCCAATGCAGCCCCCCATTACTTAGCAGACCACTGTGGTCTGGGCTCTCTCTTTGTTTCATCAACAGTACACATCGCTTCACATCGAGTCGGAACACATATCCAACCAACCAACACATGCTTCATAAGGTCATTGAATTAATGTCCACCTTGTCGCACAATCATGGAACACATCAACCACAAAGTAACCTTCAATGTGAGCATCCATTAGCATCAAGTCACATTAGCATTCTCAAAGCCAGTCCCATCCGGTCGCCATCCAGATCTAGATATTCCTCTCCTCTTACACGGTTGCCCTTTAAAAAACAGCACAGCGGGCAGGTTGGTACGTATCGGGTTTGCTAATGGACTCCTCTCTCTCTCCCTCTCTCTTTCTCTCCTCTGAATGCTCTTTGGGTTGCCAGGTATTTCCCCATGGGCCACCCAGTGTCAGTCCATCTCTACTTCCAGTCCGACCAGTTCCAGGGTTACCTGGTCAAGCACCATGCCACCAACCTGGCAACGAGCAAGCTGGAAACCTTGGAGACCTGGGTGTCGCCCAGGAAGAACTTCAAGATCACGACCCCTCCCAGCAGCACGTTCAGCCGCCTGCAGTTTGCCGAGGTGAGTCAGCACATCCGCCATGTGTTGTTCGGCTGACTTTTATGTATCATTTACGTTTGCTGTTTAAGCTGCTGATTTGGCATGAGTCAATCATTCAATCACTCACAGCGCAGCGAGTGAGCGCAATTAGAATCATAAGCACCGCACAGGGAAAACACAGCTCTGTAGAACATAATTAGAGGTGAGGAATTCAACTCATTGCCATGGTGACCTTATATTCATTGCTATGGCGACCTTGCTGAGACTCGTTGCGACTCGACTTTAGGCAATTAAACGTGGGCCTGTAATGGCCTTGTAAAATGTAAATTGATTGAATTCATCAGCGCTTATGTGGATGAGCGCCTTGTGTGCTGCTTATTTGTTGTTTCCTAATGGAACGTCTTCTCACCTTCACACTGGAATGCTTCCCTTGATTGTCTTGTTATGTTAATCTGTATTTCTGTTTACCACAACCCCTCTTTAGGATACAATAGCCTGGCTTAAGATGTGACAGCCAGCACATCTTTTTTTTTAGAAAGGGACAAAATTAGCTGTGTGAATGCAGAATGACCGTTTTCTTTTCTGCAGTTTTTCACGCATCACTTGTCCATTCTTATCAAGCAGAAAAGCTATTGACATGTCCAGGCTGCACAAATGAATTTGTTCATTTCACCTACGTGGCTCAATCTTGTAAATCTGAGGCTTTTGTGAAAATTTGACCTTTAAAATAATATGTAACGATTATGTATTCTCAGTTTGTCACACCACAGAATAATGTGTTATTAACCAACCAGCCAAATTTTAATGACAAAATAAATTGCCACGTTTTGAAAATTAAGTTTCATTAGGCAAAGACACAATTAGGCTTCTTTCTGTCTGTTCTCTCTGACTTGGACGCTGGGGGCGTGTCCGCTGAGGCTTGCTATATTTGCTTATTTCCCAGAATGCACACAGGAAATGTGGAGTTGTTTACAGTTGTTTGAATATGGGAATGCGTAAGGGGATTACAGTATGTTATGGGACTTTATGTGTAGTGTTGTGTCATGGTGTTAATTTGGTGATTTGTGTTTTTTTTGTAACACCTTTAGTTGCATTAACAGTCATTGACTTTTAGTTTTCACTACTCCCTCTGCCTTTTCTCTTTGATGTTGAGTCACTTCGTGTGGTTGTGCTTTGCAAGTGTCTTCTGAGATTGTAGATTTACTTTTTTTGTTGCGAGACACTGTAAATACAATGGAGTATAAAACTGAGCTGAAGGGCCTCGACAGGCAGTCGTTGCAATGCTGAATAAACAAAGACGGCAGCCACTATGTAACTCACGTCCCTGTATTTCCCACTCATTCGTGTGCCCGACCCCTCCACCTCGCCCACAACACGTTGGATAGTGCCGTCAACTCAAAACAAGGCACCTGCACAGCCAAACACACACACACACACACACACACACACACACACACACACACACACACACACACACACACACACACACACACACACACAGAAAGAAGGAAACACGTAAAAGGATTCATAGGACAGAAACACTACATCACAAGTCTCACAAATCTCTGGTTCTGTGTATTATTAGGGGGCCGGGGCGGAGCTGAAATCATCACTTGCGCTGTATCATTTGCATATTACAGTAGGACCATGGTGCATCATCAGGTATGATTCCTTCCAACCTGGCCCATAAAATCATAACTCAGATATGATTACAAAAATGTTAAGTGGTCTTTTTGGGGCTTCTGCGCGTCACTGCTGTGAAGTGTGCAGCCCTGTGCGCAAGCTTGTGCACAAGCATGTGCGCAAGCTCGTGAGTCGAGCCCATTGGTCGAAACCGTTTTCCGCTCGTTCATGTACAGTGGCCCCAGCTGCAGTACCTATGAATGGCCAGCATGTCCAATGCGCTTCAATGCAACCACTGGGTTCTGGGGGCTTGGTGTCTCCCCCCATCTCTCTCCCCATTTCCTGTCAGCCTACTGTCCAATCAAAAAAGGCATAAAAAGCCCCCAAAAAATAGTTTTAAAAAAAAATCTTTACAGCCTCACGTTTGTAGGCTAGACAAGGAAAGAGAGAAGTGATCTGAATTCTGATTGTGATATGGTGCTCAGCCTAGAAGTGCAGTTTCTGTCTAGGTAATGTGCAAGAGAGAAGCTGCTTAGCACATGTGATATATATTATAGTGGATTGCACACAGTGAAATCCTCAATACTAATTCAACTCTGTGGGTCCTAATTTGGGGCAGGTGCAGTAAATGGCTGAATTAACAATTTCCGGAGGCAAAGTGGCGTGTTTTTTCCCTGCCTGTGTGATTGGTATTTTGGGGACTCTACGTGCACCGGTGTGGGAGGAAAGATGCAGTGGGGAGTGTGCCGTTTGCAAATCAGCAATTTTGGGGTCCGCTGTCCGCCGCCCGCATGCTTGGACCAGGTCTACTGGCTTAGGGAGTCACTCACTCGTCCATTGCTATTTTTGTCACACTTTAGTTGGCCGAGGTACACCCAGAAAGATGTCTCCAAAATCACACAAACAAAAGTATGTTACACATGTCTGTTTCACTTTGGCATTAATCCCTCAAGCTGGGAAGTATATTTTAGGATACTTTCATGCATTCTAGCCCACACATGACAATGGATAAATGCTTGCATCCTACAAAACTGTACTGTACTAGTGGAAGCATACTCCATTTTATAGAACCAGACCCATTTTATAGACCAGTAGTTCTCAAAGTGGGGTCCGGGGACCCCCAGGGGTCCTTGACAGGGTTCCAGGGGGTCCCAAGCAAAATGTGTTAATACAGCATAAAATCGGTTTAACCACTTTAACCACGGTTTACCCTATTTTATACTTGGCCATTAAAAAATAGCATACAGTATCTACAAGCTCACAACACATTGTGTGTGACACGTTGTAGACTTGCTATTTTCGAAAAATGACAAAGAATCTTAACAAAATAACGTAACAGCAATTTAACAACATGAATCTTCGCTTATGGGGTCTCTACAAAACCCTTATGGGGGTCTGCGGCCAAATACATATCAATTTAGGGGTCCTAGACATGAAAAGGTTTGAGAACCACAACATTTCTTGTGGATAGGTCACATGGACAGGTAAGCACGGAGCCACAGACACAAAAAAAACTACTTCTGCGTAGACCTCCTACAGGCAGATGTCTGCTCAGGGTCCTCTGTATGCAGAGCTGGTTTCAGACTATACAGACCCCGGGGATTTAACCAGGTTTAAGATTGCCCATTCACCTCCCGACATTAAGCACATATTTGTTTAGTGCCAATTGCCTACTACTGAACTTCCCTACAGGGATTCAGGGGTCAAAATTAATTACTTACCAACCTTGGAGAAATAAAAAATGTTAGCACTGCTGCTCAACTCAAAAAGTTAGGAGCGCACTCGAGTGTGGCGCAGTGCTAAAGTGTCTGCCCACCTTGCTCGGAGGTTGTGGGTTCCACTTCCCAATCCACCGTGGCTCTTCCGGCTTTGTGGAGCGCCTATACGAACACAATTGGCCCGTGTTTTGAGGGAGGGAAGCCAGGATTTAAAATATGGTCTCCTGGCTCTCGGTCCCTTTTACATCCATCTCTTCACTGAGACAGAGGCATCAAACGTCTCCAGAGGATGACCCGCTACACTCCTATCACATCTTCAATATCATTGGAATTTCTAAGTTATAGATTAATTGCAATGTAATAGTATCCTAAAGAAAGAAAGAAATGTCCACAATGTAGGCAATAATAGAATGAAGGGTGCTCCTTGCAAACATAAAGCATAGAATAAACAGCAAGACTGTCGTTCTGAGAAGAGAGGATGAAGGGATAATAAACGGCAGACTGCAACCAGTGCTGTAGTGGACGGTATACACACAACGTTACATTTGTATTGCATTGCGTATACTCACTTCTAATGTGCCCATCAATCAGGTTGAGTGTTGTCATAAATATGCATTTTTCAGTAAGCTACTTATTGATTCTAAGTATTCGAAACTGTTTCAATGCTCATTTGTTTCTCTAGACCAGACGTGTGTTCTCCTATGACTAGAGGAAAAATTACACGCACAACGCGAGCACACACACACACACACACACACACACAGTGGCGGGGGAGGCGCTGAAACTGAAAGTGTGCTACACAGCGCATTTATAACATGTTAATAATGAAATATTTTTATATTTTATCTTGAATTTTGTTAATTAACATTAATTAATAATAATTAAAAAAAAATCTAATTCACCAAATAATCTGGCGACCCCCCCCCAAATTATTTGGCGACCCCTCTGGGGGTCGCGACCCCCAGGTTGAGAACCACTGAGGCAGAAAGCGGTGGAATGTCAACGCAGAGCGCTCAGCTACGAACTTTGATTAGAAAGTAGCTTACCTGCTCAGAAGCTTTCTTGCTTTTCAAGCTTAGAAAGTCTGCAATAACATTACTGAATTCCAGTTCCCTGAACAAATCTCTTTCTAAAGACATGCGAGTCTGTTGACTCCCATGGTGGATCTCATATAGTTTTTGATCAATGAGAGTTTAGGAAACGAAAGCGTGTGATGTTCCTTTACTTATCAGCTGTAAAGATTGCCTTGCAGATTCATCATGCAGTCATGGTTCTTTGAGAGGTGAGACATCTAGAAGAGGGTCTGTCTGTCTGTCTGTCTGTCTGTCTGTCTGTTTGTCTGGGGCTATTCTCGCAAACCACCTGACTGATCAGCACCAAATTTCTTGTGCACGCTGCCAGGTCATCGAAGTACCTCAATCCTTTTCCCCCCACGTTTTATATTTTTTGAAATATTTAACTTAACTCATTCACTGCCAGGCTTATTTCAAGCTTGTTGATCCCTGTGCCACAGGCAGGAAAAATGGAAAAAATTAATTTTTTTCTCCGTTTACATTTTAACATTGAAGTGGATGGAGCATTAACTTTTTGAAAATCGTTTTCTCCTAGTTCCTTTGAGAAAAAAAAAAAAAAAAAGGTGACGTCAAAAGACGTCATTGGCACTAATGGCACACTGAAAACGGCCGTCAAAAGACGTCATTGGCACTCAGGCGGTTGATTGGATTGAGCTGAAACCTTGAGTCATAAGTCATGAGTAGACTCTTGACACTTGAAGTCTAAGATCCACATGGGAGCCACACCGTTATAGCGTTATTAGACCAAGTCTTGTTATAAATTATTTAAAATGGACCATTTCAAAACCCCAAAACTAAGATGTTGTGGCCGACCTACATAACCAGCTTGCCTAAAATGTAATTGGACCATAACAGTGAATGAAACGAGCCAAAACAATCTCAATAATGTTTATTGGACAACACTGCGTTTTACATTTGCTCCCAAGATATCATCTCTCAGCGGTCTGTTTGTGGTGCTGTAGATTTGTTGCTTGTTGTCGAAATTACGTTTCTGAGGCTTTTCTTCCATGACACTGTGAGCATTCCCAGGACACATGTTGCTCTGAGCACAGTGCTCTGCTCTTAAAGGTAATAAAAAGCAATGATTTGATTGGTCATGTTGGACCAATCTCAACACTTAAGGCCTTTGCAGACAGGGTGCGATTAGTCAATCAGTTTTTACCGCATGCGAAAAGACGCACAAATCGAACTGGGTTATTATTTTTTTTAAACGCATCGCCGCAGCCACTTGCCGCGCGGCAAATTCGGAGCCGGTGTGCATGAGGTCATAGAGAACCATGTGTTCATTTAAAAAATGATATTGTCCGTTTTTTCCGTGCGAAGAATCGCACCCTGTCTGCAAAGGCCTTTAGTCTGCCCTTCTCCAGTCTGGGAAATACCAAACGTCTTGTCATCACGCACCTCCCGCCATGCCGTTGACTGTGATTCACACCGGTGTGCCTGTTTTCCATGATCACCAGAAGAACAACATGATTAAGTCCAAATTACTCTACATACCACTGCATAAGTATATTGATGAGCAGATTTGACATTGAGTTTTATTCAAATAAGTTAGATAAGTCTTAGGGGATGTTTGAGACGCACACACTTTTATCTTTATTTCAATGGATGTGCCTCTTTTTTTCTCTTTTGTGACTCATTCAGCCTTAAGGTTCTTTAGAAATAGGATTTTTACAGGAGCTCAGGATTCAAGGCTGTTTAATCTTAAAGTGCTGCAGGATTCAGAGTCAGTGTGCTGCATAAGTGGCAGACTGTAGACAGACAGGGTTACCACCTTCCTTCCTCTATTCGTCTTTGTATCTTTATTTAACATCCATCCATCCATCTTGCCCATAGTCACTGGGTAGTTTTAAATCTCGCCCGAGGGAGTCCTCCGGTACTGCAGTGAACACCTGTGTTTGATTATCTGGGCAAAAAAGTGCCACTAATAAGCCTCTGAACAGAGCCCTGGGGGCCTTCAAACCTTGCGGCTTTAATCAGGGCCAGCTGTAGGCTGGGGCTGGCCGCTTCGCTGCCTGATCAAATTGACCTGTCTTGTTTTATGGAGGTGTCAGACTCTGGGCGCCAGTGAGATGGTGACGTGGGGAGAGGGTTTGTGCTGCTGCTAGGTCAGCATTAGGGGAAATAAGTATAGTTTGTAATGATGTGAAAAGGGTTTTTATAGTGCCAGCTTCAAATGGAGAAATGAACAGAACGCGGGACGCTAGGATAAAGTGTGCAGTGACCAAGCAAGCCCCCAGGAATGGGAGGGCTTTTTGAAGCAAAAGTTTACAAGTGGCCAACTAAGAAACTGCAAGTTTAGCATCACCAGTTAATGGCTTGACCAATGGGCTCGACTCACGGGCTCGCTCGTGGAGGTAGTTTGTGTTGTAGAACACATGAAGGACACTAAAGCGAATGTTTTATAACCTCAGTGACGTGACGAATACCCAGAAGTGCTGCAGGGTGAGAAACTTTCATTGAAATGAGTGGGTGGGGATTTTCTGTGACCTCTCAGATATTATACAGTATAGCTCTATATGGCAACGGGAATGGCCCTAATTGGCATATGTGGAAAGTAAAGTGGGTGAACATTCTAATGTACAAGTGATTTGCAGATGTTTTTCTGCTGTGAGACAGCAGAAATAAGTTCTTAGTCATCAGCATAGTAAGAAAAATGAGAGTTAAGTCGTTAACTGCAGGAAACTGCGGTTCTTAGTCATGGGATGAGTCACAAGGATAAAACCTGAATTGTCAAGATCAAGAAAAGTGTGAGTAAAGGCTGTGACACACCAGGGCCGATGTTGGGCCATCGATAAGTGCCTGTGGCCGGTGCGTACACGGCCACATGGTAGTGAGGCGTCTGCGTGAGGCGTATACCCTACCCTCAAGCACAATTGGCGTCGGTGTCAAGGGGCGGGGGTGTGTGTGTGTGTGTGTTTGTGTGTGCGTGCGTGCGTGCGTGCGTGCGTGCGTGCGTGCGTGCGTGCGTGCGTGCGTGCGTGCGTGCGTGCGTGCGAGAGAGAGAGAGAGAGAGAGAGAGAGAGAGAGAGAGAGAGAGAGAGAGAGAGAGAGAGAGAGATGCATGAACGTGCAGGTTCCAGAGGAGTAGCATGAAAATGCTGATAAGTCTGGGGAAATCTAAATTCAAGATATGGGCTAGAACAGCAGCTGATAAACCTATGCCCACTGCTTTGGAAACAAATCATATCAACATCCCAATATGAAGGACCACCCTAAAGTTAGTTTAGTTTTGTACCTGAATTGTTTATACACCCAGTTTTAGCCCATTCATTGAATTTAGATGTCACCAGACGGCAGGCAGTGATCTCTGATCGTCTGATTAATCGTGGCTAAGATTAGGTAAGCTTCTAAGTGATAGAAGGTCATAATCTCTGATGGTCGATGATAAGCCCACAGGGCTGATTGAGTAGTGGACACAGTCACATTCTGAGAAGCAGTAAAGGGACAGGCTGAGTGTGGGGAGGTCGTCATACTGTCAGCCATGTGCCGAAGCTGAAATGGGACAGAAGTTAATCCTCCTTTGACCCACTTCAGACTCATCACCAGCAAGCACTTCTATTTTGTGTTGTCATCTTCCTTCACCTGCAGTTATGTATTGTATGTTAGTGATGTACAGTACAACTATGAACTGAAACCTCACACACAGATAGAAAAACACAACATGCATACATTGGTAATTGTAGTATTTATAGATAACCTGATGAAGGGTTGCGTATTGTACCCAATAAAAAAATCTATTTGCCAGTGAAGAAGAGAGCGTGCAGGAGTACTTTTTTTCTGCATTAGTCGACACATGGTCTTCTCCAAAGCACATGTCGATCTGTAGGTGTGCAAACGTTTTGCTCTTTGAATTGTAGCATGTCAAATCATCCCACTGTCACAAATTACACTTCCTGAGTTGTGTATTGATACTGACTCTACTTCATCTCTAAGTCATACTCTGTTTCAACAGGCACTGAATCTGATTGGCTAACGTGTAAATTGCTGTGTATGTGCACACGCATATGAACAGCAGCATCCACATCCAGTCTCATAACCCAAATATCGAACGTCTTGATCTATTCCCTGTCCTCACCATGTCTCAGGCAGGGATTGCCTTGTTCCACCGTACATCTTCCTCCTCTAAAGCCTCTTCATTCGGCTGTCTGCAGACTCTGTCCATGTGGATTACGTTGAGAATTTTTTTTAGTCAATACGCCTTTCATTTCAGTCTGGGACTTAGAATGAGCCTACTGCCAATCAATTGGGAATGTACTGTGTGCCAGAGAGTCAGCCTTGAATAAGGTAATGAACTAGGTGGCAGACAATGGAGATGATTAGTGTGGCTCTTTGCGATGGAAAGTAAAAGAACCAAGGTCCATTGGACAGAACTGGCAGAAGGTCAGTCAAACGATCGAGATGAAAGCGTCTCTCTTTACAGATGAACAAAACTGTCCAAGTCACGCAATCTCAATTTCTCTCTTTCTCCCTTCCACCTTCTGTCTCCTTCTTTCTCACTCTTACTTGAGAAATTGGTGTCTATTTATACATTAAACTCACTTCCCAGGGTATAATGTAGTCATTTTCCAGTCAGCCATTGATTGGCCGGCAGTGCAAGGCTGTGTTAATGAGATGGTGTAAGGATGAGCAGACGTCCTTCTCAGGTTTCTGCCAACGACACCCCAGCCTGACGATATCTCTGTGTTTGTGTATCGGTGTCTCTCTTTGTCTTCCTACTGTCCATCAGTCTTCATCTACCTACCTCTCTTGTTTTGCATTCCACACAATATCCCATCGTCTGCCCACCATCGACAAAACTAACTGGCACGTTGAACCTCTACAGTTACAGTCTTGACCACAATGAAGACATTAAGGCAATTAGCTGGACTTGTATACAATTCCCCACTCCATATCTATTGTCCCTACTCCCTCCCTCCCTCCCTCCCTCTCTTCCTTCCTTCCTTCCTCCCTTCCTCTCTCTCTCTCCTTCTCTCTCTCTCAACTTAATTTAAACTCTGTTCAATTCAAAGGGCCATTATTGACATGGGAAGCATAGGTTTTCATTGCCAAAGCAATGTACAAAGATATAGATAGGCCTACTCTTTCTATCCCTCTCTCACACTGGCCACCCCCTCCATCTTTTATCTGTCCTCTGTTGTGTGTTCGGTGCAGCTAGCAGATTGATTGAAGCGTGTCCCAAGGGGATACAGATGAGGTCTACTTTCAGTCCATACTATGCCCTTCCCTCAGTTTGCTCCCTGCCCACATTCTCACATGACACATTAAACATGCACTCAACCATGTGATGTCACATCAGGAGCTGTAAACAGACCACTTCACATGTGCACAGTCTGCACACACTGTGAGTGTTAGTTTAATCCTTGTACAAATGTAACCAAATGTCATTTGCTTATAATACAGTGCATATACAGTATGAATGTGTTGACCCAGAGCCATATAAGGAGAGTTGCGTCACCTCCGTTCACTTCTTCGGGCCAGTCTTCTAAAGAGCCTTCTATTGCCGAATAGTGACAAAGCCCTGAACCAGAAGTTTACGGAATGCGTCACTATTTCGAGTTTACATGAACCACGTGACCGGCGCTGTTTTCTGCCCCCGAGGTGACGCAACTGTCTAAAACAAGGCTCTGCGTTGACCCATTTGATGAGGAATTCTCCTCGTGAATTGGTTGTGTTCATATATGTTACACATAGTGTTAATTTATCCAGTTGAAAATCTGAGAGCCTTATGGGTCCATTCGGTTCCATTTGTACATGCTCAAAATGAATTTAACACAGGTTATTTTACAGGGTAGTAGTGCCTTCATGCAGCTTAATGTATTTCTCTAAGGTTGTACTCTGTTTACCCTGTCGTCATTCTATCTACCCGTCTCTCTTTCTCCCTCAATCTGTCACTCATTCTCTCCATCCTGACTCTCTTTTCTTTCGATTTCCCATCTCTCTGACACCCTCTCCATCCGCCTTCCCCCATGCATCAGATCGGCACCGAGTGGGACGCGAAAGAGCGCATGTTCCGGAACTTCGGCGGGCTGATGGGAGCCATGGACGAGACGGTGGGCATGCAGAAATGGGGCAAGGGACCCAACGTCACGGTGACGGTGGTGTGGATCGACCCCACCAATGTCATCGCGGCCACCTACGACATCCTGATCGACACCAGCGCCGAATTCACCCACTACCGACCGCCCCTCAACCAGCCTCTGAGGCCCGGAGTGTGGAGCGTTCGAATCCTGCACCACTGGAGCCCCGTGGCCGAGATGCGTTTCCTCATCGCCCCTCTGGCGTACATCAAACACCAGCCCATACGACAAGGTGAGACATTCCGGTCCGGTCGAGTTTATTTAACCCGTTTCAATCCGGGAACGCGTCTAGAAATGTTTTCTAAATCAGTTTTCTGAAAACCGTATGTTGCTACAGTATAATAACACTTTTTCATGTCAAGGACACTTTTTCATGTCAAGGACCCACAAAATTATACATTATTATGTATTTGGTTCCGCGGACCCCCATCTCAAAATATTTTATTCCAGGGACCCCCCCAGAAGCAAAGATTTGAGTTACAAATGTTCGCTTAAAAATATATATATTCAAAGATTTGCACCCATTTTCATGATTTTTCAAAAATAGAAGATCTACATGCTCAAAGCGCTGCACCCGGTGCCACGCTATGAGCTAGTATATCTGCTATTTTTAAATGGCCAAAGTATAAAATAATGGCTATTGCTAAAATCCAAAATGAGACAGATGCGTTCCCGTATTGAATGTGTTAGAGACATACAATCCTCAGTGTTCATTTCATTAACACTCAGGATTTTACACGGTTTATAAAGCAGTTCTCAAAGTGGGGTCCGCGGGGACTAGGGGTCCCCAGCTAAATCATTGATAGTTAGGAACCAAATGGACCCTTACAGGATCTGTAACTCTGAGAGTTATGGGGGTCCGTGGCCTAATGCATACCAAACTGGGGTCCTTGAAATAAAAAAGTTTGAGAACCACTGGTATATGAAGCACATATTGGGTTTACTTCAAAGTAAACCCAATGTGATTCATATAAAAAGAGAATAAAAAAATGTAATCATATGCCACAGAGTCACAGAGTAAAAATACACACACGCACACAGAGCAGAATATTCGGAAGATATAAGATATAACAGAATTTGTGTTATGATCACTTGATCGGAGAGAATGTATTTACTTTGACACCGAGTCAACCATAACAACAACAGCGCAATCATTCTGTGGAACAATCATTGCTATTTTAGGAGTGTAGGTGCGTGCACACAAACACTCTCACACACACACACACACACACACACACACACACACACACACACACACACACACACACACACACACACACACACACACACACACACACACACACACACATATTGTATTTGTAACGTGCTGTTTCTAATCAAGCCTCTGGGCCTCCGTCGGCCCTGGTTGTTTGTCATCTAGTCACCCCTAATAACCCAGCACACTCCTCATTCATCCTAAATAGAGTGTTAAACAACAGCATGTTTAAAGGCCTCCAAAAACAATGACAATTAAATCAATCAGCAAGAATGGATAAGGGACAGGACTCCATTGCTTTGTTCCATTGGCAATCAGTTTCCTGTGAAAGTCACATGAGATTTGAAGAGCTGGCTGCAGCATAATCACGTTTCGCTCCGTTTAATAATCTCACTGAGCCAATTTAATTATGAACAGAAACAACAAATAAAGTCCCTACTTATTCCCATTGGCTCTTGTTGGTTGGTTTCTGTTGATCTGGTGTGTGTGTGTGTGTGTGTGTGTGTGTGTGTGTGTGTGTGTGTGTGTGTGTGTGTGTGTGTGTGTGTGTGTGTGTGTGTGTGTGTGTGTGTGTGTGTGTGTGTGTGTGTGTGTGTGTGTGTGTGTGTGTGTGTGCATGTTCATGAAATATTCATCACGGCTTCATGAACGTTTTTGTTTCTTTACTCTGCTCTCAGTCCTCAATCCCTGAGTGGAGAAAGTTGCAGGGTGAATTATTATTAAGAAGACTGTACTTTTTTCCCTTGAATAAATGTTTTTGTTACTCATAATCATAACTTGTTACAGTTCAGTGGCAAAATTGTTAATCTCATTTAATTAACATTTCTGACTGGTTCCACATTCTGAAGTATGGGCTCAAATGCAGTGCAGTAGAAGCAGTATTGTAATAATAGTTAAATGTTTCTCAACGGGGCGGTATGTATTCCAGTTAGTGTGATATTCATAGAACGTGGAAGGGTGTTAAGTGCTATATTTTTTAAAGCGGGACGTGTTTGTGTGTGTGTGTGTGTGTGTGTGGGAGGGGGGCATAATGTCTTTCTTCTTCTTCTCATGCCAGTTTAGTATATTCCAGTGACATATAATCATTTTATCATTAGATTTCCTTTCGTCTATTGGCATAATTATGGTAGATACATAGATACAACCTTGGGCCCCATTTTTTTTTGCGTCTTAGGTACCAGGTCTTATGACTTAACTTAAGACCTGGAGGCGTGGCCAATGCTGTTTGGTCACTCAAAATAGCAAAACAGCATTGGCCATGCCTCCAGGTTTTAAGTTAAGTCATAAGACGTGCAAAATACTGATATGGCTGGCTAGTGTTAGTCTTTATTAATACCCAACGTTGGCCATTCATAAGAAAAACTAATTTGATAGATTGTTGACAAATGCAAAGAATTTTACTATCCTATTTTTAAGAAATTGAAGGTTTACGGGTGTATTTGGAAATACGCTCTGGGGATCTGTTTTGATTTCAGAGCGCTCTGGTTTTGACTTGATAGAGTGCTCTGATATCAGTTAATTTACCATCGGTTAGCTAGATACTCCACAAAATGTTGTCATTTTCATCTCAATTAAATCAAATGTAAATTCATCCCACGTATAATTACTGGTTTTGTTAGACGTGGATGTGTGTTGAATACTTTCTAGCATACCAAACAAGCTGCAACAATCACATTTTGCAATGACTTCCTTTTCCTACTTTTATTCCTTTATATTTGTGCCAACTCGTTTACATTTGTGCCGCAAGAGTTGTTGTCTAACATTGTCGCAAGTTCTGCTGTCCCTGAACATTTTTGTGCTCTTGACTTGTTAGAGTGTTCCTTGTTAGATCTTATCGATTGCACCATCGGAGACACATAATTCGCTCGTCACCGATTTCACTTTAACAGCAGCATATTGCAGGCTGCAGTCAACATCGTGGAAACATTTTTGTTTTGTTCCTTATTCAGCAGCAACAAGGTTGCTCATCCATACTATCCATTATCCACGGCATGCCAGTTTGACAATGTCCTAGGCATTGCGGGCAAACAAATACTACTTCAACAGGTCTGTATAAATGACAAGATTGCATTATAACCTTGGCCTAATCTTGCATTTTATTAAAAAATGGTTAAAAAATAATGGATTTGTTACTTGAGAACAGCATAGTGTCCTGAAAAGGAATCCATTGTGGTTGGCTAGAAACTGATTCTCAACCCACATATCAGCACAGTCCATAATGCTCTAGTAGGAGTTTGTTTGTTTGTTTGTTTGTTTTTTGCTCCCTGGGAAGAATAAATTTATATTCAGTCCAGTTAAATATAAAATCTGTTATTTGGCATTCAGTGAGATAAAGCAACACAGAATAACATAATAAAAAAATGTCAGAGCAGGAACTTAGCCAACAATTTAATTGGTTGTGGGGGTGGTAAGGGACGTGGATATTGAAAGGGGAGCACTAGCCCAAAAAAGGTTGAGAACCACTGCTTTAAATAAACCAGATCCTTTCCACCACAGTGGATACAATAACACCTATGTAGTTACCCTCAATGCCTTAGGTTTAACTGGAGTCTTTATCCATTACGTACTTGAACAGTCTTACAGTATGTTTCTGTGTGTGCCCGTGTGTGTGTGTGTGTGTGTGTGTGTGTGTGTGTGTGTGTGTGTGTGTGTACATAATGCATGCTTCGGTCCGTCTATAATTTACTGCTGGGACTGACACCAGGTTTTCCTCCTACATGCATCACCAGTAAAATTTTATGACGTGGCACTTCAGCCGCACTGGCAGCAGCAGATATAAGCGCGCGAGCGTGCGCACACACACACACACACACACACACGCACACGCACACGCACACGCACACGCACACACACACACACACACACGCACACACACACACACACACACACACACACACAGTGCCACCGAGGGCTAGCTGGCATCAGCAGGGCATCCCCTGGTCTGGCATAGCACCCAGTGTCTGACTCCATCTTTTGTCACTAGCCCATGAAAAGCGCTGAGGTCTGCTAGTGTCTGGGTGAGAGGCCGGAGCAGACAGCGCTTGTGTACAATAGCCACGCATGCTTAGAAGGGACGGCTAGCACCCGAGTGTGAGCACCTCTGAGGAATTCACAGCTTCACTGGAGCTCAGGGTGGAGAAGGTGTTTAAAAAGTTGGTGTGTTTGTATTTTATCTGTTTCTGAAGAGCAGCTTATAGAACTCGCCTTTAATCTTTTTTTCTATTAAATTAAATTAAATTAAACGTCATTATTTCAGTACATCCATTTCTAAGGAGTAAGTATTGCAGAAAATGTATCCCCTCAAAGAAGGGGATTAAAAACCAAAAAAGACCAATCCTGAAAACCAGTCAAAACAAATTAGTAACATTTTAAGCTTTTTATAGAGTCAAGACAATCATGATGCAAATCACGTTCCACTTCCTACAAAAATTAACTTTCTTTACCCTGCTTTTTCCGTCCCTCTGTCTTCCTCTGACCCCCCCCCCACCCTTTCTGTAGAGGATACATTAAAGCTACATAATGGTCCAGCTAAGAACAGCTACATGGAGCAGAGTTTCCACGGCCTCAACCCAGTGCTCAACATCCCTGTCAACCTGGGCCACGTGGAGAAGGCCAAGAGAAATTCTGCCCTGACGGGTCCGGACCTTGAGCGCTGGCTGGACGGCCTGGTAGGCGAGCTGTGGGAGGCGGCGGACATCTGCACCACGGGCCCCTCCGCCTGCCCTGTCATGCAGGCCTGTCCGAAGACGCCTTGGAGCTCCCTGAGTCCCGACCCCAAGTCCCAGTTGGTGGCGCCACGTGCCGACGGACGCCTCAGGTAGCGACAGAGCCTCCAGCTGGACAGGAGGCCACGGTGTGCAAAAGAGTCACTATTGATTTTATTTATTTATGGGGTTTGCCGCAAGCGGGACTCGGGAGTGGGGTTACTGTTCCCTCTGTGTTACGGGAGAGGAGGGAGACAAACGAAAAGTGGATGTTTTCTTGGTTGATGAGGGTGTCTGATAAGGAAGTGAGGAGACCGGTTTTGTAAACCGAGACCCTCCCATGGGTTCCTCTTTTGAGGGGACTATGCTGGCTTTGCAATTTCCGTTTCTCAATGTATTTATTTTCATCTCATGGCTGAGTTTTACTGTGATCAAAGCGTTGCAATTCTGAGCATCTAGTTTATTGCTGAATGAAGGGGCAATTATGGAGTGAGCTTGTATGGCCCAGCACATGGCATAGAGGTCATCTGAGTGTAAAATTAGATGGTAGACACTGGCACAAGACCAAGCTCGGCTCAAAAAGGCCTTACATGTAGATTGGATTAAATATAAGGACAATGTCTGGTAAAGATTTAATTGACGTGCCTCTTGAGGTTTTTATAACCATAAACAAAACACAATATCCGAGCTTTTAGAGTCACCCAAACAGATGTGTTTTGATATGACTCAAGCACAGTATCAATTAATGCAAATTCCTCAGTATGGATGAAATAATTTTACATAAAACCAGTCACTTTAGCATTGCGTAAACATGTGTCTCTGACCCTTATGGTACTGTACTCTCTGCGTTGTATCATTAGCTAGAGCAGTGGTGCACAAACTGTGGAGTGGGACCTAAACATGGGTCATGGGATATATCTATTGGGTCATGGAACTGTGCATTAGAATGGAAAGTCAATTAAACGAGTAATTTAAAAAAAACTTCACAATGTACAGCATTATGTAATTTCTGTTTTAAAACAGATTTTATCATATGGTATATGTTAGATGCATTCTTTAGATGTTAGATGCATCCTTTTAATGGCAGGCTTTGGTGTGCCTTGAAAAACTGTTACAAAAAGATTAGTTTGCCTGAAGAAGGCCTCGTTTTTGGTGCACTGAAAAGTTCACTTTTAATTATTAAACGCATGGCTGTTGTCAGCAGTTGAACAAAATTATAATTTCATTATCAGGAACGAATACTAGACTTGATTGCATTGATCAATATTCTGGGTCATTGCTGAAAACGTTTGTGCACGCCTGAGCTAGACTTTATGCTATTGATACATCACAGTAACTACTGAGGGGAAACTCTGCTCAGATTTTATAAAGGAATACATGTCCTTAAGTACAGCACAATTTCAAATGTTTAGTCAGTGCCTGAACAAGATATGGAAATGGCGTGGCTGGGCTAGTCATCCGCCCACTCACTGTGCGTAGTGCGTACAAATAGGGCCTTTTCAAAATGGTCCAAAAACATTTTTGGATTTTAGTAGATGTTTAATGTGAGCTTTTTAGGGTTCTAAATTCAGAGAGGATTCACTTTGGGCCATTGGGGATAAATGTTTAAAGATTATCCATAAAAAAAAGGTCTTCTTTTATTTATTAAACAAATGCAGATGTTATACTGTTGGTATAGGAAATGAAGATAGATGTGGGCATTCTTCTTGATCTCTTGGTAACATGCCTCAAACTTAAAACAAAAATGTATCTCAAGCTGCACAATTAAATTGTCAATGTTAATTTTGGTCAAATTAACACTGATAGTTTTACTGTGTGGCCATAGAATTGTCAAATTATGTTGTTTCTGATTTTATAGTTTTATTTCTTTTTTCTTTTTTGTGATGACACTTTATGTTGCACAGAGGTATAAAAGAAGTCTCAAAATTGTGTGAATGGAGGTGAGTCGACTGGTTCCACGAGTTGCTATTTATTTATAAGTTTATATAAATACAGATATTTTTAGTCAATGACTAAATAACTACCACGCTGCCTTGGCAGCATGATAAATATTTTTTGTAAAGAATGCTGCCTTTATTTACAAAGGCCAATTCCCCAAACGTATACTGTACCTTTTTACAGCCCACACACCCGTGTGTTAGTAAGTGTTGTCCTGTCTCAGTAGATCTTCTTGTTATGGTTTCCTACATGGCTGTTTGCCAAGCGCATTACTGGGGGAAGCTACCCCTGACCTATGAGGTCAGGGGTCAGCTACCTAACAACCTCACCAAACAGTGAAGTGAACAAGACTCTCCTCACAGAGAACACCATGGACAAACTCACAAAGAACACCATGGACCATGTCTGTCCTCACAGAGAACACCATGGAAAAACTTACAAAGAACATCATGGACCATGTCTGTCCTCACAGAGAACATCATGGTCAACTTTTGAAGACAGAAACTGTGCTCTGTGGTGTTCTTCTCAGTTGGAATAGTAGTGAATGGTAATGTGACGATAATGTTCATGCTGTGACAATAATGTACAATTTCAAGTGAATATTATCTTTTATCTTGACTGCAAACAGACGTTATACTGGATCATGTCCAAAGTACCTACTCAATTGTGTCTACATTTCAAGTACCTTTGCTGCCAACAAGACAATCTTTTGAAGTTTCAAAGAACGTAATCTCTGCGTTGCTACTACTATAATACATCCTACAAGAGTTATGGTCAGACCTTTGTTTTAGTTTTGGAACAATATCATTTGAAGCCAATTAAGAGTTCAGTCTGTGATTGTCAACATTTCTTATAGCTGCCACATCAGCAAACTGAATGTTTTAGCAATGGCTAATCATGAATCATTTCTTCACAGTTATCACTTCCTTTTTCTCAATCCTCAACTGTGCTTTTGAAGAAGAGTTATAAAAGGACAATTTGGTTCATTGGCTGGTTTCTGTACCCCAGCAACGTGTTCCACCTTTTATCTTTCAGTGCCACAGAGCTCATAAAAACTATTCACACAGTATGCGTTATTCTGAAGTTCAACGGTCATTTTGAGAAAAGGTGAATTAAATTAATGTAACTCAATGTGAAAGTCCTATTTTATAAAATACAAAAAAATATTAACAATGAAGAAAATGTACATAGATATTTTGTATTGAAAAAAAAATGTTTGAAAGGTAATGTACATATAAATACAGTTGTGACAAACTGATGATGACAGTGAATTTAGATTTTATGAAGTGTCAAAGATTGGGCACAGAGTTAATGGTGTTTAATGATTCAAGTGCATCGCCTGTTTCAATGTTTTGGACAGATCAGTGACAACACCTCGTCATATTCGCCTTTGAGAAAAGAAAAAAAAAAGAAACAAAAAAAGATCTCATGCCAGATTGTTGTTGTTCTTGCTGGAATGTAATTGTTGAGCAATGTTGCACAAACGTCTCTGAACTGACGTTTCCCCTTGTGTTTTCTGGGGGGACTCTGTGCCTTAGCTAACTTTTAGAACCTTCTCAGTCCACAACACAAATCCTTCTGTAATCATTTTGTTTTACCTTTTTATGAGTATGTGAAGGAGCAACAACGCAAGTCTGTCAATGGTACTGTAACACCAAAAAGAGAAGATGTATGCTGTTGTATATATATCACGCCGTCTGTCTTATGCTTTTTTTCTTTTTCTTTTTTTCTTTTTTCTTTGGACGGATCATTTTGTTTTAATTGGTTGGCTCATTTTTCTTTTGTCTGACTGCTTTTTGGGAATAAAATTCTCTGGAACAAATCAAATCATTTGTTTTTACTTGAAAACAATGTACATACTGTGCCATGGCCATCTCGTTTCATTTTAGTCTGCCACAGTTGGAGATCATAGGTTATAACCAGAATCAGATAATCATTTACGTTATAATAATATTAATAAAACCATCCCCTTTTCCAATCAAGTACTTTCCTGGTGATCAAGTTGTTAACTGTGGTTAAGCGGACCCCGTTTCCCATTCAATTATCTTCCACAATTACTGCTCCTTCATCCTCATCTCCAACTGAGCAAAGATCTAACAGAGATCCTCATAAGTCCTTCCACCCACGTGATACCACAGTTCCAGAGCCCACTGTGCTTTAGGGGATATTAAATCATTTAAATGGAAGAATTCCTCTAAATGGGGCAGTAACAACACATGCTGTACAATTATACAAATGTGTGCAGTTGCAAATAGCCAACACATCAACTCCTACACAGGCTACATACAAAACAAATTACGTTGCTGGTATCACTTAGGCTCTATGCTCATACATGACCTCTAAACACAAACGAGAGAGTGTGCGTGTGTGTGTGTGTGTGTGTGTGTGTGTGTGTGTGTGTGTGTGTGTGTGTGTGTGTGTGTGTGTGTGTGTGTGTGTGTGTGTGTGTGTGTGTGTGTGTGTGTGATAGAAAAGACAAAAAGATAGATAGAATGTAGTCTCTGTGTGTGTGGGTGTTGGTATACTACTGTATATGTGGGTGTACTCCCTATGCGTCTCTCTCACACAGCGGAGAACCGCAGAGCCTCTGACAGGCACAGATCAAAGAGACACTACAGGGCCATCAAATCACTACTACTGTCCCATAAGACCAGGGACAGGCTGTCTAATTAGTCTTCGGGTGCTGTAAAGTGTGTGTGTGCGTGCGTGCGTGTGTGCGTGTGCGTGCGCTTGTGTGTACTGTATGTAAGAGTGAATGAAAAAATGAGCAAGAGGAGTGTGAGTTATGCATGTGCTGCAGGTGTGTTATGGTGTGTTAGTCAAGATTATTCTGCCAAATGTATTCACAGCTGAACACAACGAATAAATCTTTAACTATAGAGTCATAAACTCATACAAAGCTATTGTGCCTACTGTATGTTGAGGCAATGACTTGGATTAATTGTACATTAAACACCAACTACACCTCAGCGACGCATACGCAGCTAGATTAATTATCTGATAAAACAATGAGAGGGGAATTTGTGATAACAAAGGATTAGCGACTAACGACGCCACAAATATTAACAATTGGAGAACTGTAACCGGGTATTTGGCATATGGCGAGCAGAGGGAAAGCTTACAGTATGCCTCTCAATTTGTTACAGTCTACACAGGGGAGAGACATTGATGTCAGCTGAAATCTTGGATTGGCGTGGGCGGGGGGGCACATCATCTCTCGCCACTAAAACATTCAGAGTGGAGTTGACAAGAATGCCGCCACCGCCAGCTGGGCATTAATGACATTTATTCTGTCTTTGAATCTCCTTTCTAATGGATGGAATAACAGCATCATCATTCAGGGCCAGCTGGAATTTGAAAGCTCTCGCTAAAGCTCCTGCTAAGTCCTTTGAGCATCCGCTGATCAAATCAGAGAAAAACATTTTGCAAGAGAGTCAAATCAGCTTGGGAGACCCCGCCACCTTGTGTGAGTCCAGCTGTGCCTCTTTTTTTTTTGTCTCAAGGAGCCGATACATTTCCAACCAAGCAGAAGAGACAGAGTAACAAGCCTGTGAGCTGGTGTGGGTGTTAAATATTTCAGTATCATCTCACAGAGAGAGAGAGAGAGAGGGAGAGAGGGAGAGAGAGAGAGAGAGAGAGAGAGCGAGAGAGAGAGAGAGAGAGAGAGAGTCTTAGAGTCGGAGAGGAAGGGGGGAGGGAGAGAGTTATAAACTCAGAGAGAGAGAGAGCAGGGAGTATATACTGTAGCGATGACCTGTGGCAGTCAGGCAGTTTCTGCTGTAACATGAGGAGGTGTCCGCAGAGATCAAGAGATCAGCTGAATAACAACACAGGGGACATTAAGTGTGAGAAACTGGAGCGGGCCACGTGAGCCCAGGCCCAAGGTTGTTGTGCACAATGATCTGTGAGCCACTGGGAAAAGCATTCTTCAAGTTTCCACTTACACCTGCTGGTACAAGGTGTTAGAGTGGCCACAGCTCTTTTACTCACTGTTTTCTTTATCATGGACGGGGTAAACTTAGAATAAGTAAGTGCACAGTGCACACGCACTGTGTATATAAATATATGTATGAAAGAAAAGGATGGAAAATAGTGGTAGAGTCTAAATCTCACAGACATGAAATCTTGAGAATGTGGAGAAATAGTGGTTTAATTATACTGTCTAAAGTTTAGACAGTACATAACAAACAGTACATAACACACAACTAACAATTGTTATCCCTAGAACTCTCGGGCATCATAATCCAATGCTATCCATATCCATCACCAACTAATCCTAACCTAAAGCAATTATTGTGAAGCTACCCCCAGCCCCCTTTCCCCCCCCCCCCCTCCATCTGCTTCCCTTGCAGGGAGCATCAGGATCCTGTACGGAGTCAGCCACATGAAGCCCATCTAAGCCAGGACCAGTCAGCCAAATGTGGCCATTGTGAATCAAAGTGATCCCTGTGATGAAAAGTTGAACCACTTACACACATGCATCATCACAATAGTCTGGGGGCCAGCGAGGGCAGCCCATGCCATCCAACACTTCGGTATCAATACCCACAGAAATAAGTCACCTTCCACATTGATCTTCTGTCACCGGGAATGGTGGAAGCTGGAAGGGGCCGCTGAGAGTTACGTTCCCCAGCCCAGGGATCATTAACCAGAGGGAGAAGACTCATGACAACTGCGCTATCTGTGTAGTGCTGTAGTAGCTCTCCTTATATTCTTCTGGATGTTAGCAGTGACTGCAGAGCCATGGCACCATGCGGAAAATAAGAGATTTATCATTCTGACTCTGTGCGTTATATTCCCATAAAATGAAAAGGAGTCACTGACCAGAGGCGGACTGTCTCCACTCTCCACCCATGACCTATGTAGGAAGTATATTTACCTCTGTGGAATATCAATTTCTATTTATTCTGTATCTAAAATTCTGTATCCTTTTCGGGACACAACACGACAGCATCTAATCATGTAGAGAATGTATTCTCTTACATTGTTTCAACTCAGCACCTTTTCACGATGATGATGTGATTTCATTTTCATAACACAAAACAACACAACGTAATATCACATGAAGGAAAATCTAGGTACACCTGTAAAAACATCACAATTGTCACTGAGCTTGTTCCAAAAACATGCAAGGAACCATTTGAAGCAGTGGTGTGTTCTAGGTTTTTTCCGAGGGCATATGATAATCATTCCCTGCGCGTGGCCGTGGTTACGCTCGCGCGTGGTCAATGGATGAAATGGTTAGTACTAGGGCTATGCTTTTTTTTCAACAAAAAAAAACCGCACGTCATACTGCGTATACAGTATAGCGTTAACACGGTAGAACACACCACTGATTTGAAGTGCAAACAGTGAATTTTGTCCTCCAGCAAATGCATATTTTCTCAAGCCTGCTCCAGGCCTTGCTCAGTTGAATTAACACATTTGCATTATCCAGGCTAGACTAATGCAGCCATTGATTCACTTAGAGCAGAGAGCCCGAGGCACATTTTAAAATTCCTATCAGCTGTGTGCTCAAGTAAAGTTGTACAGTGAAAACAAGAAGAGAGGAAGGGAAGTGAGAGCCAGGGAGAATACAAGAAGAGAGGGGGGGGGGGGATGGGATATAAGGGAGGCAGAGAACATGAGAAGAATGGGGAAAAAGTGCAAGATTCAAGGCTTCGGGTTTTTGAGCGAGAAAGCTGAGGAATGGAACAGCGTGAAGGATAGAGACAATGTGGGGGTATAGGGGGGATAGGACGAGAGGAGAGCGAGTGAGAAAGAGACAGAGACAAGGAGACAGCTCCCAGCAGAACTCTAAAACAACAGCGTGTCTTGCTGACGGATGATACGCGGAGGCTGGCTGGCCAGCCATGCGAGCAGCCCATTCCCCTCTGAACAACCTCTCACAAAGTAGGATCCACATCACCACATAAACACAGAGGAGAGGAGAGGGAGAGGAGAGGAGAGGAGAGGAGAGGAGAGGAGAGGAGAGGAGAGGAGAGGAGGAGAGGAGAGGAGAGGAGAGGAGAGGAGAGGAGAGGAGAGGAGAGGAGAGGAGAGGAGGAGAGGAGAGGAGAGGAGAGGAGAGGAGAGGAGAGGAGAGGAGAGGAGAGGAGAGGAGATGGGAGATGGAGATTGACAGAGGGAAGAGGCGAGAATGGGAGGAAAATGTGAAGAGGGAATGAGAGGTGCATGTGAGAGAGGGGGGGGGGGGGGGCATGGCCATGCAGGGATACTGATCAGAGCAGAGGATTGGATGGGGAGAGTGCGTTGAAATGAATGAGAGAAGAGGCCAGGGAGATTTGAAAAGGGCAGTTAGCAGACTTTCTCAATTATTCATCTAGAAATCAATACGACCACAATGCGGTGGAGGGAGAGGCTGAGGAAGAAAGAGGAGAAGAGAAAGGTGGAAGAGGTTATTTCCGGTGATTCATTGCTTATTTTGTGATAAAATATCTGGCCTTTGATGACTCAGACTGCAGTACGCAACCTCGCTGTCTTCTGAAATCTCTCGCCTCAGACCTTTCGATAAAGAAATTGTAAATGACAAGAAATGGCTTGTCAACACTGTTTTGTAGTCGGCACGTATCAGGGACGAAGTGAGTTAATTAACAAAGTTAATTAACGAACAGTGTACTAACAATTATGTTCTGACTTGATCTACATGGCCTCTTCCCCGCTGAAATTTTCAGTGCTCAAGGATTTCTTGTTTACTCGTAGTTTCCTTGTGCCAGTTGAACGCCATCCCATTGTGATCAAATCAAACGTTGCTCCTGTGCATTGGGGCCTGTAGGTTAGGTGTTGGGACAGGGGGTTAGATGTCTTAACCACTTTCAACCACCTGGCGTCCCTATTTTGGGTGTGTCATTATAGGTGAACATTTTCAAAACATTTCAAAAATAGGGAAAATCTACAAGCTCATGTCACATGCGACGTGTTGTGAGTGTGTTTCACACAAAACTGCAGTATGATAAAGTATAAAATAGCACTTAAGTGGTTAAATGTCATGAAGACTGATGGTGGGTGAATGAAAGTGTGGTGACATTACTCCTGCCTCTGCTCTCTCCCGCTTCCTAATTCAGGCGGCAGGCCTGCCTGTCTGCTTTCTGCACTGACATTTCACTGGTTGTGTTTATGTGAAAGTCACTGGTCGAAATGTCACTCCAAGATTTATGACTGTGAAT
>NC_137604.1:34405325-34715325 GCF_963280865.1 Gymnoscopelus braueri | reverse complement strand
GCCATTGGCACCCACACCTGGCAACCCTTGGCATTAGGGACGCTGGTGTCTTATAGAATGGGTATAAAAGCCACAGTCAATCAGGTATAAAGCTAGCCAGCTCTCCTGCATGCAGGGCCCCTGCCAGTCTTCATTGCTGGCCTGTGGAAGGACCCAGTCTCTCCAGCCACATAAACCTCTGCTTGTAAATATTATATAAGAGTATGAAGGAGACTAATGAATGCAGGCCCTGTCCAGTTTGCCAGCAGGCAGAAGATGATGACAGCCAGATGGAGCTCTATGGACATTTAAGAGAGCTGGTGTGTGTGTGTGTGTGTGTGTGTGTGTGTGTGTGTGTGTGTGTGTGTGTGTGTGTGTGTGTGTGTGTGTGTGTGTGTGTGTGTGTGTGTGTGTGTGTGTGTGTGTGTGTGTGGAGAAGAAGAAGATGCAATGCAAACTCTTAAATGTTCATGAGTATATTCATTATTGTGAGTTGTTCATTAGCAGATGTAGGCTTGAAGGACCATACCACCGTCAATAAATGTCTTTCCACAGCTTCAGTAAGTAAGTAAGTAAGTACATTTTATTTGTATAGCACATTTCACAGAGAGGACTCACAAAGTGCTTTACATAAACAGAAATAAATACAGCAAAAAACTATCAAATGAAAAAGAAACAGAACAAAAACACAATGCATCTCAGAGAAAACAAAAACAAAAAGCAGACATATTTCAGCATTGGAGGAGAACCTCAGTGACATTACCCGAAAGCTTGTTGAAACAATAGAGTTTTTAGCTGATTCTTAAAAATAGTCACAGAAGCTGCAGCTCTCAGGCCACGCGGGAGGGCATTCCAGAGTCTAGGCGCTACAGACTGAAAAGCTCTGTCACCTTTGGTGATTAACCTGGTACGAGGAATGACCAATAGACCCTGGTCTGCTGACCTCAGGGACCTGCTGGGCACATATGGTTCCAGCAAGTCAGTTACATATTCAGGTGCCTGGCCATGCCCTAAAAGTGAGCACCAGGACCTTGAACTGAACTATTTTTGAGGGACCCAATACAACTAGCCACCTTGGATGCAACACCATCAGAGGCCACAATGAGCACCTCGGTTTTGGCCTCATTCAACTGGAGGAAGTTACTTGCTAACCAGGCCTTAATGGCAGACAGACACTCATTTAAAACAGCAAGGTTAGAATTAAAATCGTCAGGGCAGTCAGGGTTAAAAGAGCAATACAGCTGGATGTCAGCCTTATATTGTACATAAACCTAGACCATTTCCTGTTGATAGCTTTATTTTTAGAATTTGTGTTTGTTTACATTGTGTCCACTGTCATAGAAACATTACCAAACTTACCTGAATAATTGAGACAATGTTGGCCAAAGATGTTTGAATTTAATTAGCAGATTAATACTTTCTCCAGGGATTATCTTCGGCTAGACTTTTCAAATCAATCTGCGCTTCACAATTCATTAAAAATAACCATGCAACTGTAATTAGCATGTTACATACAGTATCATTCCAAAGCTTGGAAGCCAGGAGGCAGAAGAGTCTAGGATAACTGGAGTGTTGGTCGGGGACTCGGGAGGGACAGACGACTAGTCATACAGTGAGTCATATTCAATGAGCTAAACATGACAGTCTGACAGACCACCGGTATGGTATGGTGTTTTAATAGAGAAAGCAAGTATGATGATACACTACCTATTTTAAATAAGCCAGACATTATGATTCATACAATTCAGCCACGCTCTTTCTTAAAAGTCCTGATACCTTTTGTATGCAAAGTAGACAAAAGTCCTGCTGATAACAAAATAAACAAATAATCCCAGTCATACAATCACGACACCAACCCTTCCTTTCCGAAAAGGACAGTATCTGCGTGAAATACTTAGCTGTATGTGGTTTCAAAAAACCTAAGGATGCGTACTTCATAAACTAATAAGGAGGAGTTCAACACTGGTTGTGCAATAACTTAATTTGTCATAATAGCCTACCTAGCATCAATGGATAATGACACATGGGGGAGGAAGCATCCGCCAGTAGCCACAGCAGCTCAATAGTACTAATTGAACAGTTTGAATGCCTTGAACAAGATCCATCCATCAACATTTACCATCTCTTGTTCTTGTCATCTCTGTTGGTTGTGTAGACCAGTGTTTCCCAAACAGTGGGTTGGGACCCATTTTTGGGTCACAGGCCCATTTTGATGGGTTACGAGTAAATTCAATCTGAGACAACTGTAGTTTGGTTGTTTAGCCAGAAGATGGTCAGTAGGCAACGAGCAGCCAGTGGCTCCAATTATACACATCATCATCACTGATTGAGCCCTGTGCAGGCTACGAAATAAATAAGTACACAGAAATTACAGTAAAGTAAATTCCAAAGAAACATAGCCATCCATTGCACAGCATGTAATGTATAAGAGAGAGCACAACAGCAGCCACGTGGTTACAGAAAACAGCATGAGAAACTTCACTTCTATGGCAAGGAGAGGAGAGGAAAGGAATTATGACAAAAGAAAACCAATACAACAGCCACACTGCCACATCTCAAAACGTTCAATAGCAGTCACAATGCAAAGGACATAGATTGACATCAGCCTTAAATTCCATAGCCAAAAATACTGCACTTGATTTATTGTCACCCAGCCTTCGGAACCAAAACAACAGCAATAGGCTGAATGAATCAGCAGCATATGACAGACAATGACAAACAGTAAACTCACCTGTGTGTTGATGTTAGTTACAACTACACTCTGATAGTGTGCAAATGTAACCAAATGTAAACCATAATCTTTAGCCTTCTTCTTAACTTCTGTGAAGCAAAGTCCTAGACCAGACCGTGCACAAGTATTTCTCAGTGGACATTGAGGACAGAAGATTAAGCCATTCCCAAATTTGGGGAAATCGTCTGTAGGGTTCTTCTTATAGGCTGTAACAGAGCTCTCTTGCAGATGCAGTCTGATATCGTCACTTTTTTGCCGAAAACCTTCCACTCGGCTGGGTGGGGGGAGGGCTTCCCTTTGTTCCGGCTGGAACAAACCCGTGGCGGCGAAAAAGACGACCAGGACGACGAGGGACAAGAGCGGGTCTCCTCGTAAGAACAACAAAACGTGGATATAAACCTGCACTGCCTTCAATCCTGCTAGCGAACGTTAGATCTCTGTGTGAATCAAGAACAGTGACCACTATGGACGACTTACTGGCGCGCGTTAAATACAACACCGAGACGAGGAACACGTCTATTGTTGTGCTAACAGAGACGTGGCTAACGGAGTTAGCATCTGATTCTTCCATCACTCCCCCTGGTTTCACCGTGTATAGGAAAGACAGAGACCCTGTACTAAGCGGTAAGCTACGTGGGGGGGGAGTTTGTGCCTTGATCAACAACAACTGGTGCAAAGATGTTAAAATCCTAGATAGTCACTGCTCACCAGACCTTGAACTTTTAATCATAGCCTGCCGTCCTTTCTACCTACCACACGACTTCAGCATTGTGATTGTAGCCGTTGTTTACATTCATCCTGGAGCTAATAAGGACACAGCTATGAGGGAATTACACCAGGCGATCAGTGCACAAGAAAATCGCCACCCGGACTGCGCAGTCATCTGCCTAGGCGACTTCAACCGGACAGACTTAAAAAAGGTCTTTCCCAAATTCCACCAGCATGTCACCTGCAGTACCCGTGGTGACAATATTCTTGACCACTGCTACACGCCCTTCAAGGATGGATACAAAGCTCTCCGCCGCCCACCGCTAGGAAGCTCTGACCACTACGCCATCCAGCTGCTACCTGCCTACAAACAGAGGCTAAAAAGGGAGCCGGTCGTTGAGAAGGAAATCCGAATCTGGTCTGAGGACACAGACGCTATGCTACAATCCTGCTTCTACCAGACTGACTGGGGGATGTTTAAGAACGCCGCTGGGAATAACATCAACGAACTCTCAGACTCAGTCACTGGCTTTATCAGTAAGTGCATAGATGACATAGTCCCAAAAAAGACAGTTCGGATCTATCCCAATCAGAAACCATGGATGGACAGCGGAGTACGTGCACATCTGCATGAACGGGATGCTGGTTTCAAATCTGGCGACGTGGAAACGCGCAACACGACGCGCGCGGCCCTAAACAGCGCCATCAGGAAGGCGAAAAAGGCCTACACAAAAAAGATGCAAGACAAACTCAGCAATGGCGACATCAGGAGCACATGGCAGGCGGTACACACCTTGACAGACTGCAAAACAAGAACCAGAAGCGAGGTGAACCCGCCTGCCTCCCTCCCCAACGAACTGAACACTTTCTACGTCCGGTTTGAGATCAGCCCCAACCGCGGCAGCCAAGCGGGGCCATCAGCAGCACCAGCAGAGGAGAACCCTCTAACCATCTCGGAGAGAGAAGTGCGTACAGCCTTCGCACGGGTCAACATCCACAAGGCAGCCGGACCTGATGGGATTCCAGGCCGGGTCCTTAAGGCATGTGCAGACCAGCTGGCGGGTGTCTTCGCTGACATCTTTAACCTCTCCCTCTCCCAGGCTGTGGTCCCTGCAGGGTTCAAAATGTCAACCATTGTGCCCATTCCCAAAAAGGCCAAAGTGACATGCCTGAACGACTGGAGACCTGTCGCTCTCACCCCGATCGTCAGCAAGTGCTTCGAGAAACTGGTGAGGGAATACATCAGCTCCACGCTACCTGCCTCGCTGGATCCGTGGCAGTATGCATACCGCAAAAACAGATCCACCGACGACGCTATTGCCATGGCTCTCCACACCGTCCTCTCGCACATGGACAACAAGCTGCTGAAGGACAAATATGCACGTATGCTGTTCGTGGACTACAGCTCAGCATTCAACACCATTGTCCCAGCAATACTTGACAAAAAGCTCAGAGACCTAGGGCTACACCCAAGCATGTGCGACTGGATACAGGACTTCTTGTCCAACCGACATCAGGTGGTGAGAATGGGCAGCATCACATCCGACCCCCTGACCCTCAACACCGGAGCACCCCAGGGATGCGTGCTGAGCCCTCTCCTCTACTCCCTGTACACGTATGACTGCATAGCCACACATGTCTCCAACACCATCATAAAGTACGCGGACGACACGACAGTGATAGGCCGAATCGTCAACAACGACGAGTCTGACTATAGAGAGGAGATCAACTCACTGGCACTCTGGTGCCGGGAGAACAACCTCTCTCTTAACGTCGACAAGACCAAAGAACTGATCGTGGACTTCAGGAGGCCGCGGAGAGACCATGCGCCCATCCTCATCGACGGTGCTGCAGTGGAAAGGGTCAGCGAGTTCAAGTTCCTCGGAGTACACATCGAGGAGGACCTCAAATGGGAGACGCACACCACACACGTGAGGAAAAAGGCTCAGCAGCGACTGTACTGGCTCCGCCGCCTGAAGAAGCTCGGAGTAGGACATCGCATCCTCAGGCTGTATTACAACAGTTCTGTTGAAGGCATCCTAACAGGCTGTGTCACGGCCTGGTACGGGAACTGCACTGCCCGAGAAAAGATCAGCCTACAGCGAGTAGTGCGATCGGCAGAGCGGATAATGGGAATCGAGCTCCCAGCGCTCCAGGAACTATACAAAAAACGGTGCGTGGTCAAAGCCAAGCGCATCATCAAGGACAAGCACCACCCAAGTCACAGACTGTTCAAACCCCTACAACGACCGCGACCGGGCAAGGGGCTCTACCGCAGTATCAAGAGTTCCACCACCAGGTACTGGTGCAGTTTTAATCCGGCTGCTGTCAGAATGCTGAATGGAGCATAAGCCTGAATGAGGCATGGGCCTTGTTCAGCAGCCTGACAACAGGCGGTGCAGACTTTTCTGGCTCTTCCTGAACACACCTGTGGATTATACCAGGGACAATGACTTGGACTTAGCTCCCCCTCGGACACACCTGTGGACTACACCAGGTACAAATGACTTTTTGTTGCACTCCCTCATGGAGCTACTTGCGGATTATACTAGGGTCAGTCCACCCTAGGTGGACACGCACTGACCTTTTGCACCTTAATCCCATGTATAACGCACTGACTTTTTTTTGTCTTTTTTATTGTGCTCTTTTCCTCTAAGCACCTTAACGTCCATATGTATATCATGCACAGTATAAGTATAACATGCACAGTATACATACATTGCTGCTATGCTCAGGCACCTTAGTTTTTTTTTTGTTTTTTATTATCTCAGGTACTTTGTAAATATGTAGATAACTTGTCTGGCCTTCTGTTGCTCTCTTGTTTTGATCTCCTTCCCACTTGCCCCCCACCCCCTCTTCTTCTCCCTCTTCTTTCTATGGAAACTAACGTTGCGATGGGAACGATGTACAAAAACGAATTTCACCCACTTTTTTTACCTTGTAAACCTGTTATGTGACAATAAAACTGATTCTGATTCTGATTCTGATTCACTTGCTCATTACATCTTTAACCACATGAACCCTAGCATCACTATTCTGGGGAGAAGAGATTTGATGTGTAGACTAGGGAAGAAGGAGAAGGACTAGTATAGACCCCCGGGGGACTCCGGTCAACCATGTGTATTGTGTAAGTGGTTAAAGTGATCCATCTCTGCTACAAAATCTAACCCCAATGATCATCAGTGGTTGTGCATAGTTCTTATGTGGCTGGCCTACAGTATGTCACCTCTAGGTCAAGGGGTGCCTGGCACTGCTTTCATTAAGATATACTAACTGCATCTTTAAGCAAAGATTAGCACAGGGATTACAGGGCTGGATGCTCTTAGCTTGTTGAGAGAGTCAGATCCTTATCCTTAGAGAGGTATCCCCCCTTTCCCCCTCTCTCCCTCATCTTCTACACTCATTAAGCAGAATGGAGATGTGCAATAGAGCAGGAGAGAGAGACAGACAGATAACAGAGAGAGAGAGAAAGAGAGAGAGAGAGAGAGAGAGAGAGAGAGAGAGAGAGAGAGAGAGAGAGAGAGAGAGAGAGAGAGAGAATTAGATTCCTTGACACCCCGCTAATTGAGCGATCTCCTTTGTGCCCAGCTTGGCCTGCCAAGTTTTAATTAGCAACTAATCAAATCAATATGGAGGCCGCTGAGCAGAGGGAAGAGGCGGGGAATCCTGTCTGGACCACCGCCACCACCCATAATAACCCCTTCCACCTGGAAAATACAGGTAGGTTTCAAAAGACTAGTCAATTTAACTATGTTAATCACAAATGTAACCACGTGTACCTGTAATTGTCCATTTGGTTACATTTGTGATTAACACATTTGGTTAAATGTGTAGGCTACACAGTCTGAGTTACAAATGAATAAATTAACGCTGAGGAATTAGCTGTGTACTAGCAGAGTCTTATGAAATACAGAAAATATCAAGAGAGGCTGGAATGATGCGATTATGATGAAAGCAAGAATTGCTCAACCCTCTCAGCAGAAAAAGGGAAACCGTGATGTGATGCTGAAAATAAAACTGCTTCCCTCTGACAACAATGAGTCAAAAAAAGGGAGGGAATGAAAATGAAAATGAAGATGTGTTAATTGTGTGATAATTCTGTGCACTCAAACACTCCCATGACCACAATTGTGTGTGCACTTAATTATACACACACAAGTGGATACATCTTTCATTCACAGGTATTTTTGAATGCATGAGGCATCCATGACATGCAAGATAAGGAGGAACATCTGGTGTTCGTGCACACACACATACATACACATACAGTACATAACACAACTCAACTCAACATGCACACACGTACGCACGCACACACACACACACACACACACACACACACACACACACACACACACACACACACACACACACACACACACACACACACACACACACACGCAGACACACACACACACACACACACACACACACACACACACACACACACACACACACACACACACACACACACACACAATCTGAGTATCTGCTACACACCTGTCCCTCAACCAACTGCAAACATGTGTTAATCACGTAAAAGTGTGGAGTGATTTGTTGTGCCATCATCTTCAGGCACATGAGTGATTTGGAGACTAAGCAGGGGCACTTCTGCTATGGGGGCTGTCAGCAAACCGTGACCTCGACTGGAGCCGGGCCCCAGCTGGGTCTGACGTCTTGCACAGCCTGGCTGGAGGCCCCTAGCTGGCTCCTACAGCTGCTGCCAGTACCTTCCTCACCCCGTCGACACACACCAACAGAGAGCACTCTCAGAAACATCTTATTCAAATGCAAAATCTTATCTCAGTTATGATCTGCATGAGGGCCTTCTATAATGAGGCTCATAAATGTAGACATTGGAGGTTGAGTAATGGGAGAATTAAGAGTGGAAGCCACGGTGGAATTACATTTTTATTTTGTAAAAGCAACATGCTATCTATATTTGAATAGTGTCAAAGCAGACTGCGATTCTGCGTGTGGGGGTCATCCCTATGTTCCCCAGGTTCTATGTTCCCCACGTACCTTAGGGTTAGGTTTAGGGTTAGGTAAGCGATAATTTGTTATACTTATATATACTTAAATACAGTTTAATACCCTGTTTCTTCCAAATCTATATGAGATTTTGTTCATTGTTTCTCTATTCAATTGAGTCTATTGATTCTACACAAATTATGTCCACACGGCACACGGATAATAACATAAGCAAGCACACATGGATAGTATTTCAAATAATACACACACACACACACACACACACACACACACACACACACACACACACACACACACCACACACACACACACACACACACACACACACACACACACACACACACACACACACACACACACACACACACAAGCATTTGTTATAGTTTACGGTATTCTGCTATTGTCTCTTTATTTGTTGATGAATTTGCATTTATTCATGTCTTATTCCTTAATAGCAATACAATATTCATAGCCACATTCATGTCAATAAACCACATTGAATTTAAATTGATCTGAACACCCACAAGAATTCTTGTCCTTGTGGCTGTTTTATTTATTTTTGTCCTTGTATATGTGTAAAATGATGTCATGTGCTAAATTGTGTTCAGCGTGCATGAGAGAAAACAGTTGCAATTGAAGTAAGGCAAAAAGGTAGGACATGAAAGAAGATGACTCACTGCCTGTGAATATGAAATTCTTAGCTGGATCTTACTAGACAGAAGCCAGAGGCAATGACTGCATAGAATAGGACCTTATTATAGGAAACACTGGGGGAACCGTTGATGGAAACCGCTTCATGACACATTTCTATAGAAGGGCTAATAATGATTATCCTTCACTGGTCTCAAGATTTTACAGTGTAGTTAGTGTAAAGGTGATATATATGATGTGACATGGTGTGACATGACGATGTGACGGAACGCAGGTTGTCTGTCTGGGATAAAGAAACCCTTTATTTTCTCATCATTAATTACCTTGGCCCAAAACACTAAGTTCCTCTCAACCTCTAATTTACCGTAGGGCATACATCATCATCCACATTACAGGTCAGAATGCACTGTTAACGCTCAAGGTGAGCCGGCATATGAGAGGCTTAATTTATAGAGGCCATCTCTCGCTGGCACCTCTTGGCCTTATTATTATTACACGTGCGTTAGCAGCTTGTGTTCATTGCCTGTTAATTAATCGTTGTTTAACATGTAGGAAGGAGGGTGGGCTTGCGGTGATGGTGTTTTTCCCAGACGACCCGGGCAACATCTACATAGGTGGCAGATGTGGGATCCCCAATGAACCAGCTCAGGTGGGGCCCGGAGGAGTACAATGCCCTTGAGGACAGCCAGGACTGCAGGCCAGGATGGATGGCTGCATTCACATCCATAAATTCACTGCTTTCTAACTATCTCATTCATCATGCACACCAGGCTCCTCCACATCTTGAATACCCCCACCCACCAACACCACACAACACCCCCACCCACGCTCTTTCTCTCTCTCTCTCTCTCGCTCTCTCTCTCTATATCTCTCTCTCTCTCAAACACACACACACACACACACACACACACACACACACACACACACACACATCCACATCCACACTTCCTACCTCCCTGGTTTGCCCTAGTAAATAAGGCATGCACACAGAGATAGGGCAGAGTGTGAAAAACAGGAGATAAGTGCATTTGCTTGGTATCTGTGAAATGACCATATGACAACGTACAGCAGCCCTCTATTTCACCTTGGAATGTGTGGGCGCATTCTTGTCAGGGAGACAACCATCCAGCTCTCCCTCTTCAATAGATAGCCTACATTTTCATATCTTTTTCCCAGCCCTGAGATGTTCTCCGCTGGTCAACATTTATTCTAGAATTTCCTCAGGTCTTTAGATAGGGGGTGTCTGCCAAAGCAGCACTATAGGTGGTCAAATAAATGACGTGTCTATCCTGCCAGCCGATTCATCCAGCATCCAGCACCTGCACAGGAAATAATACATCTGTGAGACTTGATCAGCTGGTATGGAATGTGTCCCGACTGCAGACCTCCCAGATCTAAAATGCATTTTGGATATATTAAATATTTGGCTTTTCTTTTTCTTTTTTGTAGGATCGTTCGATAATCAAAAATCCATTTAGGCTACAACTTGATGCGCCAATGCAGAAGTCACTGAAGAAGTCAAGTTTGCTCTGATTCCACTTTTCTTTTTTTACCTCCTTTCACACTGACTGTAAAATGATTTATGGGGACAGAAGACAGTATGCAATGAAGGTGAAACCATTTTCATTTTCTCATTGGAGACAGGGAAGTCTGACTGAGCTGCATTGATTACTGAAAGATCCTGGACTCAAATGTAGAATGTACAAACCTACTGGTTTGGTTTCCCAGGCTCTCATGAGCTACAAACAATAGTCCACTTAAATTGGCTGTTTGAAGTCACGTTTTACTTTTCCTTATCAATTTTTGAGATTCTCTTTGTTTTTCTTGCCCATTTCATAGTGACCTGCAAATTGATTCATGGTGGCAGAGGACAATGCAAAGCTGAGTAAAAAGAAATTTCTCTCTTACAGCCGAATTCACATTTCAAGCTTTTGCTACTATTCCATTATTAATTCTGTTATCTCCGAATCAATCATAATTAGTCTTGCAGTCAGGGAACCAAAAGGGGTTGAATACAGTAGGAGGACCAGATCTTGAGGACAACTAGATCTGTGGACTTCATTAGAGAATTCACTACTGCCCTCAAGTGTTCACTGTGTGAACTACAGTGTAGACCTAAACCCAAACTCTTCCACACACATCCAAGACAGCTCAACATTAGATGGATAAGTCATTTTCAAATTTCACACATAAAGGACAAGATGATAAATCTGAGACTATCGTGAAAAGGGAACCTTTTGAACGATCCTTCACAGGTGGAGGTGCAGAGTACTGGGGTCTGCTAAAACTTTGATTAAGCCATGATGCCCCACAAGCAGAGTCACAAAATCTGACTCAAAGGAGGTCTGATTTTCTGTTTCAGGTGGTTGTTGGCTCATGTTCCTCAGCTGTAGGGTGACACGGACAGCTGACACAGACCATTAAAAGTGGCAAAAAGGATCAGTGTCATTTCTCTTGATCTAGTTTACAAAGAAGACATCTCCCACTTCCGTAGAAGTGATCCAACAGTTCAGAGTACATTTGAGTAAGCTTCTATTTTACTATTAGAACACAGAGCTGCTGTTTTCGGTAAGACATTTTGAAGCAAAAGTTAATATCTTGTAGCCATTTAGACTGAGCCTGTAGGCTTTGTTGTCATTCGCAGCCAACAGTGCGACTCTCTTAAGACTCCTGCTGCATATTCTCTTCATATACACCTCACTACCGGGTAGCATCCCTAGGCTTCACAACAGAAGCATAAGTGTGTTTTCCTTTACAAGGTAACACTTTAGTGCTGTGAACCCATGAGGGAGTCCAGACGGTCTCTGTGCACTTAGCCTACATAGAACACTTGGACAGTCTGTGCGTTAACAGGCTGTTACCTTTCCTCTACAGTCAGATATGAACTGGGTTGTTAAATCAAGGGTTTAGGATAACTTTTACATAGAGGATCTCAGAGGAAGGTCACATTGGTGAGATAAGATTTAAGGTGACAGAATGTCAGGCTTTTCACGTGCGTTTCCATATACAGTAGCAAAAGTGTAGCTTTTAATAGCCATTGGGAGACAGATGGATGAGATTTGTGAGCACAAAGTAACATTGTGGTAGAACTTAATGTGTCATAAGACAAAAACCCAAAGGATGTTTTCAATTTAGTTTTTAGAAGTTGTATTCTTATGTCTCATGCTGTCCATTCAAAACCAGGACAAAACTGTTAATACATTGACATGGTCACTCACGACTCAATATGCCAAAATGGTCATTTAAACATGCCTTAAGAATCACGTGTGCAATTCATCAAGTCAAAATAATCATTCGGCCTCAGCCATGCCTTAAAGGGTTAGTTCAGATTTTTTGAGTATTTTCTGTAGGAAATACTTACCATTAATGTAGTGGTTGCAAAGGTATTAATTGATTGCTCGAGTCCCGTGGTCAGAGTTATGGTCCGGTTCTGATAAATATGAAGTAGTTCCGGTAGAGTAGATTTGGTGGGGGCCGCTCATTAAAAATGAATTATTTTTAAAAACTAGCGTCATTTGTATTGTTGACCTATTTCTACCATATAGAGCAGGTTTCGTTCAATTTCGACCCCTCTGTCACATGGTACTAATAGTAGAGCGGATAAAAGCAATATTTAGGGAGAATCGTTCACTTGGTGATACAAGCGTGAAACTTGGTACAGATCATCTTTAGAGGTCATTTATCGATTTTTTTAATCGAGCCACTTGAAAATCAAAGATGGCGGCCATTTTTCAAGATGGCCGACATCTTAGTGGGCAGTTAAGTGATATGATGGTTTATTTGGTGATACAAGCATGAAAATTGGCATGAGCAGTCTCTGTGGGTCACTTGACAATAGGCCACCCACAGCTACTTGAAATTTCAAGATGGCGGCCATTTTTCAAGATGGCCAACACTTTAGTGGAGCAATTAAGTTATATAATGGTTTATTTGGTGATACAAGCATGAACATTGGCATGAGCAGTCTCTGTGGGTCACTTGACAATAGGCCACCCACAGCTACTTGAAATTTCAAGATGGCGGCCATTTTTCAAGATGGCCAACACTTTAGTGGAGCAATTAAGTTATATAATGGTTTATTTGGTGATACAAGCATTAAATTTGGCATGAGCAGTCTCTAAGGGTTGCTTGACAAGAAAACACTCCCAGCCACTTTACATTTCTATTTTCAAGATGGCCGCCCCCTGGATCCTCAAAAGATACATTTTCTCATAGAAATTTATGTTTTTTTTTCTTTAAGGACGATTATACGATTATTATTATTATGCTAAAGAACAACTTTTAACACATCACAATATAGTTGTGTTGATTTGTTGATCATAGATAGATTAGATAAGAGTGAATATCTGCACTACCAGGGCACACTGGTGATATATCACTGCTGTTAAACTCAGAGTGGGGTTCAATGTCAGCTAATTGAAAGTTGGTATCCCAAATGCTGTCTAATTTACCCCAAAACAGTTAGATAGCCGCACCTGAATTGACAGGTTGTGCCAGCACGGGAGAGCCGAGCCAAGGTTAATGGGGTTTTAGTTAACCGGATGGTGTACAGATCGCTCAGGATTTAAATGGCATTGGATGAACGATCGAACTAAGTGTAGCGTTAAGGCACGAACTTAGTTGTATCCCATACATCAAAGTGCTTGGTAAAAGGTGGTAAAAGGATAAACCCTCGGCCTCTGCCTATGCTGCAGACATGGCAGAAGCCATCATAACAGTTGTGAAAACTAACTGGGACAGATGTTTAATTTGTCAGCAGGTCACCAAGGAAAAACTCATTCAGCCGAGTTTATTCAACAGAGAGCACGATCGTACTGGTTATGATACCATTGCAAGAAATGTTCCATTATTTCATAAGATCAATGCTCTGCCTATCTTACTTAGTCCAACCCGACTAGATGAAGGTGATGGCATAGAAAGCACATCGACAAGAAACAGAGCAAAATATAATTCAAGCTGTAAACTTAGGTTCAACAACACAGAGCTGGAAAGGGCCCAAAAGAGAGCATCTACATCTGCTGAAGACACTGAAGATACCAAAGATATCCATGTCAAGAGGCCAAGAAGATCTAATGTATGACCGGTCCAGCGATGTCACAACTGTGAACGAGGCCAGGCTTGATCTCTTTGCCAGAAAGCAAAGACAATATGACTTGATCCCACCAACTCAAGCAGCACTCAAAGAGCATGCCAAACATGCTTCTTATGAGGCTGGATACGTGTGGGGACAGGCATTGAAGCGACATCCACAAATGCAGAGCCCATCTGACTGGGGATGGGTGGAACAGGACGAGAAGTGGAAAGTCTTCTGGACTCCACTTCCACCTATTGCGGAGAGTTGTTGGGAGTTGACCAAATGTGGGTGCTCCAAGGCATGTACTGGAAGGTGTAACTGCTTCAGATATGGACTCAGTTTCACATGCCTATGTAGTTGCCCCTGCTAGAACCTATTTGCATGTTTATTTTGCCAGAGTTATTCCCTGTTGTCCTCTGTGTTGAAGTGGAGGCCTATGGCTCGGCTTCCCCTCGTCACATCGACGCATCATGTTTTACTTTTTATCTAGTCTATTACTGTGTAATTTTCAGTTGTTACTTTGTAACATTGCTTCCACTGCCTTCCACTGCCATATCTAACAGTGAAGCACATTTTCAGTTTAGTTCCTTAGTATCGTTTGTCATGGTTCCGTGGCTATTGCCATTCAGTATTAGCCATTACTCATAATTTTGGAGCACTGTCCGTTCAGCACCACAACTGTGCTTATCAGCACCACAACTGTGCTAATTTATTCATCTTATTTTTTGTTTCCCCACCCCTTAGTATTTTAGTTAGTAGTTTAAAAAAAACAATATATATATATATATATATATATATATATCCTCCCTTGTGACTGTTACCTTGTCGTGGTAAGGGAGCTTGTTTAGGCCTACCTCAGTGAACCCTGAGAGCTATGCCGGTGGGAGGCAACTCCTGACAGGTCTTACCAAACTGGACAGGTCGTGGGCGAGGAGTCAGACAAAACACAGTCAAACAACCTCTCTTGACAGAGCTTTTTGAGGAACCCAATACATTTCTATGAGAAAAGGTATCATTTAAAGATTGACATCTTGAAATTTCAAGTGGCTGTGGGCGGTTTCTTGTCAAATGACCTTTTGAGACGGCTCATGGCAATTTTCATGCTTGTATCACCAACTAAATGATTTCTTAAGCTTAACTAGTCCACTAAGGTGGTGGCCATCTTGAAAAATGGCCGCCATCTTGACATTTCAAGTAGCTGTGGGTGGCTTATTGTCAAGTGACCCACAGAGACTGCTCATGCCAATTTTCATGCTTGTATCACCAAATGAACCATTATATAACTTAAATGCTCCACTAAAGTGTTGGCCATCTTGAAAAATGGCCGCCATCTTGAAATTTCAAGTAGCTGTGGGTGGCGTATTGTCAAGTGACCCACAGAGACTGCTCATGCCAATTTTCATGCTTGTATCACCAAATAAACCATCATATCACTTAACTGCCCACTAAGGTATCGGCCATCTTGAAAAATGGCCGCCATCTTGGATTTTTGAGTGGCTCGATTAAAAAAGTCAAAGAGTTGACCTAAAGGAATGTTCATGCCAATTTTCACGCTTGTATCACAAAGTGAACGATTGTTCCTACTATCCGCTCTACTATAATGTTTGTGTCCAGAATCACTGCACCGCGGCAGCCTACTCACGCACAAAATATATGACACAAAAAATAGTACCATGTGACAGAGGGGTCGAAATTGAACGAAACCTGCTCTATATGGTAGAAATAGGTCAACAATACAAATGACGCTAGTTTTTTAAAATAATTCATTTTTAATGAGCGGCCCCCACCAAATCTACTAATCTACCGGAACTACTTCATATTCATCAGAACCGGACCATAACTCTGACCATGGGACTCGGGCAATCAATTAATACCTTTGCAACCACTACATTAATGGTAAGTATTTCCTACAGAAAATACTCAAAAAATCTGAACTAACCCTTTAAGCATCACATGTAATCCAACAATTAAGCATGGCAGTGCTTGTCAATTGTGTGCCCGACTTTCTAGACTGATGCTGAAAAGATTTTCCATCCTCCAAATAAAGCATGAGAAATGGTGATTAGGCTTCAAAATGTAATAGTCAAATACTGAGTAGTTGTGGGACCATTTCCTATTGCTTTCCCTGTGCACTAGAGTTTCGACTTGGTAAAACATTTGTCAAATGCCAAGTCTACCAGCAACAGTAAGGGCTGATGCAAATTGTGGAATACAGTATCGGAAATGAAACAAATTTGGTAGTGTTAAAGCCACTTTTTAACCACTAAAGGGGGAAAAAGTAGCTTGCGCACAGCATTCTCATCCATTCATTACGGGATATGAAATAAGTAGACAAGCAGACAAGAACACAATTCCCCTGGTTTGCTTTATTTGAACAGTTCTTTACATTTAGAAAAAGAATCCAAGGATTTTGCCTCCTGTGTGTTTCCTTCTGGCCTCTTCATGGTCCATGATGCCAGCTGAGGTGGTCAACACAATGTATCTGCAAGAGATCAGAGGTAAATACATTAAGGTATGGTCTACTTCCTCTTTTACATTTCTGTTGCTCCAAATCTCAATTTTCTGTTGATCCAAATCTCATTTTTCTGGAGTCGCGCACCCACAACAGCCGATCAACAAACTCACAATCTGCAATTTTGGGTGCACGACAATGCACAACCGGTATAAATCAGACTTCAACTGCAAGACAAACAAAGTAAATGCTTTACCCAAATTACCCTTCATAATATTTCCCACAGCTTACTGTATTATCAATCACATCTTGCTAAATTAACATTTCTGGTATGTGCCATTTTAAATAATGTGACCTTGGGTCTGCAGTTCTCCTTGTTTAACCTTTATATTCAAGTTTAGATTCTTTGTCCTGTCAAAAACAGACTACAACTACATTTTGTAATAACTCAATGCAGCCTACTATCAGTTAATTTCCACAACTTTATATTTCTGTTCTCTAACTGCGCAACTTAAATATGCTGACTAAACATGCTCCTTGTGGTCACAATTAAGGCGCAAAGCTTTAGGAATTTTAACAAAATGATAAAAGTACTGGAAGAAATGTTCACGTCAACAAGCTTAGTGGTCAAAGTAATGGAAAAGTGGCTTTTGATGGTTGCAATGTCTGCAAATATTTTACTGTACCAAATTATTGGGTCGTTTGTCCATCAAGTACTTAAATTATTGTAGTTGTAATTCTAATGTTGGTATGGACACTAAATTCCAATTAAAATGTGTAACCCACGCAACAACACGTTTTGTTGCAAATATAAAGCTATGGAATTTACAACTCCTCCTGTAGAAGGTATGTAGATACTCCACAAAGCAATAGTTGTGCATAAACCCATTGTATGCAGCTATTATCAACTCCAAAAAAACAACAATAACCTCAAAATTAGGATAACTATGCTTAGTGCCAGTTCAATCTCAAATTAAACCCTTTAACACAATAAATGTGTTTTGTCCATAAGTTGCAACGGTATAAATGTTCAGCAATAGTAACATTTGGACAGCGATAGCAGTAGATACGCAATACATGTACACACCTTAGAAAACTCACTCTAAGCATCAGGCCCCCCGAAATACACAATCACAAAATGTCATCGCAGATAATTACAGATGCCACAGAATCATTACAGAAAAGGGTGGACTTGCTATCGTTTTGTACCTCAGCAGACAGCACAGAAAAATAAGTGCTGAAAAGACATCACTACCCATTAGTCTCAATAGCTGATCGATTAGAAAGATGTAACATTTTGAACAACTATAGGAAGTGGTTAAGGACCACCTCTAAAACAAGAAACCTAAACAAAACTGCATGACAGACATGAATTGACTAACTAGGACTTCAGACCAACCACAGCCTTCAATTACAACCCAGCCAATCCGAGGGCTTCCTTGGGCCTTTTATCTGACAAAACCAGGACATGATTACTGGCGATTCAGACCCTTCGTCACATGACAAAAACAGTTTTGGCTTTTTTCTGAGCATTCCCTTAATTTAAGAAGTGTGTATTCGGTTAGAATAACTGTAGAAACATCAATGAAATGTGTGCTTCTCCCACAAAAAAAGTTAAAGCTAGTAATCATTGCTTGTTATAGGGAGTGGACAATTGACCATGTTACAGGTCATTCTCTTGTCTCAACATCTAATTAAATGTAAATATGGAAATTAAGCAAAAATGTCAAGCAAAATATAAATGCAAAACAGAAAAGGCCTAATTTACAGTTACCAAATAACATGTGCCCCTCAGCAATTGTCAAGTCTCTGAAGAAATACCAGCCAGGTCAATGTACCCGTCTTCTTGTGGCATGTGGAAAACTCTACAAGTTTGTGGCCATTATAATAAAGACAAGACTAAGAACCAGCTTACATTCAGAATAATCCATTATTACAGTGAAGCTTTAAAACATTGCACTAAATCAAAGCATGGCAGGCACAAGAATGAGAGAATTCTTTACTAGGGGAGGGGTGTAACAATACGTTTAAACGTACCCATCATGATACCAAGACCAGATTTGTTCATTTAGATGAAGTCAACCCATCAAGTCATGTCATAATACAACATGGAACTCAAGACTTCACACTGAGCCAGTGAAGTTGAACACTGCACATTTAACCATGCGTACCTTGGTTAAATGCGTACCTTGCTAAAATGCTGTTATGAAAAACAAATCCGAGTTGAAATCAATACAACACTGACTGGACCTGAACGTGATTATCTGTGCCATCAATTAACTACGCAATCACTGAAAAAGACGATTCCTCTTAATTCACAACAGTGTTGTTAGTGATGTAAAAATAGCTATATAGATTATAGATCAAATTTCCACAAGTTGTTGAAGCCTGCTGCTGGCCAACAGACAATAGCAAGTAGTACATATTTTTTACTCCTAAATCTACTTCTAATGATGACCCCTCACTGTCTCGGCCTGTGCACAGCCTAACTCTCTAAATTACGTACAATCAATATCTATAATGATCAAATTCCGGATTATGTTTGATTTTCATCAGTCAGACATGCATGAAATTAACCATAATAATCTTTTGAGGTCAAAGATAATACATTATTGGAGACCCATTCAACTTCCCTTAGGCCCACTTGAATATCCACCCTACACTACACAATCATCTTCCATTAGAAGCAGGTAAACAAGCAATGCCGCGTCAAGTTTTATTTTATAGATTGACCATGTTTTGTATACCATATGACTATTCAATTTCATAATGCACCCCACAAACTGCACTTTATTGTTCGGTTTCTCACCCAAACTGTCTTGAGGGCAGGAGGTTGTTCTGCCACTTCTCCAGGTCTTTCAGCTGGAGGTCAAAACGTGGGCTGATCACGCCACACTGGAACACAAAAATAATAATACTGGATTAGACTTGGTTTTTAGTTCAGTCGTGGAAAACAGCTGAAAAGTGCATGTTTCAGTCATTCTGTTAAACTGCATCATATTAACTGAAAAGTGAACCAACTCTCGTTGGCTATATAGTCTAAAATATCAGTAAATCACTCAACACTAATCTTACAGTGGCCGTCTGAGTCAGAACGTTCTCAGTTCAATCCTGGCTCCTTCTGGCTTTGTGTCAGTATTCTGGAGCAAGACACTGAACTCTTACCTGTTCCAAATGAGCAGTTAGGTGACTTGCATAGTTAACTCCACTATTTGTGTGAATGTCTGTATGAATGGGTGAATGAAACTCACTCTAGAGTTGCCCACCATATTAGTATAACCCATACTTTAAATGTAGGCACTGTTGTCCACTTAAAATTTAAAGCGATCCCTCAAACCACAAACATTTAGAGTGCACTTTGACCCGATTAAAAAATGTATCCTCCATAATTGTGGTACAAATAATGTATAACATGAAAATAAACACATGCTAACTAAAAATTAAAAATAAATCCATGGCCAACTAAAACAAATCATTTCATTGAGGCAACTTTTTTCTCCACTTCTCTTTACACTGCTTAAAAACATGTTGCCAACAATCACACAATTACAATACCTTGTTAAGTCTGCCTGTGAGATTGACGACAATTTTCCCGGCTCTATGGTCGTCGATGATCTCAAACTCTCCAATGTACCCTGGAAGAGCCAAAACAAAAGCTCTAATCAGAAAGCTGAAATAAAGCTGACAGATTACCATTAAACGGATGGGTATGCACTTAAGTGTGTAGTGATGCCTGAAGCCAAATGATATGCATACAGTCTAATGTCCATAACTCTTACCGTGCTTCATCATGACGGTGAGGAAGCGCACAATGACCTTAGAACACGGCCTGATGAGGACCTGACGTTTCCCACGTTTCTCAGCATTGTTGATGCTTTTAAGGGCATCCGCGAGAACATTCATGCGCACCATGATTGATGCCTACGACAAAAAAAAAGATAAAGACATTCAGAATGATTCAGGTGACATTAACCATACATATACTGTAACTAATCAGACTTTTTCCCGAAAAGTTATAAAAACACAAGAATTCTGATGTTGGGTTAAGATACATTTGGCCATTTAGAAGCCTTGACATTACATAGCATGACAAAATGCACATGTTACTTGCTCATGCGTACTGTATATAAGGTCTGCGATTGCTGAACGACATAAACCCCAGCATCATTACTGTGCAAGGCTTTCACAGAAAATAGCAGATCTACAAGATCACAACGAGCTTGTCGATCGGCTATTTTCAACAAAAGCTTTCCCCACAGTAACAGAATAGAGCCCTGAGAGACTCCGGTCACACATAATGAGGTGGTTAAGGTTTTCCTGTTGATAGCATGTCGTTTAGACGGATGCTCGGTTTGACGTTCACCGGCTATCCATCCTAGTTGCTTTGATACATTGAAAGACAAACGAGTTATGGCTCTAAAACGACGTGCAATAATTTGACGAACGCAGTTCAAACATTTATGTCCAGAACCAGAGCAAGCATGGCCATTTGAACAGAAAGGCAGTCTCTCTGGCTAAAGCTATGTTACATCGTTAGCATTCGCTGTCTGATTAGCACGATACAGACAGTTGGCCGGCACCGAGAAAAATCTGCTAAAAACACGTGTTAACTCTGTACCGAGATGACAAATGGGAAGTAAGCGTTTTGCTTCTAATAGCTTTGGTTTTCATAGTGAGCCTCTTTAGCTATGAGCGCCCAGCGAGGCGCTGTAATCACACAGCGTCCCAAGGCCAGGGAGATGGGACTAGCGACGTGAATCTTTTGCACCTAAAATATCGCTTAATGTATTTACGTGACCACGGCAATAATCACCTAGATTCGTTACTGTATAGTTGTGCTTCAATTTGATCACATAAATAGGCCAGTAAACATATAGATGACTTAGATACTTAAAGGATAGACGATGACAGTCCAAAAAGGGACCTTACCGGTTCTGCAATATGGCGGAAAGAGGAAGTCGTGTTTTTTCGCAGTGCAATATGGGTAAAAATCCAAGAGTCGTCAAGGCGTGATTACCAACATGTATCATGCGTGCATTTGTAGTTCATGCGTGCCGAGAAATGTTCTCTCTTTTTTATTAATATCACGCAGCAAAGTTTTACTTCTATGATTTGGTCGATAAAAAAAATCAATTTTAAATGTGTTGTTTAATACATACATGTGTCAAACGTCTGAGGATTTTAAGAGTGACACTGACAAAATTGCCCTTACAACTTCATGTGAACTATTCATGTTTTGTCAATCAATGTGATCTTCAAGCACATCTTGGTAAAATCACAGCGCTCTTAGTGGTCGGTGTGGTTGAGACATGTACAAGAAAGGACCATTGCTGCATCATGGTGATGATGATATATATAATATGTTTACTACCAACATTATGTATGTATGTATGTATGTACCTATCTATCATATATACACACAGATTAAAAGTATGTATGTGTGTATATATATATATATATATATATATATATATAAATATATATATTTGTAATATATATGTAATGTTTTTTTATATATATATATTTTCTTTTTCATTTAACATTTTTCACAAAAGTACACATACAACCCACCCACTTCCCTCCCCCCCGCACATACATGAAGGACAGCACAGATAAAACGTAATCAAAACATCAACAGAAATAAAGGTACAAAAAAGAAAATATAACAAGGAACAACAAGAAGAGACAAATCTTCTGTATAGACATTAAGTAGCTTCAAGAAATAATAGATCTAGTCCGAGATAGCTGTAAATAACAACCAATAACATCTCTGCAGGTAGGGACGTTTCCATATAATCCAAATAAGGTTGCCAAATCTTCAAAAATGTGTCAAACCTATTTCTTAAAAGATAAGTAATTTTATCAAGAGGAACACAACTGTTCATTTCTGAGAACCATCTCGCAATGAGGAGGGGATATAGATGACACTCTTATCCAGAGCACCTCACTAATATGTTAGAATTATGAGATTGAGAACATGTATCGTTTTAACTAATAATAATACATATATTTTTAAATGTATTATGTGATTAGGGAATCCAAGGGTCATGGTGTACTAACAATAATTGTACCCCAACTCATATATTAAATGATCTGACCAAGGCAGGCAATTAATGAAAAGCAGTCATGAGGCATGACAAGATAAAGACAAAGAAAAGGAAAAATAATGGGACATCTCCAGCTTTCTGGATGAACTGCAGAGACTGTCAATGGGATTTAGTGCCTGGTGAGGAAGCCTTTAATTTATTGTGTATTGTGAAAACATGAAAGGGGGTTGGCGGGGCTCCCACAGAAGATTCTCAGCTGTCTGGGTACAGTCATTGTAGTCTTGCTAAAAGTATGCAATATAGACAGTATTGACTTGCAACTACTCATTAATAGATGTCATGTTACTTAACCAGTTAACTACAAAGTCTCGATGTAATGAGTTGTGAGATTGTAGATCTGCTATTTTTGAAAGATTTTATTTGTTTATTTTTGCCTAATGTAATGACATGCCCAAAATTGGGACGCCAGTATTAAAATGTTAACAAAACACACATGCTGCTACTATAAAATAAAATTAAACTAGCCAGATAAATGAACCCTTTCATTGTACCCTCACATTAAACCTATTATTGTTCCATTCAAAATGTATACATTTCATGAAAGAAATCATACGATAAATGGTGGGGCTAATCCAATATTTTATTGCATTTGTCAACATGTGCAACAACTCAATCTTGCAAGGGAAACTACAATGTAAGTTCACAGTACATCTCACAGCATTACACTGGTTATATACAGTATATATTGTTTTATTGCATGACATTTAAATGTTGGAAAAAATCAAGACCTCAAATACATATATTTTCTGTATTGTGTCATTGCAAATCGTCACATAATATCCATTAATTTTAAAATGAAGATACACACAGCTGAGCAGTGATAACTGCAGCGTTAAAAAAAACAAAAGGAAAAGTCAGTTATCAAAAGGCATACGGTCTTGAAGAATTGTAATAACTTTTAATTTAGTTACCCTTTTGTATAATCAACTTTGCCGTGTCTTACATGCACATAACAGACAGACAGACTGAAAGACAGACAGACGGACACACACACACACATACGGACACACACACACACACACACACACACACACACACACACACACACACACACACACACACACACACACACACACACACAATAATGTATGAGCCAGTGGCTGTAACTATACCACAATGGTCATGCCACTGCTGATGCCTCTAAGCAGAAAAATAATTCAACTCCATCATTATACTCTGAAGCTGAATATCCATGAAGGGTGATTAGGATGAATGTGTGCTGACGAGGTATGATATCTGTTTATCTACAAGAACTGGAAACTTCAATCAGTACACCAGGCACACCTCAGATTTTAAAACCAGAGCTCTATCCCTATGTGTCCAGCAGAGGTCGCCATGAGTCAAACCATTTAGACCCAGATCTAGTGACATAAATTACCCACCAGTCCAGTCACCTAAGTAAGAGTGGCATGGAGGACAATGGAATGCTGATCGGCAAAATAATTAGTAACCAGATATCTGTATCACTTCTATGGTTACATTATAATTTCCAACATATGTGATTCTCTGCTAAGCCTTTGCATGGCTATCTCTTCAACTGCTCCCTCCTTTAGTCTTAACCACCATTGCTGACCACACTGGCCAGAGAGCCTACATCTCTTTGGGGGTTGAGGCCCAACCTTTGGAGGTCTACGCCCATTGCCACTAACATCTGGACGAGGGTCAGCTCCTGCTGTGTGGCCTGGTCCACCAAGGCAGGGCAGGTAGGGTTGCAATGGGGCGATTGACAAGTGTCCACCAAGTGGAAGGGACACCCCTTCAGGACAGTCCTATTGCTGCGGTTGGCGTCCTGGAGACTCCGGTCCCAGCACTGCAGGGCTCGTGGCAGGGAGGTGCCTTTGACTTGGAAAGTCAACCAGTTACTTGAAAAGAGACCGAAAAAGGAATGAGAGAGTGATGGGAGGATGAAGGAGACCAATGCTGAAAGTGAAAAATAAAAGCACTCAGGATTTTGCAGTGCAGGTGGAAGAGTGGGCGGAGTATAGCAGGTGTAAAGATGGTTATAGTAAACAAGAAGACGAGCCTGCTGCTATTATCATAAGGAATATATCTTCTCACTGGCTTTACAGTTTAACTTGGCAGCCTGTGTCTTAATTTGTTTCCCAGTTGCACCTGGTTGATCTCCTGACACCACCATAACCAACATTGTAGATGTGGATTAGATTACAAAACTGTGAAATGACCTACACCATCGTTGGGTAGGCTGCTGCTCCCATAAATGAACGTATGCTTCAGTAATAACACACCCCCAACGTAACCCTGTCCTTTAAACATAGCTAAGACCCCCCCCCCAGCACTGGCATTGACCCAGCCATGTCCATCTGGATGGGAGTGTGTGTGTGTGTGTGTGTGTGTGTGTGTGTGTGTGTGTGTGTGTGTGTGTGTGTGTGTGCGTGTGCGCGTGTGTGTGTGCGTGCGTGCGTGCGTGCGTGCGTGCGTGCGTGCGTGCGTGCGTGCGTGCGTGCGTGCGTGCGTGCGTGCGTGCGTGCGTGCGTGCGTGCGTGCGTGCGTGCGTGTGTGTGTGTGTGCGTGCGTGTGTGCCTGCAAGCGTGTGTTTGAGGGTATCTCAGGGGTTAGTGAAAGTGTGAAATGGCATTCAGTGACATGCAGAATGTGGCCTGATGAACGAGCTAGCAGAAGGAGCAGCATGAGCTCACTGGGTAGAGATGGGGCCACAGGAGAAAGATGGGGATAAATGGAGGGTGGTGGGGTCAGAGCTTTTCAGAGTCACAGGAGTCAAATGTCCTTCCTTACCTTTTAGTGATCAATGTGTGGGACAGGCAGGAGGGAGCGAACACAGCCCTAAAAGAAACACACAACACTACTCCTGAAGAGACGGCAGTAGTATACAGTACATTAGATTTTCTTTTCCCTCCTTGATTTTACTCAACAGATGCATCATTGAATTGCAAAACATCATATTTTTTTGTCAATGCTAAATTCTTACTCACTCATCCTTACTAGCTTGTTAAGTTACTGCTAGGCTATCTGGTGATATGTTATTATTAACAATGGACCTTTTTCACAGATACGTAACTGGCAGCTGAAGGTAACATTAATTATAGGTACTGTCTGATTAATTTAGGTGTTTCTGTGCGCCAGCGTGAAGCAGTTAATCCATAACATTTAAATGAAACATGCCTAGGACTGATATCCCTTAGCTGCCTTTTATCCATCTGTGAAAAAGGTCAGTTCAAAATAATTGTAAGCATACGTCACATCTCGGAGGGAGTTCTTGATCTCCCTGCCCAGGTTCCGCATGTAGGTCCACTGCTCCACTGACAGGCTCTGCGCTCCCAAGTAGATGTTCTCCACTCTCAACTGCTCCTCATCAAACAGCCACTGCACAACAAACAGTGGGGCTACAGGGAACCCAGAGAGCACAAATTGGCTGAAATGTAGTATGGTACAAGCATATACAGTATATCTGTCACTAATCTATAACAGGTTTGGAGATTGAATTTGTGATATACAAGACAAGCTATGATGCAGTCTGTCATATGTGTGGGAGTTAATTATTTCAGCTTGTGGGTAAATTAAGTAAATGTCAGTCAAGGGTTATGTGGTTTTGTATAACATAATCAGTGACAACTTCGATCCATCCTCAGTCCATTTAAAGGAATAGTTCACCCAAATTTTCTTTTATTTTCTATCAATTACACAACCCATGAAGCCTTGAATTCATGGAAATTTTACGTTCCTGAGCCAAAAATTTGATGACCGGATGTATTTCCGGTAGGAGAGTCAAAGAGACTCCTTTGAGTCGGATACATTAGGATCTTTAGTTTCCGCCGGTAATCAAATTTTTGGCTCAGGAATGCGACAAAAGAAATCTCCATGAATTCAATGCTTCATGGGGTGTGTAATTGATAGAAAATAAGTACTTTTTTGGGTGAACTACTCCTTTAAAGCCATAAAGTTTTTAGTTGGTAATCAGTTATTTTCGGCATGCGACACGACCGTACGACAAAGTATTAATTAAGTCTGTCAAGCCTGATATATACTTTGTTGTACAATGATTGAATGTTATCAGCTCTAGCTGGCAGGCACTCACAGGTCAAGGTAGAGTACAGCTTGTGTCCAAAGAAGCACTGCCATTCCTCTCCTCTCTTGTAGAGTTGCCGACACCTATTGGGCACAACCCCATTCCATAGCCTGAGAAAACAGTAAAAACAGTATTGATGACAAATGAACGATTTTATAGCACATCTAGTTCACAAGCTAAACTGAAGGAGACAGATTGTGAGGACATACAGCAACTTGCCTTCTGCCATCATTATGAACTACTTCAGCACGGCAAAGTAGAATCATGAGATGAGTGCATTATAACTCAATTTGGTAATCTCAAACTCTACATGTCATGTACATAATCTTTTTACAATGTGATTTTCTGTACAAGAGGATGAGTTTAGTTGGGTTTTACCTGAGTCCCTTTTTGATAGCATCTTCAGGCGAGCAGGAGACAGTCGCGGGGCAGTCGGGTGCTCTCTGCCGTTTACTTTCCAGAAACCAACCAGAGTCCACCAGGCCTCGGACCTGAGCCTCTGCACCAAGCTGTTGCAGCTGACTGGCCACCTTCTCGATGTTTAGTAAGACACCTGTTCCCCCAGCACTGCAGAAGAGCCAAGAAAACCCAGTGAACAGTTTGACTTAGGAGCAACATTTTAGCTTTGGGTACCAAAATGGATCCTACATGCCAACAGAAAGCAGGGCAGTGAGAATTAAGTAGATTTACAGTCTGACATAACAGTGGACTCACGACAGGTTGTAGCACAAAACATGTTGCTAACTCAGGAAGAATGTTCAACATTGCAGGGTAAGGCCCTTTAATAGACCTGTATGTCATTGTCCACAGTTGATGGTAAACATCTTAATAGTTGGCAGCAGGATGTGCCTGAAATAGACAGAGCTTCGCTGGGTTAGTGTTATGCATTTAGATGTTCAGAAGAGGGATGGAATAGCGCCAGAAATTGGGTTATGGCTGGGGGGTATTCTAGGTCTCTGTCCAAATGCTGTAGTCAGCTGCAGAAGAGAGTGAGAGAGGAAGAGAGCTCACCTTGTGCCAGTCAGCATTACAACCTTGGCCTGCTTGATTCCTTTGGGGATGAGGTCTTGGATGACTTCATGGATGATAAGAGATCCCATGAAGGTGTATTCAACTAAGATGAAAAAACAACACAGACATCAACTAAAGAAAAGATGCTTCACTAATACATCATCTTCTGCCAAGGCAGGTTCAGATACAATATTGCAATATGGGGTTTTGCTGAAGGACTCCATGTCTCAATGCAGACGCATCTTACTTCCACTAGCATCTCTCTGTTTGTCCTTGTCTCTTCCTTGGCGCGGTCGTGGAGGTGTTGGATTAGGTCCTGTACCACTCCATACATCACTAGAGCAGTATGGAATGAATCTGCACAAATGGAGGCATTCGCTTGTCAGTCCAGAGCTTGTTCCAGCACAACAAAAAGTGGAGCCTGCATGTGTCACTTCCTGTTGTCACTATCAAGTATGCAGTTGAACAGGACATGGAGTTACTTACACAATATTTGTGTTGTGCCAGTGGGGGTTTTCCTCAGCTTGGGATGACAATATCCCACTTCCTGTAAATCAAATAATCAAGAGGTTGAAATGTAGCTAACTTTGTTGTATTGGTCATTGCATGGGCAAAACAATTCTAAATCACCTGTGACCTATATGAGCACATCTGATAACAAACAGCCTTGGGGAAATGTGTATGATGGCACATTCTAAAAAGGCTGACCTGTTCTTGTTTGGGGCCACTCCGATGAGCTCATGAGTCGAGGTATATTTTGGTACCTGGAATCACAGGTCTCTCTGTTGTAGCAGCACCAACCACCTAAAAATAAAACACTAATATTAGCCCTTCACATCCGGCACAGAGAGGGAGACCTCCTTGTTAGCTCATTGTGTATGTTTATGAGAAATGTAGAAAGGACTGAAGGTAGAACACACCAAGACCATTCACATAGGGTTCAAAAAAAGGACTGATGTTGTTAACTGCCAAACTGTTGACATCTGATTTATAAAGTATTGTAGCAGTGCCCTTTAAGTTGTGTGAGATCATCCCAAATCTAAATCTAAATCCAAGATATATCTGAATATAACTTGGCAAAATACCTTTAAAGCAGTAAAATTACGTATTGCTATGATGAACAGAACTCTCCACTCAGAAAGGGAGGTGATGGGCCAGGAACGTTTTGCAGAGATGCTGTGATCCTTTCTCCTCTCACAGAATTCTAATGCATGATGTTAAAGCACAAACCGCGTCCACCAAAGTGACAGGCAAAAACCAAAAAAGGTGAAAAAAGAAACAAGCTGACCACCCGTCAAAACGCCAGTGGGGGCATCATGTTAAAAGCAAGCTGACCTCTAGGAACCAAATGAAGCAGATGGGTTTTTAAATACACACCCTCCAGAAATAAGAGCCACCGTCGGCTTCCTCTGAACTCCTTTAGGTAGAACCTGCAGAACGCCAGAACCACAAATAAACAGGAATGAGTGGAAGGTGAATGCACTGAACTATGTATGGACAAACACTGTATCGCAGAGAAAACCTCAGGGTTCATTGTAAAAGTTTACAAAGGGAACCAAATAGAACCTTAAGGGTCCATTACATAAAGGATTGAGGATTTTTTTCCCACATAGATAGCAAGTGTTTCATGATTTGATGGTGTATTTAGCAAAGGGCTATGTGTATGGTGAAGGGATGTGAGACAGTAAGAGATCTAGAGCATCTCACCCAGCTGCTGTTCCGTCATTACAAGTGACCTGGGTATTCTTGAGGAAGTGCAGTCTCATATCAGGCGACTGTTGTCCAGCAGGTCGAGCTCCAAGGTTGCCTTCTCTTCCTGTCTCAGGTGCTCCTTCAGGTCGAGGATGAGAGTTGTCCTCAGAGGAAGGCTGAATCACAGCATCAGCTGCCTGATTGACCACTCTCCTCGAGGGTTTGCTACTAGATTTGGCATTGCGGTTGTTCTGACAACAGACGGCCCCTAACAAAAGCAGGAAAGCTACCTGGCCCAAAATCTTCATATTGCCTGGCTGGGAAAAGATAGGGGACACAATATATTTCAGTAATCATCACATTCACAAAATGTTTCACAGACTGAAATTAACCAGATTGTAAAAGACTGAGATCCCAGAATGAGATGAAATGTAAGATTGAACACAAGAGTTACAAAATATGTAAGAAGAACGCATAGCACAAAACACTTCAGATCAGGATTATGTTCTTCTCTAAGTGATCCCATAACCCCGATCTATATTCAGTTCAATAAGTGTTAGATTCCACTAATTATTGAATCACAAATCACCCTACCTCTTTCAGAAATCAGCTTCAAAGAAAGGTTTTCTATGGGACCCCAGGGTCAAGCTGAGAACCAATGCTGCTGAGGAGCGTGTGGGAAGCGCAGAGTCCAGTGAGTAGATGTGAGGAGAAGGTGCCAGGCTTGGGTTGTGATGAAGGCTTGACCAGGTTTTGATGCTTTATAGTGCCACCATATGGATCATATTTCCCCCGTTTTCTCTTTGAGCTGCTGCCAGGTCGTGAGATAAGTTGCTGACGACTCACGGCGAGGGGAGGTACTGGACGGCTGGTGGCGAGGAGAAAAGATAACACACGCTTCTCCTCAACATATTTCAAGTCTTCACACACACCCACCACCAGGCACCTACCCAGGGCCTAACAACAAAACTCTCCCTCCCCCAGCCTCCCTCTTCTTCTCTTCCCCCTATCCCTTCCCTCCCGCCATCCACTTCTGATTGCCAGTACTTTTGATTTAAACACCTACATGGTTGGCATACCTGCTTAGCCCCTTTGTGTGGTATGTGACCCCGGGGTCATTGGAGCACACACCTCAAACACACTCCGACAAGGGAATGAATAGTCCTCGTAAAGTTCCCGCATTGGTCAACAATTTAGCAGACACTCTCAAGGTAGGTGGTGGACACTCTTGTTTGGTAAAGGCACCTAGCATTTGTTATAAGATCCCCAAATGATAGAAAGCAATGTCCTCCTTTTCTTGAGCAGATAACAAACGATAAAGAGGATGAGCAAAAAATGACTTCCTCTCTATATAATGTATAATTTATCTATGTATGCACATATGCATTGAATGTACCTATACATACTTATGTATGTATATATGCATGTACGTACGTATGCACGTATGTATGTATGTATGTACGTAAGTATACGTACGATTGTATGTATGTATGTATGTATGTATGTATGTATGTATGTATGTATGTATGTATGTATGTATGTACTTATGCACGTATGTATGTATGTATGTATGTACGTAAGTATACGAACGATTGTATGTATGTATGTATGTATGTATGTATGTATGTATGTATGTATGTATGTATGTACGTACGTACGTATGTATGCATGTACGTACGTGTGTATATAAAATAATCCTTATTGTAAAGCAAAGACAAGCAAACACCATTATGTTTAGTCTTTACTAAACATTAAAGAACTGATGTGATGTGCATTACGTGTTACAGATACATAGGTTAGAATAAATTAGAATAAGCCAGATTAGAGCTTTGTATCAAGCAGAATAAATGAAAAAGATGAGCACAATGCGTAATAGTAAGGTGTCTTTTACCTTTGGTTTCTATATGGAGCAGGTTGGGCTCTCCAGACTCCTCAATGGCAGGTTAGGTTAGTTTTGCCTCTGGTGAAGAGGAGAGAGGGTATTTAAAACCGATCTCTCTCTCTCTCTCTCTCTCTCTCTCTGTCCCCCTGGGATAGCTGTAGGGTGACGTACCACTGATCACTGAGAGAGATCACGAGCCCCAGGGCTCTAAAAGTCTCATCAATGAAATGCACACCATCCTGACATGTCAATCAAAGCCAATAATGATCTGCCGGGAGGCCACGGCTGCAGAGACTACAGAGCCTACTTTTTGGGCTGAAGGGACTGCATGGCTACCCGGAGCTCTACGACAAGAGTCCAATACATAGGATGTTAGATGAGAAGCAGTGCTTCAATCCTTAATCTAAGAATGAGTCAAATACACAGTCCTTATTCCAGTCCTAATTCTAAACTGGTGTTTCTTAAACTTTTTCATATCGAGGAACCCCAAATTAATATGTATTTGGCCACGGACCCCTATCTGAAAATATTTTGTGCCAGAAACCCATTACAAGATTTGTTCAAAATCTAAAAAAAAGATTTCAAGATAGCGATGCGACTCCTCGTGAGCTGTAGATCGGCTATTTCCGATTATCTGAACTATAAAATAGCGTTAAAGTGGTTAAACTGTTTTGATGCTATATTGACTCATTTTGCTGGGACTCCATGGACCCCTGGGGGTCCCCAGACCCCACTTTGAGAACCACTGTTCTAAACATAGTAATGAGTAAAATACATATGCAGTTAGAATAGAGGCAGGGCTCCAGTCCTTATTCTAAACATAGGAATAAGTGAAATACATAGGCTGTTAAAACAGAGGCCCAAGTCCTTATGTTAAACAAATACATACAGTAGGCTGCTAGAACAGAAGCAGGACTCCAGTCCTTATGTTAACCACTTGAACGCTCTATTCTTAGTAAAACGGACCTGAGTTGCACTGTACTTGGTGCGCTTTTTTGGGGGATCTACACAAATCTCTTCGCCGGAGATAGCCGATCTACAAGCTCACAAAGCAATACGTTGTGAGCTTGTAAATCTGCTATTTTCGGCAAATATTTCCCACCAGAATAGGGATCCTGGGGTTCAAGTGGTTAAACCTAGGAATGAGTCAAATATATAGTAAGGAGTTAGAACGGAGGCAGGACTCCAGTCTTTTAAGTCCTGGGGCATTTTCCATGTGATTAATTTGCCGAAAAATATATTTTTGAACTGTTGTTTGTGTCATGAGACCATTCACACAGAACGCGAATTTTACACAGCAATAAAGCAACATTATTTTTATTCGGAACAAGGAGAATTCTTCTGAGCTGCCAAACTGCAAATAAAGGCATCAACCTGTCTGAATGAGGCATCAAGTATAATATACTTGATGCCTTATTCATACAGGTTGAGTATCATTTACTTGATACTTTTGATGTGTTTTCGAATCAAAGGCTGTTAAAACAGAGGCAGGACTTCAAGCCTTATGTTAAACACTGTAGTTTGTGGAGTTGAACAGGAAGATGTGCACACCAAATTGCTCCCACAAGGCATTTCTTCAGACTATTCCACTAATCTGTGGAAGAGCCTTGAGATTGAAAAGTCAAAGCAGAAAGTAAAACTCCTTTAAATGGTAGCTACTTGATGTGCAGATCTTTCTGTGAAGAAAATGCATTAAAACATTGTTATCCATATTGAGACACGTAAACGAGGAAGGGAGATTTATCAAGAATCGTCTTATTATTTTGGCAAATAAACAGAAGTGTATTTTTGTCTCATTGTCAAAGATTGGAGGCTATTTTTGGTTACTTTCAACTGAGTCCAGAACAGAAAGCAAAGCTGATAAAGAAATATGTGTGAGAACGTATGCGCCTACGCGTAATAAAAAAAGAACTCTAATGACACGACTATACTGAATTTGATCTACCGAGCTGAACAATTCTTCATTCCTGCAGTTGTCTTGAAGCATGCACACCACCATCTGTCTTCCCAGAAATCAATGCAACAATCTGTTTAACAGATACCTCAAATAGCTGAGAAACGAAAAAGTTGCTGTAAATCTATCACCTTTTTGCCAGAACGTCCCGTACAGACAAATGGCATTGCTGCTATTTTGTTTTTCTTTGATATGGGATTCGACAGAATGATAAGTTTTGAGTACAGGCCTCAGACCAATGGATTGAAGTGCATTTGTGTTCTCCACCTCATGCGGTTCATCTTTCAGAAACTGTGAACACACACACACACACACACACACACACCCCCAAACACACACACACACACACACACACACACACACACACACACACACACACACACACACACACACACACACACACACACACACACACACACACACACACACACACACACACACACACACACACACACACACAAACACACACACACACAAACGCAGTCTATTTCATTGGGCTCTTTGACTTTGAAAAACAAACTTTTGCATAACCTGACACAGAACTTCCAAGGGGCCACTGAGACCTGTTGAACTTAACCCTGACAGGGAGCAACAGCTTGACCTTTTGGGCAACAAGAGGCATACTTTCTCCCCTTGTGTTGTTTTTTTCACAGCCAAGGTCAGGGCACAGACACCTAAAGCCCGGGTGGTCCAGGCACTTTGTCTGCTGAGCATGTGTGTCACCACCAACCTCCAAGACCTGAGGGCCCAGCCATGAGCGAGAATGTTTGCCGGCTGATAGCTTCAAAGAACAACGCGCCAGAGAGAACACTCATACACCGGATTCTTCAGCATGCACCGCAACACAGAAAGGTTGCGACCCATTGGATACAACTTCACATCCAAGCACATGAGCAATAAATGTGTACTATATGCTATCCATATGGGTGTCCAGTCAGTGAAGACTATGTGTGCAGACTGTTCCAAGAGGCTAAGTAGTGACAAGAATGAAACGCAAAACCATCTGTTAGATTGGGCTTTGCACCACGGAGAAACATAAACCCGCACTGCTGCTACTGTTTGCCATGTTGCGTGTAATTCGACAATCTGCCACAGCATCACCCTGAATCTCAGTTGTCACCAGCAGCGCAGGGCATGGCTGGAGAAAGAGGCCCATGAGTAATAGGCAGAAGAGTGGCATCTTTACGAGCTGTGTGAAAGCCAGGATCATGGGGAGAGATATGAGGCCTGGGCAGAGTAACATCGCCAGCGCTCTCTGTTCAATCAGCAAAGACGACAGAGAGGTCTTAGCGGGATTGGTGCAAAATGCTGGTCAGCCACTAAAGGGGTCTAGCAGGTGGAGTGGACACAGCTAGCCCTAAAACAAGGTGTTAAGAGGCCTTGCGTGGTAACCTTTTACACTACCAAGTCATCAGGGTGACAGATTGAGACGGGGGGTGATGGCAGGAATACAGTACACGGCATGCTTCAGGAGGACGGGTGATGTAACCGGGTAGCTGACATGACAAGTGAATAAGTATTTTGTTTTAGGGAGGGGGGTCGCATTCTGCTGCACGCTTCACAATCAACCATCCACCGTGCCCGACTTATTGACATGCCAGACGCACATTCACCACATTCACCTCCTAAAGGCAACAAGCCTGGTGGATCAAATGGTGTTACAGAGAGATTAGCGAATGAAAACCATCAAAGTACAACAGTTAGTTCTTGCAACATGCAAACTGAGCAAGATCCAACTTACAAAGTAAAGTGGCCCGCTGCTCACCCAATTGCCTGAGTGTCTAAAGCCCAGTTTATACTTCATAGCACAACAGTGTAGTGTACGGCAAACAGCCGATCTACCAGCTCACAGCACGTGGGTTGCGGAGGGGGACATACCTTAGTGAATAGCTTGAAGTGTCTTTAGGGCTCATGACACAGTTGAGCAGCAACGTGGCCTTGGAGTCATGCTGGATGAGCCACCAGGCCTGTCACTGCAGTGATGGATATCGGCGAAGGGTCACCCCAAGCTCAGCTCCAGCACTCAAAAGTAGGGCCCTCACATAAGCCTCTCCACCTGATCCACAGTGCTCCCATCACACGAGGCCAACTGCCGATGCAGCTCCACAAGCTTTGGCGGAACAGGACACATACAGCTGTCACCGTAATATGTAGTTATCCACTGAATGTCATAGCTAAATAACATGCAGTAGAAAATAGAAAAGTAGAACCTAATTAATTTGCATGTACGTATAGTATCGTTGGAATTCACAATAGCATGCCAATTAGTGTTCTTCAAATACACTTTCTGTTGACTCTTCTGTTCTATACAGTATACAGTCTATTTTACAACTGCACATGCTACTATTTCATTTAAATGATTAGAGTAAATATTGATGCAGAGATTAAGGTTTTAATGCAATATTCCAATGCTTTCATCATGGTTATGACATGACATGTTGCTATAAAGATTCATTGTTGGCTTATTTGAACATAACAAGTAATGTACTTCAATTATATAAATTAAAAAAGCAAAACATTGAGTGTACCTTTTTTAATGCAAATTATATTTTCTTGTCTGAATTCAAAATGAGTGAAATTTCCTCAAAGACTGACCTTGGTAGTGTTTTCTTCAAGACAGTAGGGGGCAGTCTCACCCCAGCTGGACCGGCCATCAATCAAGGATTCCTGCTGAGGTGATGTCAGTATTTTGCATCATGTGTTGTGGCTTCATGCTGTGAGGACACGTGGTTACAGCTTTTGACTCCAGAGATTTATTGGGGAGATAAGGAGTCAGATGGTTTTGAACGTATGACTACGCACATATATCTTTCAGAAAAGCTAAATGCTCTGCAAGCCTTCAATCAGTTGTGATTTGAAAACGTGAAGTCCTATTTAGGATCCAACTCTGCAGTATGTATTTTAAGAATATAAACAATGACATCACACTGTAGGTATTTATGTGTATACCGCACACAGTAAAAATGTTTACTGTTTACTATTTATGGAGTTGCCTGTCTGGGTGTCAGAATGTTTTTCTGCCTGCAGTGCTGCTCTAGGATAGCTGACCTGGATAACCATAAGTATAAGAAAAGCTGCACTGGGTCAGTTCAACCTAACAGTCTCTCACTTCTGGGAAGCTCTCATAAAAGGTCCTCTGCGATGGATGCTCTGACAAACACGCATGGGATTCTGACATATGAACACAGAGCAGGAATCCTAATGAAATTTATGGTGACATGACACTAAGCATCTGTGTTAGCTTAGTCATCTTATAAGGATGGTCCACAAGGATGATCTCATCAGCAAAAAAAACATAATATCTAATTACGTCCTCTGTATTCAGAAACAGTAAAGGGCTGCATAAACTGTATGTATCTTGCAAGTTTACATGTTCCCAAGGTTTATTCACTTAACAATTAAATAATAGTTTAATAGGTACAAGTTAGGAAGCCAATTTGTAAAATTATACAGATATTAGAGCAGCTTACAGTCCCAACAGGAGTTTTTCAGCACTTAAATTGACCTGGCATTGTGGCCCAACACAATGGTCAGTTTAAACCGGAGAGCTCATAGTTCAATGGGAAGGCACAGTAGATGAGACATTTTGAAAGAAGACAATGATACACATAGATACTTACTCAGATACTCTGAACCACTAGTCGAGGCTGCCCAGCAGAGTTGGACAGCTATACTATGTATTTATTAGTATTGTATATGATAGTATACTGTACACAGTAATCACGCAGTCCTGATCGTAGGTTAGAGGTTTGATCAGTAATGAAAGGTGTTGAGAATACTCTGAATAGTTGAGGAGATAGTCACATTTATAGGGCTCCAATATCTTTTATCGTCTTAGCGATTGTTCAATTTATTACTCCAATAATCAAGAAGCACGTATTAGGGGGATTATTTTTCTTTTATATTTTATATATTAACAAATCAACGAGAAAAAAATCCAATAGATTTTTTATAATCAACTAAATTGATTAACCACTAAAATCATCCCTACTTTGTTGTACAAAAGAGTCTTGCAAAAGTAGCAAAATTTGCCGATCTACAAGATTACAACACATAATGCGTTGCATCTCGCTGCGTTTTGAGCTTGTAGATCGGCTGAAAATAGATCATCTTAATCTATTAAATCAAATAGTCCAATTAACTGTTACTTGCACCCCTAGTTGGATTAGTTTGTTATGCTTATGTTTGGATGAAGGTGCAAGAGTAGTTCTAGTGCTGAGATGCTCTCAGCAGACAAAGCAATGTTCTCACTAAATAAGTGTAGAGGAATATCTGTGGAGTGAGTGGACAATGATTTCACCTTGAAGATATTTGATGGATGTATGAGCTACTATGCTTCAGTTACTATGCATCCCAGAAAGGCCTACGGCTTGACAGTCCAGCTAGATCGAAGCCAAGAAACAATATGATCTGCATCCGAAAGCTTTTATAGCTTATAAGGATTTATATTGACCGTGCCCTTCAAAATTTACTGCCACAATTATTCACGGGCAGCAAGATGGTCCCACTTTGAGTTTTACTGCTCTTTTCAAATTCTTGTTGTCGATTTCTCAGTCGATATATCAGATTCCTTTTGAGGTGATTTTAGGCGAAGAAACAATTCATTCTAACTTCTGATTACCATGCATTTCATTTTCTGCAGAAAATAGGTGGTAACATTGTGCGAAATATCAAACTTATGTTTATCGGAGTTGGATTTCTTACTCTAAATGAAGGAGGTACAAACGCAAAAATAGATATAATATTCATGGTTAAATATGGCAACTAATTTAGATGTACGTAGGTGGATGGTTTCTAATAGAACAAACACCTGTGTCATGACTGAGACATCACTCATGGTTGTATTTATTAATTTGGTCATCAAACACAATGCATGTGTGTACTTGCTGTAAAAGCTGTCAGCACTATGGCTATAACAGAAATAATCTATGATGACCTATATTTAATTTGAAAAGCCTCTCACTGTCTCCAGTTGCAGATCTCTGCTGTCGGGCAGAAACCAGCTATGTCCAAAATATTAACTTTTCAGGTAATGAAAAATAAAATATTGTTTTTAGAACAACACATTACTGCCTCATCAAAGTCGGTATGGTGACTTTATACATTGTCAGATACTTGAATGTGTCCTTATATTATCACCATTTTACCCAGCTCAAGTGCAGTTAGGAGGTTTTTGACCATTAATGTGGAGACTTCGTCATTCTAATTAATGGGGGACAAACCACCTAACTCCACAAGTTGGAGTAAGGTGGTTTGTCCGACAATTTGAGGATGCAATGGAGTTAGGAGGTTTAGTCAGAAGCGCTTTTTTAATACTTTTCATTGGTTCAATATTTGTAAAACCCACACACAGACAGACGTGTTCAATAGCACTGATTTATTACAAAAAATGTCTGTTATTAAATAAAAATGTCCTTGTTCATTTGGAAACTGTTGGGAATGTATTTAATTATCACAAAAGGCTGTTTTTCTTCTTTTTTTTTAAACTCATAATTTTTATCCCTCGATTTTGTAACCCTTTTTGTTTTTCACCCGGTGCCAATTTGCTAAGTGATCCTGGGCACTACACTCCCCCCACCAGCTTAGGGAGGCCAGGGCCGAGCTCATGCCTCCTTCAATGCATGAGAACCAACTGGCCTTCTTGTCACCTGACAGGGGGGAGTTTCCCTGGTTGGACGTAGCGCGTGGAAGGAACACGTTATTCCAACCAGTTCCCTTCCCCTCCATCAGGCGCCCCGGCTGACCAGGGGGAGGCAGTATAGTGACCAGGATTACTACATGTTTTTGTGAGGGTATTAACTACCCTAGGAGACACGGGGAGAACATGCAAACTCCACACAGAGTAGGCCCTTTCGCCAACCCCACCTAGGGTATGGGCGCTGATGACGCGGAGGAGAAGACACGCCCCCAGCGCCCACAGCGTCCCCGGCGGGAATCGAACCCAGGACCTTCTAGCTGTGAGGCGACAGCGCTGTCTTAAGTTTTTCAGAAGCAATAATGGTTCGCAATGGGAACTATGGGAACACTGACAAAACTGCATATTGTCACTAAAATAGAGCAATGCTTTTTGTCACTGTTTACTTATTGTCTCCGCCAGGCCGAAAGGCATGGCGAGAGAGTATGTTTTGCCCCCTGTCCGTCCGTCCGTCCGTCCGTGTGTGTGTGTGTGTGTGTGTGTGTGTCCGTCCGTCCGTCCGTCCGTCCGTCCGTCCGTCCGTCCGTCCGTGTGTGTCCGTCTGTGAACAGCTAATCTCCGGCACCGCTGGCTTGATCGCAGCGAAACTGTGCACACACACTCCCTGGATGCCAATTCAGAACCTCTGCCCCAAATGTTTCACATGGCCCTGTTATAGCGCCACCAGGAGGCCGCTTTTTTGCTAAACTCATTTTCTGACAGTACTCCTACAGATTTAGTCCAAACGTCACGCAATTCGGTACACAGTATCTCTATAGTCATTAAACAAAACAGGTTTTCCAGATTTTTCATATTCCATCCTGATTGGCTCAAAATGGCTTCCAAGGTTGGCAGAAGTGCTCCGTGTTCAACAAAATGCCTCAAATCATGAACACAGCATGCAATTTCCGTGAAATGTTGCACCCACATTCCCACTAGGCCGAGGAAGAAATGCCACTTGAAGATTTTCAAATCAGCCTCATGGTGGCGCTATAACAGGCCGATTCATGTTTTTACCTAGAACTGCACCGATCTGTGCAAAACTTTGTATGCGCACTCCCTAGAGGCCAAGGAAAAACCTTTGCCCTGCATTTTTCACATCTGCCTTTTAAAGCGCCACCAAGAGGCCGACTTATGTAAAACACATATCTTTATATTACTCCTTCCCATTTTATCCAAATTTCACGCAAATCGGTACACGTGATCTCTATAGTAATGTGATCAACACGGATCTGTTTGATTTTTCATATTCCATCCTGATTGGCAAAGATTAACAACTAAAGTTTGCAGTAGTGCCTTGTTTTGAACAAAATGCCGCAAATCATGAACACAGCATGCAATTTCCGTCTGTGTGTGTGTGTGTGTCAGTCTGATTGCTGTGAAACGTTCCACGCACATTCACACTATGTTGAGGAAGAAATGCCACCCTTTTAACATTGGCCTGTTATAGCGCCACCAGCAGGTCAAATTTAGCAAAACACATTTATAGAACAAAATGCCTCACATCATGAATGCAGTGTTCGATTGCTGTGCACGGCCTAGGAAAAAATGGCACCCTTTTCAAATTGGCCTATTATAGCGCCACCAGGAGGCAAAAATAACCTACCTGACCTGGCGGAGACCTGTGCTCCGAGGAGCACTTTTTCTTGTTTCCAGTGCTATCTTCTAAAAGCCAGTCCACACCAATGCAACTCCTCAAATGGCACGTCTCTAAAATTGTTTTGTTGCAAGGAGTTGCATTGGTGTGGACTGGCCTTAACCCACACAAGCAACATTTACCTTTTAATATTGAATATGTTTTATGCTTAACATAATGCAGCCGATTTGAATCAGATCCACAAATATAAATTGATGTAATTACCACACACAACTTGCAGTTGATGCGGTGCACATGCTAGTCATACTTGGACTGAAGTTCATGGACTAGTTTGCAAAATGAGCTAAGAGGGAGCATTGTTTTTGACAAATGGTCAGCCTGTACGTCACTATTTTGTCATTAGTTATGGACATTACATATCACTTCTTGATAGCTCTGTCATATGGCCATAAATTCTTTATGTGCTGTGATGTTTTATGGAGAAAACAAAAATAAAGTGAATTGTTTTGTTAAAAAGTTAAAGCTCTATCTTCTGATAGTAATAATTGCTATAGTGTTTGTTCAGTAACACCCCCCTTTAATGAGTACGGTGGTATAAGGTTAAACCAGCCTGGTAAGGGAATCATCTAAATTATTTATTTGGGTTGATTTTCTTCCATCTTGGGCTGTGCCCACAACACTGCCATGGACAGTGGGGAACCTATTTGGAAGGAATGGAGGCCACAGAGTTACAGCATGTTAACCCTTAGGGTCAGGTGTGATATGTAAACCCACCCAAGCTAAAAGAACTCCTCTGATCTCATGCCGGGAAAAATAGCTCATGGCCTGTGAACCTAGGCTATGGTTCATCTCTGTGAGAGCCAATTTTATTGAAGACTATACAAGGTCTGCACTCATATTGTTAAATTCTCCTCTTACTTAACCACTTGAACCCACGTTTCCCTATTATTATTATCCCTAATATGTCATATTAGGTGAACATTCGGCAAAAATTGCAGATCTTCAACATAATGTTGTGAGCTTGTAGATTTCGTGAAGCGATTTGGTGTAGGTAAATAGCCAAATAAATAAAGGTTAAAATGGAGTGGGGTAAGGATAGACCCTCTCGGTCAACGAAGTATGTTTAAGTGGTTAAAGCTCAAAGACTCGAAGCAAGGTCAAGGGAAATACCTGTACTGAATTCCAATGCACACAGCACGGCAAGTAGCAACCTCATGCACAAAGCTAAGCATCAAATATCATAATGGGTTACTGTCGCAGCTTTGCTTGAGATTACTTTAGTGTTGTTCGTTATTGAGATGCTTTGTATCCCTGTCGAAGAAGACAATTTGATCATTATTTTGTCAACTTGTATTATTCTCCTTCAAATCATGCACTACATGCTTTGTGGTCTTTAATGACATGTCAGTGCATGTGATGGGGCTCACCATGTCTCTTCTCTATCCAGTGGTATGTAGTGCACAGCATCTGAACATGTCAGGGCTTCAGATCAATAGGTGGAATAAGTACTTTTCTCACCTTGCTGAAAGGCCTAATAGATTAAGGGCCCCTGGGTAAGCCTGTTGTCAATCCTTCTTTCTCCGTAACCTAATGTACCTTGAACAGCTGTGTGAGGGCACTTAGCTGTTAGGCCAGGATGACAAGCCATTGTTCAGCTTGATATATAACCTGCAATATGTGAAAGAGGAGTTTGTTGAAAGGTAGGGTGGCATGAGTATGCCAACATCGATATAACCTCATTACTGCTGTATTTTTTATCTGTCTTGGTAATCAGCAAGTCTCTGACAAAAATCTTTAAACATTGCCTTTCCAAGGCCAATTCAGAGGTAAAGAAAATGAAGCGAAGGGAAACAAACAGTTCTTTTTTTATTTTGTTGTTAAGTCCAAGGACCACAATGGACTAAAGTCTGTGACATTGTGTTTTTGATCCTTGACATTCTTTCTTCTTGAGAAGCATGTTTGTCTTGTGTTTTTCTTTTATACCCAACATCAAATAACATCAAGTCAGCCTCAGCCTCTGAAAATTAGGATGGACATTGCTTTATGGGACATTACACAGTAGGATCACTACAGTCAGTCTTTTTTGTTAATAATGCAATGAAGATCGGTTTGCAACTTTTTTATTTTGGCAAGGAAATAACAAAAATATTGTCATGACATGTACAAAGTGCTTAATTATCAGTGAAGCAGTATTTCAATATTGTTTGAATACCTCACAGACAAATTACATCATTCTTTCCTTGTATACAATCTACATTGAAATATTTATGAAATAATTCTAGGAATTCACAACAAAAAAACACAATTAAACACGTTCAGAAACATATATTGCAACTCTGCAACCAAGCTGTATTCCATTTTTCAACCACCAGTATCCAATTACCTAAAACAAGAGAAGAATTGCAGATGAAGCAAAGGCTTTTATTTGCTAGGATCTGTGATGTTTTTTTGTCAAATCAAAGCATTTGAGGAGATTCTTCAGAGAAACTCATTAAAATGTTCTTCTCGTCTGTGAAACATTGGGTCTTTATAATCAGACATTAAATATTGCAACAAGCAACAAAACACCACAGAAAAATAAACATTATTCAACAAGAAGATCAAAACTAAGACAACACCCTTTAATTTATTTGATTATTAACTAAAACTATACTTCTACAAGAGTTTATCTCATACTGAAAGCATTTATAAAGCAAGTATTAAGACTGCTGTCATGGTTAAATATTGATTAAAGAATGCTTACAGATTCAGCATCATGCTCCAATCCTGTATCATGATGCTCCAGCTCTTCATCTCGGAATTCCTTTATTATCTTGCAAAATAAACCAAATGACCAGTTTACCACTTATTGTCCAGTGCCAGAGTTGATTGATGAGATAATGCTTTATCACTAGTCTCACGTAGCCAGGCGATCAGATAGCTCCACCTACTGATCTGGGGAAATCTAAATTCAATGTATGGGCTTGGATGCCGGAGAAAACCAGTGGTAACAAACCTACACCCACTGCTTTGAAAACCAATCCTGATACCGGCATCCCATGTGAAGGACCACTCTGCATTTTAAATGTCCAAATTGTTTCCACCCAGTTTTAGCCTAGTCAGTGAATTTAGATGTCACCATCAGTAGGCAGAGATCTCTGATTAGCTGGTGTATCTGGATTAACGTTTTCCCTTCCTTAAAAGGGCTTCCCATTTGTATTGAAGTCTGCATCCTGTATGGAAGATTTATCTAGCAAAAGGGAGATGGCCTCATTATTTAAGTAAGTAAAATAAACAAACAGCTGACTCACTTGGAGGAGTTCAGTGTATCTGTCTGGGTCCTCCTCCATTAGAGCTCTTATCTGGCTGTTGTAGTGCTCAGCGATGCTCTCCTCGACAGCCACAGTACATGCCATGGCTCCCTCCTTTCCCAGCAGGGCTGTGGATGCACCTGCACAAGACAACAAGTACTGAATAGTGCCTACAAGCTCAGAAAATAAACGTACACTAAAATAGGTAAATGAATTACAATGAACAATGCATAATAAGCAAGCATAGCATAACACAACACAACACAACTTTAAAAGGCAAATGTAAAACATCACACAGATTTGTAATGCAGGCATACTGGCAATTACTATTTTATTTTAAGATTATCAAAATTGTCTTCATTTCTGTGTTTCTGTCTTGGTTTTACTGTTGAGTATTCCGGTGGAGTTGTGCCCCTAAATTAACAAAACATTGATCATTGATGTGGTTTCCTACAAGCCAAACTCAATGGCAGCCAAACTTTCACATTAGGACTTACCTTTCCTTTATCATATAAGCCAGGTTTCTATACGAGTACAAATCCCAAATAGCACAAAGGATAACTAGATCAGATCATGTGTAATAACTGTACAAAGCATTTCTTTACTCTAAGTGAATCAGATATTCTGTGGCTTTACCAACCTAATAAAAATCCAGTGATGTTCCATATGGGTAATAATATTGTTGGGCGAACTCTGTTCTCAGCCAGGATTTCACTGAATTTTGCGAGATGTTTCTTTTCTTGATCCCACATTTGCTGTAGAAACAAGGAGTAATAATAGCTGTGAGACTGCAAAAAAGTTAGTCTAATAAGATTTGCTGTTATGTTTTCTTTAGCTAGAACAGTGGTTCTCAACCTGTGGATTGGGACGCCCAGGGGGGTCCCCACATGATTTTGGGGGGGTCCCCAGATGACAGTGAAGTGACAATTTAATGACTTTTAAGACCTTTTTAATAAAATGATAATAATTATTAATAATAATAATAAAAAGAAAGAAAGAAAAGAAAAAGACCATTACTGCATCAAAGGTTAGCAACAAACTATATTATAAAAACTGGTCAAACATTGGCCAAATTGTCAAATAACATAAGAAAGAGGCCAAAAAAACTCCTAGATTCCAAGTGCTTGTCAGGGTGGGGGTCCCCAGTTCAAATATGAATACGTTGGGGGGTCACGGCCTGAAAAGGTTGGGAACCACTGAGCTAGAAGCCTGCGTGATGAATTCTGCCCGTACCTGGATAAGAGGTCCCATCTGAGATCTTCCCAACACTGCCATCTGGCCAGCGTAAATGCGGTTGGCACCATATTCACCTGCATGATCCACACGTAACATTCTGTCCAGCATTGCCTTCTCTTCACTGTCTCGAGGGGGTGGAAGCACACTGTATCCCCGCGAAGTCACCAAGATGGGGCCTGCTGGAGCACATGCCCAAGAATGTAGTCACATTAAAAGACCTGAGGCTGGTTCTACAAATGCATTCTAAATCAGTAGTTCTCACTTTCAAGATTTTTTAAGCTTAAATCCAAAATAGCAGATGTACAAGCTCGCAGTGCGGCACGAAGCGACGCGCTGTGAGCTTGTATATCTGCTATTTTTTAATAGCCAACACAAAAATCAAAAATTGACACAGATGCTTTCACGTTTTTTTTCGATGAATTGAATACACAGGACCCCAATGGAAACATGCAATAGGCTTTCTTGGGTTATCCTTTTAGCATCCTTTTGTATGAATCTGTACCTCAGTGCTTTTTTTGTAAACTGTTGATAAAGTGTTCAATCATCAATTTTAATGGGTTCAACAGATGGATCAGTAACTTTAGTATCTTCTTAGTATAGAACAGAAGGTGCAAGGAGAAGCCTACTGTTCTTTGGGGCTGAAATCTGAACGAAACCCCACTAAAAGCCATTCCTAACAAGTAGGTTCTCCAATTTGCCACCATTAAGGCCAGTGGTTCTCATAGTGTGGTCCAGGGACCTCCAGTGGTCCTTGAAGGGGTTCCAAGGGGTCCCCAGCAAAATGAGTTAATATAGCATCAACATAAGTTTAACCACTTTAACTCTATGTTATGCTTTGGCTATTCAAAATAGCAGATATACAAGTTCACACTTATCAGAATTGGACGTGTTGTGGCCTTGTGGATCAGCCATTTAAAAAAAAAAAAACAAAAAAAAAATTGGGGGGAAATTTGTAATAATTTAGAAATGTTTTAACACAAATCTTCTCTTATGGGGCACAAAATATTTTCAGATGGAGATCTGCGGCCAAATACATATGAATTTGGGGGTCCTTGACATGAAAATGGTTGAGAACCACTTATTAGGCTCATACCCAAGAGAGCTAATTAAGAGTAAAAAAAATAATTATACTCACTTTGTGATTTTTTTTGTTTTAGAAACAATTGCAAACAAAACTCCATATAGAATTTAGGCCATTAGGATATGCTGTCATTCAGTGATCCGGTTTTTACTAAACAAAATGCTTTTGTGCTTTTGTGGGAATAACAACAGAGATCGTTCACTAGCCTTGGATCAAGACTATCATACATTAATCGATTTTGACAATTTTATATCTACGATAGTCTTGGCTAGCACCCCCCAGTGCGTCCTGCACTTTCACCAGTAAAGCCCGTACGTCTCCGTACATGTACAAAAACATATATATACGGTGCTTACCCGGTTGCCCCAAATGTTAACTCGCGCTTCGGAGTCTTTGTGCACTATATTGGTCCGTATGTTTCAACAAAGAAGTGTTTTAATCCCGTCTGTGTCGGATTCTGTCGGAAGTTCCTTGTATTCCTCAATGGGCGGTGATGACGGGACGCATCCGGTGAAAGCCGGAATTGCACTCAATGTAAACAGGAAGTAAACAAGGGGGGGAATGGCGTTCAGTCACAGACGGGATTAAAACACATTATTGAAAAAATATGGACTAATACAGTGCTCAAAGACTCCGCAGCGCTAGTTAACATTTGGGGCAACCGGGTAAGAACTTTATATATATAGTTTTTGTACATATACGGAGAAGTACGAGAAGTTTACTGGTGAAAGTGCAGGACGTACTGGGGGGTGCACCGTGCAGGCCAAGACAATCGTAGATACAAAAGTAACAGTCAGACTCGATAAAATACATCTATGATAGTCTTGATCCAAGGCTAATCATGCACAGTGTGGAGCTAGCTAACGTGCTCGCTGCTCAGGTGAATGGTGTTTTTAGCATTGGCTAACAGCTTACCTCTGAATTTCAAACATTGCCGAACTATCGATAGATTGACATTTTGCGACCACTCTCGCAGAGCAACGTGTGCAGCTCTCTGCATGTTGGAACACGTTACGGTTGACCAAATATCGTCTTTTAGCACACAGAGTACACACTGTTGTCATTGACAATTACACACCAGCCACAAGACTCATGGAGGTGGCGGCGCATACTTGATGATGTCACCTATTTAACCTCGCTTCACCAGGGCGGTTGTCAAAGTGTGGTCCGGGGACCAGTGGTGGAAGAAGTACTCTACTCACACACATTTGTTACTTAAGTAAAAGTATCGATACTGAAATGTAGAATATTCTGTTACAAGCAAAAGTCCGGCATTCAAAATTTACTCGAGTAAAAGTACATAAATATTGGCTTGTATGGGGGTCCGCGGGTCCCTCCCATAGAGTTCATATATCGGTCCCTCCCGGACCCCTCCTCCTCGACATGAAAAAGTTTGAAAACCTTACGTGCTCTAGAGGGCGCTGCTGCTCCAGATTGCCAACTTTCTAGACTCCATGGAGAACAGTGCAGATTTGTTGCATAGATTTGTTGTCACAACAAATATTCAGATTCATCCAAAGTATTATTCATCACTTTGCTTTATTAGCTTTATTTTATTTTACAGTTAAGTAAAATAGACTCTTATTAAGCAATTTTCATGCCACAAGCTTTTGTTGTGTAAAATCCCTGTGTGATCTCTGGTGAGTTAGCCTATCTGTCAAATATTGTTGAGAGAGATTAGAAATTGAACATGTGTACCCATACCATAATGCCTGTTAGGTGTAATTCATGAATTCTATTGAGAATGAGTTTACATGTAAATATGTTGTATATGTTTGCATATGCATGCTGCTGACTGGGGTTACAGTTTTGATATGCAAATGTTAGTTATGATACCCTGTCACTGTTACTGTACAGTACCAAAGACCCTTTCAAATCATAGTTAGGCTACTATGAGCTTGTGCCCTCAAGACTTATTTTGAAGGACAGTTATTCCCACTGCTGTCATTTTTCCATTTGGATATCATTTTACTGTAATTTAACTGTAATTTACCCCCCAGTTTAGTTTAGGATACTGTGGTAGACTATATACTCTCATTCTTACTTGCAGACGGTAGCCTATTTCTCATGTTTTGTACTTGCTCAAGGTCATTTTCTGTTCTATGAATGTGATTTGAAATTTGTTTTCGTTTTTCTGATACACCTCCTCTCTCATCGTCTCACATGTCCAAAACTGTTACTTTTTAGTATCCAAATTCAAAAGTAGCAAAAGTAGCAGATCTAATCAAAACACGTATAGCTTCGTGCCGCGTTTCTAGCTTGTAGATCTGCTACTTTTTATGCTTTAGTGTGACGCTGTAGTATGATCAAGTAGGGCATTCATTTACAAAAAAACACAAAAAGTTAGAATATGGAGATAAGATGTTTCTGCCCGACAGCAACGATATACAACTTACAAGTGCCAACAATTTCCATCCACTGTGTAGGGACAGTTCTACGATTACTGCAATGCCAATGACACTGCCAAAGACATCAAGAACTGCCAGCCAGCAACTTGGTGCTGTGGGAACCAACAAATGGGCACCGGTCACGAGGATGCCCCACATTAACATACGTGGACGTAGATGCAGGAGCGCAAAGTACCGACGAGCTGGCCAGATGTATGGAGAACCAGGATGACTGGAGGCAAGGTCAACGATGGAGGTGCTTGTCTGAGGACGACCTAGAGAGAGAATGACCCAAGCAAAGCTCGGGTGACCAACGCCATTGATGGAATGGAGCGCTGGTGGCAATCTCCTCCTCTTTCCAGAGGACTGGGCTACAACAAGGTGAACGTAACTCTGGATCTTGGGCAGGTGAGAACTGCATAAGAAGAGGGGCATGCGATGAGTTATGAGCTCTTGGTTTGTTGCCTGATCTGACTGACCAGTTCAGTAAATGCAGTCTTTAGAAAGGATAATCCAGTAATCACCATACAGTTCAAAGCGAGGATTCCAGTTAAACATGGAGCAAAACATAAAAGCAGGGCTGGTGCAAGGCTATGTTGCTCCCAGGGCAAAAATAATCATAAAGCCCCATACCCCCTCAATTTGGACATCACAAAACACATGAGAAAACTCGTCATATTACTGTTGGCTGTATTTAAAACCAGTAAGCTGTTAAAACCAACATTAAACGTCGTGACGTCACAGTTGTTTGTAATGTTACTGTCCACATGTAAGAAAATGATGGCAAATTGTCAGGTTAGTCAGGCTATAAGGATATGTGCTGTACCGGTCATAGGCCATATAACCAGCTCAGTGACCTTGTGATTAGAGTGTCCGGCCTGAGATTGGGATGTCGGGTTTCAATCCCTGGCGAGTCATACCAAAGGTTCTCTGCAGACTCACTCCCAATCTTCCGCCGTAATCTGAAGACTCACCTCTTCAGACTCCACTTTAGCCCATAGCACATGCCGTAGCACTTGCCCTAGCCTTGACAACCTTGCAGGCTTATGCAAAGGTTAAAATGACATTTAGATAGCATGTTATGTAGACAGATGCCAAGTTCATTTGTCTACCAGGTATCCTATTGTTTGTATAGTTTCAACTTTCAATGCACAGATTTTTTTTAATTTATATACTGTTTAGACTGATGATAGGTTTGTGGTTTACGATATGATCCTAGATTACTATTTTGTATGCATTTGATGTATTACCTCGGTTGTTTACCTTGCTTACCGTAAATTGCTCGAGATTAAGTCTAAACTGTTTAGACATTTAGCATCTGTTAATTGTAAATTATACCCACAATGCCTCCTTGCTTGGAACTCAGCATCAAGGCTTGGATTGAGAGTATAGTCGTCCCTGTGATACACTAGCGTCATGTCCAGGGGGTGTACTGTACTGTATATCAAGCTGCCTCAGAAACAGGAGATAGGTTCCTGACCTATGGGCCACATGGCTTGGGAACCATTGATTCAGATCGCTTTTGTCTATATTCTGGCTCATCCCACCTCTCTCTCTCTCTCTCTCTCTCTCTCTCTCTCTCTCTCTCATTGACCTGCTACAAAGGAAAAAAATAGAATTATGGCCTAAAGTTCTATATAGTAATGTGTCCTGTCATCTGCTCCATTCAGCACTGGGCATCAGGGATAGCGCCCACGGACACGAATGCCACGGGTGCATGTGTTTGATAGAAACTTTGTGTTTTTTTTATTTCTGTCTGGCTCTTACTTTGTCTCTATCCTCTCCCTTCTCACAAAAAAACTACAAAATTATGGAGCACGCAAACAAAGTGTTTCTTTACACCTATAAACCTGTGACACAGTGCCTGTGTCTTCCGTGAGGAAGAAGCCCAACAAACCCACCGTGAGGCCTTTAGGAGGGCCATTCTAGCAAACCGCAAGTGGAGCTAATACCATTAGACGGACCAATCTAGTGGTATCGGCCCAAGGAACCATCATGCCAGAAGGAAATGTTTCGATCGGGACAGGGCAGCGGATCTGGTGCAGCGGATCTGGTACAGCGCTCAGGTTATGGACCTGGTGAGACGAAGGAGGAGCCCGGCCAGGAGGCCACCCACAGAGCCTAGTCCCTCCACGTGCCAGAGCCTTCCCGTGTTCAGGCAGAGTAGTTCCGGAGAAGCGGACTGAGTGGCCCTGTCTTTCCCTATAGGACTGACCGTGGGTAGCTACTTGGGATGTAAGTTGGGGCTTGATCAACCCCGGCTGGGTCACCTGGGCGAGGGTGTATGTTGCGAGACCCGAAAGACCCTATGACCCCAGGCTACAACACTGATGATACATCCCAGGTGCATCCATGTGATGTATTCTTTATAGTTAGTGACTCTATTTATAGTGGCTCATAGGAATTAGACTACGTGACAACCAGGAATAGTTTGGTGACCACCGGAGAGACGGGTGACAGCCGGAATATAGATGGCATACCGGGAGCAGTATGGGTTAGCGCCCCAGCCTGTGTCTTCCGTGAGGAAGAAGCCCAACAAACCCATGGTGAGGCCTTTAGGAGGGCCATTCTAGAAACCGCAAGTGGAGCTAATACCATTAGACGGCCCAATCTAGAGGTATCGGCACAAGGAACCATCGCGTCAGAAGGAAATGTTTGGATCGGGGCGGTGCAGCGGATCTGGTGCAGCGGATCTGGTACAGCGCTCAGGACAGAACGAGAACAGATGTCGTGGATATATTCACTCTCAACACTTTGTATGATGAAGAATTTTCAGCTTTAAGATTTAATCTAAATTACATAATGTAGCAATTTAATATTTGGAGGTTTGTCTTCCCCCCCTCTCAATTAGTGTTTTGTTTAGTGGCCCATAGATGGCAGTCTTGCACAGACAAGCCTGTTGGGAACAAGGACATGAGCTAAGTCACTTGACTAGTAGCTACTCTTTTTAATTTGAGGTTTCGGTTGGAGATTATGTGTGCTGACCATACAACAACATGAAAAGTAATTGAGAAAGCACATAACATTTCTTTTAATCAAATATCAGGATTTATATAAGAAAGCTCAGTTATAATATTTGTTTTAATATTTTTACATTACCTGTCCCCCTCTGAATGGTATCTATCATCACATAAGACAGCATTATTCTTCTGTGCCTACATGAGTCCTGCCTTTGATGAACAGACGGAAGCCGCCTCTGTGAACCTGATGAAGTAGTGTTGGTACATAAGAATCCTAGGAATGATGGGGTTGACTGCTATAGAGTTGCGATGGTCCTGGGTAAACAGGACTGTGAATGACGGGGTGTGTTAGTTCGTCTGCACGTGCATGTTTGTGGTGAGACTGTGTGTGTGTGGGGGGGTGTGTGTGTGGGTGCTATGTGCGGATGGGTATGTGGGTGTCTGAGTTTGTGTCTAAGTGTAGGTGGCTGTGCAAGTGGGCCTGCACATTTGTGTCTGTCAGTGCACATTTCATTCTGTCCTGTCCTGTCCTGTGTGTGTGTGTGTGCGTGTGTGTGTGTGCGTGTGTGTGTGTGTGTGTGTGTGTGTGTGTGTGTGTGTGTGTGTGTGTGTGTGTGTGTGTGTGTGTGTGTGTGTGTGTGTGTGTGTGTGTGTGTGTGTGTGTGTGTGTACGTGGTGTGTGTGTGTGTGTGTGTGTGTGTGTGTGTGTGTGTGCATGTGTGTGTGTGTGTGTGTGTGTGTGTGTGTGTGTGTGTTTGTGCTGATAGCTGATAGCTGAGCATCCCTGGGTACCACTTGATGGAAGGCAGTTTTCCCATGTGAGGACTGGTGCATATTGAGGATGGGGCTGTGTACCAAGGAGTACTTGGCGCCATGGTGAGATGCACTCGCGTGTCTTGCACCCTCAGGTCATATGGAGGGAGACTAGAGAGGGAGCCTTTCAACATGAGAGGTTTTGCCGAGAGGCTATAAAGAATGATCTGACAATGTACGTACTAAAGCCTGATTTATACTTGGATGAGCTGCGTTGTGAGCTTGTAGATAGGCTACTTTCGAGAGCAGTACCGGTTGAACGACGGAATATAAATGAAGCATAATCTGTGCTCTGTCAAAACATCTTTGAGACAGGCCTCTGATGCAATAAGTTACAGTAACTTACAGTAAGACAGACAGAAAGCTTCTGTTTTGCCCCTCGTGTGATGGTTGTGACTGCTGGATGAATTAAAGGGCAAACCACAGACTGAGACTGTGTACTGTATGCATCTATATGACTGCTACCTGTGTGTGTGTGTGTGTGTGTGTGTGTGTGTGTGTGTGTGTGTGTGTGTGTGTGTGTGTGTGTGTGTGTGTGTGTGTGTGTGTGTGTGTGTGTGTGTGTGTGTGTGTGTGTGTGTGTGTGTGTGTTGTGCGTGCGTGCGTGCCTTACATGTGCGTGTCTTGTGTTGTCTATGCATGCATCTACTGTACGCACGCACGTGCATGCGTGTGTGTGCAGTTTATACATGCGTGCATGCATGCTTGCGCCTGTGCGTATGTGAGAAAGAGCGAGAGTCTACACACCCTTGCTCCGAGGCTCTGGTCAGACAGTGCATAGTTGTGGTGGGACACAGGCTATGGGCCTCTGGGCTACAGTGAGTCAACAGTGTCTGCTCACACTGAGGAGAGACGTGATACGTCTTGTCTTGCTTGGTCCCTACTGCCTGGTGTGGTAAGGAACACACGTGCGTTCGTGCGTGCGTGCGTGCGTGCGTGTGTGTGTGTGGGTGGGTGGGTACTGCATTTATGAGGTTGCATGTATCTGTGCTGGGGGCATGTACTTTTGTAAATGTCAATCTACAGCATCCCAATTCTGTGGGGAACATTCACCAAAAATAGCCGATCTACAAGCTCACAACGCGTCACGTTTTGTGTAGATCGAAAAAGAACGCACCAAGTACAGTGCAACTCAGGTCCGTTTTACTACAGGGTCTGAGTGGTTCATTTAATCCTGAGAGTGTGCAAATTATTTATAAATTATGGATGAATTAATTTATTCATTCAACTTTTGCTTGTCAGTCAAGTCACTGAAATACACTGGGTACTTCATACCCTCATCAAATGCTAGGGCTTGTGATACAGTACAGATACAATTGGAGGTATATATTGATGTTGGCCGATATATGATCTGGCTCCAATGTTTCAGAGACTGTCTGCATACTCTTGTGTCACCATAAACGTAAGGAAAAACATCAAATTAAAAGAAAACTAGGTTAAAAGAAAAATCTAAATTATGTAACACTGGATAAAAAGCCAACCATTTTATAGCTTAGTGGTATCCCTCTGGAAAAGGCAAGATGTCTCGTAAAAAATACGGACAAGAAAATAAAGACATTGTGATTTAAATAAGTGTCCCAGAAAGCCACCCCTTTTTATGGATAGTTATATAAAACAGTGATGTCTCTGACATTATTGAATTGTTTACACTTGAAAATATCTCTTGTGCAACATTCAGACATAGTTAAACCACTGTTAACCGCCTGTTTTCATGAACATCGCAAGTGTGTTTAGCCGCGTCTTTGGAGTTTAATGGCACTTGTCTGTCTAGAAGTGTTCCTGGACTGGTTTGTTACATCAAAGCAACTGAATATCGTGTTCAAATCTGCTCCTGAATTTCATGGGATTAAGAAATCCTACATGTTTAGGCAACACTCAAGATTGTGATTCCTCAATGAAGGAGTCTGATAATAACTACTGTTCCACATAGGAAGCCAGCGGAGAAAACATATTCATTACTCAAATTTTTTATGATGTCTATGACCACCCTGTTCAAGACACATAAAGGTAGCATGTAAACAAGACAGAGAAAATGAGTCAAAAGTAGGGCCTAATTCACATGAAGAGGTCTACCTCAGTGGCATGCAGGGACATGTCAACGGGCTTATGTAAGAGAGAGGAGTATTAAAAATTACAGCTACTCTATGTGAGAGATGTAATGTGTATGAAAGGGAAACTGAAACAGGATCATTATTTCAGTAACAAAATGCACCGGATCAGTGACATTTACAACAGGGTAAATGATCGGCGTTTCCGAGGGAGGCACATACACATTTGCAAAGATCATCAAATCCAAATGCGGAGGTAGATAAAAATGATTTACGGTTGGGATCTATTTGATGGGTGTGATGGCAAACCAAGCAGACCTTCATTTATGAAGCCTATCATTTACCTAGCATTTCCTGTTAGCCACAGGATGTGGTTATCATTACACCGCCTGCCTCTGCTTTCCTACATGGTCTCCGGAAGTAACATTTTTACTCTCTATTTTACTCAGTACAAACTGCGGGATTCCAATATAACAGTGCATAGTAGAAATAGAAAGTCCAGGGGAAGATAATGAAGGGTGCAAGCGTAGAGTGGTGGGGAACACATGGGCTGGATTACATGATTGCATGTAGCATGTTTCTGTTTTTACACCATTATTAGGATTACATTTTAGATGAAGGGGAAATGCTCTGAAAACTTTTAATAGATGAAGATAAATGTATGTTATTCATGTTTTTTATATAATATATTATTCGCTTTCATCCATTGAATTGAAAATTGAAGTGAGTATAGTTTGGGGTTTCTGCATAGAAGGGATTTATTCTTGAGGAAGAAATGCGATAACGATCAAGCACATAAATCAGACAGAAACAGAATCATATACGTTAGTATACCTCTGGGTCAATTAGCCTCTTATAACTTAAATATGTTGACTTGGCACCAATGGCATTAAAGCTGGTCAACAACTAAAACCAGTAAATGAAATGTGAGGCACACCATAATAAAATAGTTGATTCTCTCTCTCAGTACAGCAATGGAAGAAAAAAGGCCATAGTTTTAACTTCTTCTTTTTAATGCATCCTAAATCAATGTTTGTCTTTTTCTAGCAGTATTTCATAGTAGTCGAACACAAACATAAGACCTCACAACAGTACACAGTATAGAGCGTCGCAGTTCCCGCCCACTTCCTGTTTTTTTTGGTGCCGGAAGAAAAAACTCAATGCATTTTTCCATTGACATTTCCAAAAATATTTATATCTATTAATTTAAGCCTCGAATCAAGCCATCATGAGATGACATGAATCATGACCATAAAACGTTTTTTTCTGTGATTTTTTAAAATTTTATATTTAATTATATGATATACTATATTTAATAAATACCCTTTGTTTTGCCGTTTTCAAAAAAAATATATCACAGAATCAAACGTTTTATGGTCATGATTCATGTCATGTCATGATGGCTTGATTCGAGGCTTAAATTAATAGATATAAATATTTTTGGAAATGTCAATGGAAAAATGCATTGAGTTTTTTCTTCCGGCACCAAAAAAAACAGGAAGTGGGCGGGAACTGCGACGCTCTATAGCTCCAATCCAAAGAGGCCATCCTCTCAATTTATTGCCCTATTTCAAAAATAGACAAAATAGCCGATCTACAAGCTCACAACTCATCGCGATATGACGTTTAGTGAGTTTGAAGATCGGCAATATTTACTATTGTTTTGATATTTTGGGAAATTTTCACCTATAATGACATGAACAGAATGGAGCATATCCACACTGCACTAACAAGACAGTGTTTTTACAATGCATAATCTTGTCTATGTAGGAGTGGACGACTCCCTTATAAATGCCAATACCATGTTCCTGGCCAGGCTGGCCTCCCCCTCAATTTTGCCTGCAGATATTTTTAGCAGTGCTTGGTTAACAATCATCACATAAAAACAGCAGAAACTGTCTGTGTCAACATGTGTCTCACCACTACTGTGTCACGACCTGTGACACGTTGGAGCCGTTCTACGTCAGCAACAGCCAGGGTGAGTGGGAGCTTGGCTCCGTGCTCTATTAAGGGGAAGCCAGTCTCATGTTATTGGGCAACCAGTGACGAAGGCCTGTCCCGTGGATTTCCACTCGCTGCTATTTTCAGGGTCGAAGGAGGCCTGTTTTGAGTTTGCGGAGAAGCCACAATATCCTATTAAGCATTGTTAAAGTAATTGAGCGATGTTTACTCAAAGGGCCTGCCTGCATGGTTCAACTGAGGTACTGAGATCCTGGATTCTCTGCAGATGTTTAAGGTACAGATGAAGTTTTGTGACCATAGATGGATGGAGAAACTGAGACGATTGAGATGAGATGCGTTGTTGAACAGTTGCTTCAAAACAAGTAAGTATACTGTACATCCAAATGCTCCCTTGCTCTGTGAGATAAGCCTGATTTATACTTTGTTGTACGATGGTGTCGCACATCAAAACTAGCTGATCTATAAGCTCACAATGCATCGTATCCGCAACACGTTCTGAGCTTGTAGATCAGCTATTTTTGGCACAGCAAGCAGCATATTGTGTCCTCAGTGGCCAGGGTGGCCTGTTGACTCACTGTAGCCCAGTGGCCTGGTGCAAACTCAGACACAGTCTCCACAGTCTTTAGAACCATTCCAAACCTGACTGGATGGTAGCAGGGCCAGGAGGGCGTAGCACCTTTGTCCTACTCCAACCATGCATTCAACATTACCTGCTGACAGGTGACGCCCCAGCCTGTAGAAGTACATGCAGTGACAAAGATCATCACTCTCCCCCTCCGGCTTCCCTCCCCAGAACATGGCCAATTGTGTTCGTCTAGAGATGCTCCGCAAGCCGGATGCACCACGGTGGATTCAAACCCCTGCCTAGACTCTGTGCCCCCGTGCCACCCGAGCTATATATGATGTCTTTACAGAAAGCTTTATGATTTTCATAGTGAAATATATGCTGAGGGCAGGTTTATGTAGGAGTTATAATTGGGACACCAACCCAAGTGTCAATGAGTTCATCTTCAACGTCTGTCATCACCATAATCAATCCTTGTGTGCAAAAAGACAAAGCATTTTTAATGACTCTCCCCCGCTAACGTCTTCATTCCGCAGGCTGACAGTCACCAGTCGTGGTTTTCCTCTAAAGGGTAATCACGGCGTGTCTCATCACCAACACATCCTGCTTCCAGAGCTGGTGCAGGATGACTGCTAGCCTAATGTCTGAGAAGAGTATCTCTGCCGCGTCTGAGGTTTAGAGATGGGTTTAAGATTAGAATTACTGGAAAAAAGTGGTTGGGGAAATAAGTCCCTACAAATAGGAATATTCTATAGTATTATACTGTAGTTATATAGGTATAATATAGTGATTGCATATACTAATCTACCGGAGGGCTTAATCTATTATGGTCACGTTGGTTATCATTTGAAATAAATTAGGTTTCTATAAAAACCCAGATTATAGTTATGGCCAAGAATTTCTCGTGAGGTTACAAAGGTTAGAACTCTGCAAGTGTATACGTATGTGAGGCATAGTCACTGAAATGGGGTGAGTTGAACCTTCTTTTACAGGTATATCTGGTCCTTCAATCTAAATGGACGAGTCTCCTTAGCAGATGCCAGGTCACCAGGGTGGTAAATACTTTTTGGTCCCATGGCACTCACAGTGGCATGTGAGACAGGTCTGGAGTCTGGAGGGCATGCCGCATGCACACACACACGAACGTGCACACACCGTCAGTTTCTCGTGCACGCCAAGCACATCACTGGTCCCTCATGAAAAGAGGAGTACAAACTAGTAGAAAGAGGGATGAAGAGATGATGGGGAGGATGGTGGACTGGGTAGAAGAGGGAGGGAGAGTAGCGGAAGACAGAACCCAGTTATAATTGCTTGCGTAGGCTGACACATCTGAATTTACAGCCTGCGCTGGAACCACGCCACGCATTTAAGACTGCTTATTTGAAAAGGAAAAAAAAGAAGAGAAAAGATATTTTGTTCGCTGGTTGCTTAATCTGTCTCAGCCCCCCTCCCTCCGCTTTGCTGTTGCTAAATTTGTACCCCCCCTCCTCGCTCCAGCGTTAAGGGCCCAAAATGACACCATTATTTTGACTAGACTGTTTTTTCCTCCCTGGGACAGAGGCCAGGGGAAGTGTAGGTGACCCGGACTGGTTAACCACCGTTAGACCACGGGTTGGCTGAGGCACTGCCGCCTCCACAGCCACCCTCCCCCTCCGCTGCCTGCCAGCTCCACATTACTACTAGGCCACTACACGCAATGACCACAAGTGGCCATGCTCCAGTGTCAGCATCCCATTGGGTCACACTGGAGGCCCACTTTCTCTACCCATCGGTGTAAACACACTGCTGTCTGGCCGTCGGCTGTCTGGCCGTCCGCTAGCGCGGAGCTCTTCTGGGGTCGTTGTTTTTATGGGCCAGACAGTCATTATGTGTGTATGCTTGTATACGTTATATTACCCACCATGAGGCTATAGCGGCAGTTAGCAAATCCTCGCTTGTTGTTGTGTGCATGTGTGCGTTGCGTCAGGGGGAGTGTGTATATGTGTGTGTGGGTCTGTGTATGAGTTGCGACTCCTCCTGCCCTTTAGCCCCGGGTTCTGTCTGAGACTAATCAGCTAAATCTTGGTTAAGAGGCCAGGTCTGCACACATGCACTGCCCATGACGTTTATTTAGGAGAAACCCTAATCACTCTCTCTTTCTCTATTCCAATCAAATGTCTTTATTGGGAGACCTGTGGAATGTAGAAGGAATGTAGAAGAAGTTCACACAGAAGCCCTAAAAATGTCTTCCATCCCTGCTAAATTCAACCAGACCCTACTTAACAGCTGCTGTCCGATTACCACATGTTGTCATCTGTCTAGTGTTGATTAGCGAACACAAACAACATTGGCCACAACGATTTAAAGTTGCTTGGATGAATCGTTCTTCGTCCTCCCTGTTCTTAAGCCTAATTCATACTGTGTGGGACAAGCCATGGATCATGGCTCATGGCTCATAGCTCTGTGCATTTACAGAGCTATGAGCCATGAGCCATGAGCCTTGAGCCTTTATTATACCTTGTTTTTTTATTATGTATTGTTTGTTTTGTTTTTATTATATTGTTAGCATAGTGTTGCCGAAGCAGGCCACACCAACACACACACGCACACACATGCGCGCTCACGCACGCACGCACGCGCGCACGCACGCACGCACGCACACACACACACACACACACACACACACACACACACACACACACACACACACACACACACACACACACACACACACACACACACACACACACACACACACACACACACACATGTACACTTGTATGAGTGTGACAAATAGATATCTTGAATGTTGAATCTTGAATCATGGCTCATATCTCTGTGCATTTATACTGATATATGAGCTATGAGCCAGGCTTGTCTCACATAGCCTAAAATGCGCTCTCCCTGAGCATCATGTGGGATAAAGGATGAAGCGTAAACACTGGACTGTGTTATGCTCTGCATACACCCGCTGACCCCCATCGCCCACAGTTCTGGTTGTGGTGCCTTTCTTTGTTATTGCCATGGGGTTTTTGAGAACATTTTGCACAAGTAAGAACACTCCACTCAGCCTGTGGGACAGAGACACAAAACACAACATTTAGTTGTACCATGGAACAGTTCTTGTTTGGGGCTAGCCTGTTAAACAGCTGGGTGTTTGCGGATGAGCTTTTGAACAGCACAAATTTGTCTCTGTGCTAGATGATACTGTCAGAGCTAATGCTATGTTGAACTAAGTTGAGCTGATTGTACTATGCTTCTCCCATAATAGCTGTACTGCATGAACACAGTAAAATCATCCGTGACAACCTAACTCAGAGTGTAAAAATGTACCCAAATAGACCGGTTCCATTTGCATTCATTTTTACACTGTCGTTAAATTATCATTGAGTATTTCACTGTGAACCTGTGGATTTTAGGATTTGACCTGGCGATGTGAACTTTAATTCCAGAAACACAACCATGCAATGTCATGGTGAGACCAAAGTCTCCATTGATGTGCATTATGTTTCAAAGTATGTAGTACATCTAGTCAATTATATTTTTATGTACAGTAGGACAAAGATCTGTGCTTCGATCAGTCATCAGTGACAGAGATCTACTGTATCAATATCCACAACATGAAAAATGGAGACAAATACATACAAAATAATAGGATACAGCTCCTTTCAGTTCCCCATACATGTCTAAAAATTGCTGGCCTCAAACTATGGATGAATTAATCTCCCATTTGACATACATATCCCTTTACTAAAAAGCCCTAGGGTATCTTATCTTAAGGAAACCTCTGTCCGTCACACTCTCTGTCCTGCATGGTTCTCCTCAGTGGATTGAGCAATTGTTCTGAACTTGCACACAGGCATTGACCATTAGCATATGCACACAACCACGATGCGTGTTTTTCACTTTCCCAAGATATACGCTGTTTATTCGCATTTTTGTGATTGCTGCGGAGTTTGGAAGTTACTGAGCATGTGTCTGTTCACTCTGTTGTCATGGTTACGCTCCCCCGGGTAGACTTAGTTGCAGGGCTACGAGCTGTCAGCTCTTGGTGCTAACAGCATTAGTGTGTTGTTTATTCATTGATACATATAATGGAGCATTCGCTGGGGGTCTGTGACGACCTTCCTCACAACTGAAGAGAAAAACTTCTCACAGTGAATAACGAGTGGAGCTGAACCGCTCATGAGTGTGTGTGTGAGTGTGTGTGTGTGTGTGTGTGTGTGTGTGTGTGTGTGTGTGTGTGTGTGTGTGTGTGTGTGTGTGTGCGTGTGCGTGTGCGTGCTCGTGCGCGTGTGTGTGTGTTATAACTGTCGGAGCTAGGCAGAGATCGAGTCATATGAACACACGCCTTGCCCATACAGAACTCAAAGTCTGCAAATACTTTGAGTGCACACATCCCCGCGTATGGACTAGCATAGAAAAACACAATGATCCAGAAAGATGCTCTGATCAGGTACAAATCACACCTGATAGTTACGGCATCTCTGTTACCTCTCAGTTTTCACGTCACATCATTTCCAAAATTGGGAATGAAGGGAATGAAGCACTAAAAAGCACTGTCTGGAAAGAGAAGAAAAGCTAAGATGATTCATATTATTGAGAATAACAATCTTATATTTGCATGTGGCTAGCTAGACACAGGGCCTGGCCTGGCAGTGGTCTGCCCCCCTGCCAAACTTTCCATGTTTCTTCGATGTGGTGATGGTGGTGTTGGTGTAGTACAAGCTGACACTATGTCATACTTTCCTCTGTAGCAGCTGTGCTGAAGTTTTCCCCTGGGTCTTGACCAGAGTGACCGACTGACCGTCATCCGTCTGTCTGATGCTGTCCTTTTAGCAGACTACAAAGAACCTTGGAAGAGTCATTTTCTGTTTGAACCACTTCGCTGTTAATATTTGGTACAAATCTGTCATAGATGGATGAACATCTGTGTCCAAAGAGACAGACTTTGCTGTAATGCATTTAATTTTGTATTTTTCTTTGTAAAACCAAAAGACTTGCTCCTGAGGGAAAGATGTCAGTGTTACTCATCTTCACACATGGTTGGGTACATATAATAAAGTACAGTTGTAATGATGACTCACTGTTATACCTAATGTATGCTCCGTTGTACGACAAAGTATAAATCAGGCTTCAGTGTCAACCAATCCCATCACCAGAGGCTCAAGTTTCAGATAAAACAAGGGTCCACGGTTTATAGTATCCCTATCAAATCCTGTAGAATACAAAAATAATTGTCAGGTTCCTATTTATGACCAAATTGCACAATGGCCATTTTTTTCCACTTAGACATGTGGAAAGTTTCAGCTCACTGAATGCACGACAAAATTCCTTATTCATCAGTTGCAAAGGTCAGCAAATTTACTCACTCAGCAGTAACGTTACTGGGAAGTTCATGTGACCCTATGCATTATTGTCATAACTCATGGCGCAATTATTCCCTAAACATTAACTTTGTGAATCCTCCATGGTTTATTTGTTACAAATGTGCAGAAATGTCCACTCTAAAAGATTTCACATACTGGTATGTTCAGTGCAGCCCCACCACCGTGTTATGCATGAAAAGATTTTACATCTCTGTGACTTGGGATATTGGGTAGGGTTTAATTGGCTGGGGGTTGAATCTATGCCTCAGTTTTTGATATATCCCCCCTCTGGTCATTAGTTTATATTGCCGCTGGGGAAAAGTTTTATCCCTGCTTCCGATCCGACTGAATTAAATATATGTTTTTCCTTTTGGGAAAAGGAGGCCGTCTGATATGTTTGATCTCTACTGTATGTTTGATAATATCACAATTTAACAATTTAATAAAAACAATTATGTTAACCACATCTGTTTTTCACAAAGAAATATACAGTATATTACCCACCCAGGGATTGACACTAACACCTGCCCGCCTGCCCGGGGCAGGTAAATAAAATGGTAGGGCAGGTGAAGTTTGCTATCTGGTTGCCCCACGGGCAGGTGCACATGTTGTCTCTCCAGCTCTTTATTAAACAGAAAATGCCTTTTCGAGTCAGGATACCAATTTTTTCGAATCAGGAGGGAACTCGAATCACAGAGAACTCAGACAGGATACAGATTAAACAAGTGAAATTGGAAGTGATGACACAAAGAAATGTAAACTGGAACTGGAACATTATAAAAATTAAGCTGATAAATGGGTACTCTCTCCTGATTGGCTGAAATGGTGTCACCTAACTGGAAATGTATTTTCTGAAGAGCTGGAGAGACAGAGAGACCCCTGTTACTGAACAAACACTCTATAGCAATGAGTACTATCAGAATATAGAGCTTTAACCCATAACAAAACCCTTTTTGTTTTAACCAAAAAATATCACGTACCCTACCTTCAACCCATAGTCATATTCATAGCTATTTAGATATTTGGCATACATATTGAGGTATGACATTTTTTATCGTGCAGCCCCATAATTCGAAAGTAGAAAGTAAAAAAATAAGTGTTTATTTGAATGGTAATTCAAATTTAACCATTTTATAAAGGACGATTTACTTTTCGGGCAAGTGGGCAAGACCTGTGGGCAAGTAGAAAATGACCTGTACTTGCCCGACGGGCAAGTGCCTCTGAGACCTTAGTGTCAACCCCTGCCACCTGACAAGAAATATACATATATATCCTAAATAGCAGATAAGCTATTTTCGCTGTTGAAATGAAAATTGAAAACAATGAAAGTAGGGCTTAAGGAGTTATTTATTTATTTTTTACCTCCCTCTGTTTTTGAACCCTGAATAGATTTTAAGGTGATTGGACTGTGACATGGTTGATTGTCTTAACCTAGCTTGTCTCACCTCAAAAGTACCAATGCAAGAAATAGACACTGCTTGGGAAAGGAGGGTCTAGTGGTTTGTGATGTATAGGTAGAGGGGGCAGAGAAAAGGGGAGAAAGGAGGTGAAGGGGGGAGTATGAGATAGTGGGAGGAGCTTGGATGGGTGTGGAACTGTCATCCCATGTGAGGGGAGTAGCTGTGGTGTTTTGATCAAGATCCAACAGACGTGGGAGCAAGCAGAGGGAGAGACAGAGGGCGCACGCAAGAGAAATTTCCACCCACCCGACAAGGAGACGCACTCATAAACAGGAGAGAGACAGAGTGAGAGTCAGAAGGACACAAGAACTCTTAGCAGCAGTTGAAAGAGCAAGGAGAGACAGAGAGAGAAAGAAAGAGGGAGACAGAAGACAGAGTTTCATTCACAGAGGAGTTGTGTTGCTCACAGAGAAATACTCAACACACCCTAATAAACACACTGAGTGTGCCACCCTGACAGAAAAGCAGAAAGCCGCAAAACCCTAGACACAGTACCTTCACTGAGAGAGGAAAAGTCCTAAGGGGACACACACATACACACAAACACACACGTGTGCGTGCCCACACACACACACACACACACTCACAATCACACAGACACTTGCTCCCACACTCTGAGTGAAGTGCAGATCCATTCCATCCAAGCAAGTGGAGCACCTGGAAGGAAAGAGGAAGCGAGTGGATGGATGCCTTTTGCAGACTCAGTGGCTTGGACCCTCTATGGGTGAGTGAACCTCTGGTTATTGTAAAGTCTCATTTATACTGTGTTTGACAAGCCATGGCTCATGGCTCATGGCTCATAGCTCTGTCCATTATGAGCCTTAAGCCATGAGCTATGAGCCATGAGCCACAGAGCTATGAGCCATGTGCAATGAGCCATGCCTTCTCACAGAGTATTATGCTTAACATTGTGTTTATCTCAATGGAGCAATGACCCAGTATAGTATACTGTATAGGGTTAGGGTTCATATCTATATCTATCATTGATTTGTCATAGATTTTTCAGCGAAACTGAGTATACTCTATTTGACCCTCTGACCTAGTACGTTTCTGAATGACCACCATGGCACAAGGCTGTTTGTTGCACATACTATGGCGTATTATGTATTCTACTTTGGGTGCATGGCTAATTCCCTGTTCAGTCTCAAGAAAAATATCTTAATAAGAATCCCTGTTACTCAACATTTTCATAGCACAAATGTAAGGCACATAAACACGGCATTGTTTTTGCTAAGTTGTGTGCTTAATATTCCTCTCTTGTTGGTTCCTTGGCTACCAGTGAAGGTGTTCAGTGATGTCAATGGTTCATTCTGACCCAGAAGGGATACTATCAACTAACGGGGAACTCATTGAATGGTTCGCAGAGCCCTTGAAACTCAGTTGGCAGGGCACAGGGGGGCAGGAAAGCACCATGCACTGACCTTCTCAGTTTACAGTCTTTACCTATGTGAGAGTGCATTAGAAACCCCGTACTAATGTGACGCTGAAGGGAATTTAGCTCAGATGAGTATCAGAGCATCAATTGTTTTGTCACTGACATATGATCCAGCGCAACGTGACGTTGAAGCCTCACTGAGTCACTTTCTGATGTGATCACTTGTATATTAGCAAACCTCGACATTCTGTATCTCAGCTTGAAAATAAGAGTCAGGCATCGATCCAAATAGAATGCCAAAGTCAATGAGAGCACTTGGTCCCAGCTTGACCCTCTCTCTCTCTCTCTCTCTCTCTCTCTCTCTCTCTCTCTCTCTCTCTCTCTCTCTCTCTCTCTCTCTCTCACTCTCTCTCTACCAACAGACCTTATACAGTAAATCACCTGACCGCTAGAATATGTTATGACACTTGCCCACTGGATATTGGATGAAAGAAAGTGACAGCATCCACCATTTTTTCAAACAGAGTTTCTTTCTTGGCTGTGTTAATTGGAAAATACTGTAGAATATGAACAATACTCCATGCTTTATGTAGAGGTGGACTCCATGACAGGCAGTCAATTTCTTATTGAAGAGGCATACTATAGGGCAGGCAATGTTTTTTATCTTGCATGGCAACAAAGTACTTTAGTTAATTGTAGCAGTCAACCGGATAATCCTATATTATTATTATTATTATTATTATTATTATTATTATTTTCGCTGTCACTGCTTGCAGTTAAATGCCTGCAATGGCCTTCGGGTACTGGGAATTTATATGACTTTAATAATGATCTTGCCGTGTACAGTACAGTTATCATATCAACCCAGAGGGTGAGGTTCCATGCAACGCCCTCCCTCCAAGCTGGATAGGGTGAATGTATTTGAATGAGACTGTATAGAAACCATTTAATCTTCTCAAACCATCCTGTAATTTGCGTGAGAGCACAAGGCTACAGTAGGTAAGACTCTCAAAACAATGATAAGGTTCTTTTTACTTTATACTTAGTTCTTCTCAAGGCGAGCACATGCTCTGAGACATTGAGCGCCATGATTTTTAGGAAGATTTGCCAATCAAGTATCCATTTTACAAATCATAGCATACTCACACCACATGGATGACTTGTTTTGGTTAACATTTTGTCAATGCATGGGTTTTATTAGATCAAAGTGTGCCAGCTGCCTGTAAATGATTTTGCTAACAAGGTATACAGTAGCTTCCAAGCCACAGTTAGACACTGCATCTTTGCCGAGACTGTAGGAAAGGCACGAACAGCTAATACTGCAGAAGGTTCTTTCCTTCCATTTCGCATCACTTTGCTGACAGGTAAAAAGTGGACACCCTTCTGTGATCCAAAACTGTTAAGTTTGCCCAAGTCCACTGTAACCACATCAGCGTACAGTGAGAAACAGTGCAGCGACTGAGTAAGTCGACCAAGAAAGAGTTTGTTTGACAAGATTAATTTCTTACATAAAAGTGTTCACCTGCCTGCTGGAATCTGAAGGTTCTGTGAAAGATACCTCCCACTCACTGGCTCTCAAGCCATTTATCATTTATGACATCAGTGTGGTACATCAGTGTCCACTAAGATGGCTATAGTGTACGTGTGCAAACCTAAACCAAGCATGCTGTGCAGATACAGGAATACTACTTTAATCACAGGTTTATAAAAAATATTTATAAGTGTGCACCAGAGCTGATTTCAGTGAAGTCATGTACAACCAATATGCAATAACAATAATAATAATAAACAAACAATATGCATTATCCCCATGCTCTGAAGAGCAAAAAGTAGTACAGTGAATACTTTTAATGAACCAGTATTCATGCCAGGGCTCATCACCTCTAGGGACAGAATGTCATGTGAGGAGCCTTACCTGTTGCAGTCCAGTGGTAGGGATGTGGGCGGATTGTTGTTACATAATGACCCAACAGCTGCCATAAATTGTGGTCACTCTCTCTTGTCCCCTTTGGGAGTCTACCGAAAGTCCAGTCTATGCCTTCACGTTCAACCTTTAAACCACTTCCTGTGGCGACTCCACAGGGACGTCTAGCTTGCACAGGCAGACACCCTGTCCCTTCTTAGGTCTGAGAGGTGATAAACAAGGGAGCTAAGAAAACAACAAGCCACTTAGCTCCTGGTATTTTGGTCTTTTTTTTATGATAGGCAACCTATCCCAGCACTGTCGCTCTTATGTAATTGTTAGCATTTGGCAACATTTGGCCAACACACCTCGTCTGTATAAACTTTTATTGTTGTTAAGCTTCATTATTAGTATAAGCCCTGACCTCACAGTTTAATCTGTTGACAGCTTGCTATTATCCTTCTTAGGGGGAAAGTTTTGAAATGCACTTTAGACGTGGTCAGAAAATTCCAACACTGACTCAGCTCTCCGGAAAGAAGAAGGCCACTTATGCACACTCTCTCATGCGTACACTGACACACACACACACACACACACACACACACACACACACACACACACACACACACACACACACACACACACACACACACACACACACACACACACACACACACACACACACACACACACACACACACATACACATTCTGTCAACTAGCTGTGGTTTCACCCTCCATTGCCTAGATACACAGAAGGAGATGTAGGTCTGTACCAAGTCCAATATCTCTGGACTTGCTCCAGGCCTGTCCTGGCTGTCGGATGAATAATACATTCTCCGAATTTAACATCAATTAATAACCGGATACTGTATGTATTTGGTTGACCCAAACAACGAATTTGTTCAACTCTCATACGTATGAGGCGTTGCCATATGGGTCTCTCATCTCCCACTCTGCTTCTGCTCCTAGGATTGGAACCGAACATGGTACACAGCCAACCCAGACCTGACCCAGTGTTTCCAGAACACAGTGCTGGTGTGGGTCCCCTGCATCTATCTCTGGTTGTTGGCCCCCTTCTATGGTCTCCACCTCTACTGCCATGACCGTGGCCGCATTCGCATCTCCTGCCTGTGCACTGCCAAGATGGTGAGACATCAAGCATTCAGCATTCTCTCATATTGATTTCTGTCAACAAAACAGAGTTGTATACATTTAGGATTTTCCTATTACCGAATGAAACAACACAATGATTGTTCCTTTGGGTTCACTGTCGTTAACTATAACGCGTCTCTATGTATTTCAAGGTGTTGGGCTTCCTGCTGGCATCCTTTGGTTTCGTGGAGTTCTTCTACATCTTGCTGGAGAGGAGTCAGGAGATACAGCAGCACATGGTCTTCCTACTCAGCCCCATCATACGCAGCATGACAGTGGTAAATATATTTTATTATTGGCTTGATCTTTACAAATGTTGTCTGTTTTTGATTCATACTGTACATCTTACAGTACAGTATCCTGTATGGCATAGGGACAACATGAATGCTACTAAGGCATAGGGCAGATTACAGGACATTAGTTATAGAGGATAAGGTCTGATGCGCTGTCAAAGTAATGTACTCAGTGACCTCCTCTGATGAAAATGGCGTTGAACGTTCCTCCGTTCAGTTTAAGTTAAATGATGGTTTGCAAATGAGTAGGAGCAGGCAGAGGATGGGAGCAGTTCACAACATGGGTGGCATGCCTAACCATGGATAAAACGCTGTTTATTTTGTGTAGGAGTGATGTACACAAGGTTTACAAGAGCGTACAGGGGTGCAGACCTCAGATGGGATGGATCAATGTAGGCCATTATACTAACATACTAATACTAATTATAGCTAAGCTGACCCACAGACCCATAACACTCACTCCACCCCCCTCCTCAATACAGATCAACACAGGTCCTGCACTCTCTGAAAATCAGACAGCTTAGCCCACCTGTGGTTGCTTCAGACTCTTAAGTCAATATCAGCACGTTTAGGTAAAAAAGAAAAGTACTTCTCTTCACACAAGAAGAGTGTGAAGACAGAATTTTAAAAGGAGAAATTATTCTGGACTTCACTTATCTTATTATAGGAGTCAGATAAGAAAAATGTATCACAAATCTGCAAATGTACTTGCCAGTGAACTCTTAATGTAAAGGCGTAATGTTCTCCCCCCCTTTCTTACGTAGACTTGGAACACAGTGTACTTGCTGCTTTGACCAACTTGTTTTTCTATTTACTTAAACCTCAGTCAATGTACAGTATGGGAACTTTTTTGCCCACAAACAATTCGTGGTCATTTTCCATGAAAAGTTCACTTATGACATTGACTATAATCAGTGATACCATGACGTAAAGTTCTGTTTCCTTCCCCACTGCTACACATGCCCCATATAATTACTAGGTAGGGCTTGGTAATAGACCTAGTTCCACCCACTGACTTCGACTCACAGATGGCCAAGCTCAAGTGGTTTACAGCAATATAGCAAGTCAGATATTAAGGCCAGGAATAGGAGGAAGTAGCCCCTACATGCTGATCTGAGGTCAGTTTTAAAATAGTGGATGATGAATGGGAGTCCTTGTAAAAATCTATGTACCTAGGCCAATTACAGTACAGAAAATCTATCAGGGATGGAGCGCACTAAACATGTGGTGAGTACATTACATTTTGACAGAGGTAAAGTAATAAACAATTGTTATGCAGCACAATGGAGTTCCATGAACTGAACTGAGAACTCTCACTGATTAATTTCAAACAACTTCAAGTCCTCAACACTCGCTTGCCTCTGAATCAGTAAGGTCCACAGCCACAGCTAATTATGCACGATATTAATTCTTTTTTTACATACAGTATTATCTCACCATACAGTGTGTCAGCATGGTATTCATGATTAAAAGCTTATATAATTATGAGACCACCTGTTTATAACAGTATAGCACTGTGGTTATGATGGCGTATCCCAATTTAACCAATATGGTATCCATTATGCAACCTAAAACCACCTCTCTGCTCACTTGGTGATGAGTTGGCATGGCAAAGTGACGTCTCACTTGGACTACCACTCAGACAGGGTTCAATTATGGAACAAACACCACAGGCAGTTGCATGGTTCCTATCTAGACAGTCCGACAGACAGACAGTGGTGTCGAAAACAATTGTTCTGTCCTATTTTGAAGACAATGTTGCAGTTTAAAACTTTCTCTTCCCAAAGTATACAATGCAATTAAAGCAAATGCAGCGTGTGAAGGATGGAGGGCAATGCTGTAGCCTAACAGCTGTTCGTTTATTGACGGAAGTCAGCCGGATCACATATGTGCCTGTGGTCGCCTTGGGAAATCCCAAAATCTATTTTGTTCTCAAAACCAACAGCAGCTTCATTAGTCTGATGTCATTTACAGTAGTTTTTAGCTCTGTGGTGAGTATTAGCACAGTCAAATGCCGGAAACTGATGAAGGAGAGATATACGAAGTGTACCGATATAATTAACGCAGAGTTCTGCTGGATTTCAGCTTGTATTATTCATATATGTTGTTTTAATAAGAATATACAACAATCCAAAAAAGAAAAGGGGATTTTGGTCGCCTCATAAGTGATTACTGAGTTAATGTTGATATCATATATAAAGCTCATTTGAACATTATTTTAGTGCTACTGCTTTCCAATGGAGTTGATATATTCCATGTTATCACTTGTGCAGCACCACAGGTTAGAGTCCTTATTTTGATGATTTCCGGTTTTGGAATATGCTTGTTCATGTTCATGTGTCTAGGTTCTAGCCCTCTGCATCATCCAGCTCTGTGTTGCTCTGTCTAGGTTCTAGCCCTCTGCATCATCCAATGGGAGCGGATACGAGGCTGTCGATCCTCTGTATTTCTCTTCCTGTTCTGGGTCCTGGCTGTCGTCTGCTCCCTGGTGCCCCTCAGGGCTAAGATCCAGCTGGCCATGGATGAGGTATGGTATTTGGCCTATTGGAATTTATGCAGTAAAGTCCTCAGTGTACATTGAACTCGGAGAGTGTGAAAAGGACCCATAAGGATCCATTTTCCATTTTCAAAGTTTTTAAACTATTAGACACCTTTACCAACCCATGCCTAATGGTATTTCAGATATTCAAATGTTGTTAACAAACTATAGCATATTTGTCATGAGAAACCCTTTTTATTCAGCTTGATTGAGCCAATATCAACCAAGTTTGCACTCAATGACCCTGCAAAGCCTTAGCAGCCTGGAGTGGAGGCATTGTCTGGTGTAGTTTAGACTAGTTTAGTGTAGTCTACTCAAGTCTAGTATAATCTACCCAGAGTCTAGACACACAACTCCTGCAGCACAGTCTGAGATCTGTCCTGTGTCTGCAGTGAGATTCTATTTAATCTTCCAAAGTTAACCAAGGTACAGGCACAGTAGCTGTGCGTTAACCAAGTGTTGGAGGATGATACTGCCAATTCTGGTCAAGCCTGTGTGTTTTTAAGTTTATCTTCCCCATCTTACATCTCCATCAGACACTACAATCATTGTTGTACGGAGCAAGTGTCTATTTACGTACTCGCAGCCGGGGCGGGGCTTGCATTTGCATTTCTAAAAAAATGCATAAACACACACACATATCACACACACAAACACATGCATCCATATTTCAGTTTTATCGTTCTCAATGTGACATTCCCTCACTGCTTGGGGGACAGTAATGATGGGCCTGGGATAAGCGCTGGTGAGACATCCATGCGCAGGGTCAGACCAGTGGAACATTAGCGTTGTGTTTATGGGAAAACGCGGCCTTAAACACAACCAGATGGAAATCTACGTATGTAATCACCCACAGACACATAATGTATCATTGTTCAGAATTCAATGTGCAGATATACTGTACTCATTTTGCACAGCAGCACACACATGCATACTGGGTAGTCATATGACCACTGCACTTGTGCTCTATCGCAGCACAAACCCTCTCATTGAGGTGTGAGTTTTTTTGGTTTTTTTTTTTTATCAATAGGCTGATGATAGCAGCGCAAAAGCAGCGATGCAGTAATTCATTTAATTTAGCATGTGGCCGTTTATGTGTGTGAGATTTCAGAGAAACATTACTAAATAAACACCCAAGTGGCTGACTCTCATCATATAAGTATGTGTTTGCGGGCCTTCGTCCATTCTGAGATGCTTGACCTACATATCTACCTCCCACTCACCGACCATTCCGACCCTGTTTTCGCTGTGTGGCCGGATCCGTTTTGGCCTCCGTTCTCCGTTCCGGGCACAGCACCACTCCTCACGGAAACGTTTTTTACATGTTTACTATGGGTCTTGACTTTAACACATACCCGTACCACTGCACAACAGACCAGCCGTGGTAGAGGCGTGGTGACTTAGCAGTAAACAAAAGCTCTGCCAAAAGCCACCCTCTATATGTTGAGAAAAACAAATTTCAGAAAATGTCTTCGAGCTGTTAATATCTTGACTTTTGGCTGGTTTTGATTTAAAGGACCCTGGTTTGTGAACCACAAATCTGTCTATTTACAGATTTGGGCTCTTAGCGTGACTGACTTGGAGTTTTAACTGCCATTTAATTTATATAAAGTGCACCATTAAAGACTCCGGTTTTGCATCCTGATTTGGCTTCGAGGTTCAAAATAAGCTTTATTGTGTCTGTGATCCTTGTGATAGCTCATATCCTGCACTATATAATGTGTAAGCATGGGAAAACCACTATAGAGCATTTAATGTTAGTAGAGTACAACCCCACACTGAAAGAAAATGGCATTATACACCACAGGAAGATGTGATTTGTTGCAATACAAAACCAGAATTGGTTGAAACCTTGATTGCTTTTGTAGAAGAATAATGTTATGTTACTGTGGTACAGCCTTAGCCACTAGTACTACATCAATTAACTCCAACCAGGACATGAATTTAAGAAATATCTGGAATAGGCACAAGTAGACAAATCACTGAAAAAGAGGGATTATCGACACATTCAACACTGAACTTCTAATTCCTTATTTTCTTCCATTTTAGGGCATCTCGTCTGATATTGTGCGATACCTGGCCTTCTTCTCCTACTTCTCTCTTCAATTGGCACAGCTTTTCCTATGCTGTTTTGCTGACCAAGCGCCAGAGGGAAAAGAAGTGTTAGAAAAGGTATGGACAACAAGAATGTGGACCTCTTCCGTCAAAATGTGCATTTCCTCCAACATGCCTGAAAAGCCATCTTGTGGTTTGGAACTTTTGTTGTCAACACACTTTCCCTTTTGGAGGAAAAGCAGTGATTCACTTCCTGCCCTCCCCGCTTTCTCACTCCCACTCTCACGCTGCCGACTTTGGTTTCCTTAGAGAAGAAGTGCGAATGAATTTTCTCTCGCATTCCAGCTGTGCAACTCACTCGCACCTCTGCGGGACAACATCACGACCCCTTTCCCAGAGAGACCCTGACCGCGTCATTACTTAATAAGACCGATGAGGCCGATTCTACAAATGCCTTCTAAACCAGTAGTTCTTTCAAGATTTTTCAAAAATGTTCAAATATAGCAGATGTACAAACTCGCAGTGCGGCACGAAGCTTGCATATCTGCTATTTTTTAATAGCCAACGCTAAAATCTAAAATGACGCAGAATGTTCCCCGGTTTTAATGGGTTAATGCAGATCCCAAAATCTCACTTTCCAATCAAAAAACGATCCAGTGGAACATTTTACAGGTCTAAACAGCAAAAAATAACATCGACAGATGACATATGAATGAAAATTAAGCCTCAATAAATCCAACAGTCATACTGTATGACGTCATACAGTGGGTGATAAACAAGCAGACTGGAAAAGTCCCTAGCATGCAGTTGGCCGCTGGTGATGGAGGTTTTGAGTGTGGAAGCCACAGCCTGGTGGTGGTGACACACCCATTGGTCCCTTCCTTGGTGTGTCCTCGTGCTGTACTTCTTTCTCCCCACGCTTTGGTCAGGGACCGGGTTAGCGAGAGAGGGAGAGAGGAAGTGAGGGGTGAAGGCGGAGAGAGGGAGGATAATAAAGAGAGCAAGCACTCTGGTGAGTGGGTGGCAGGGTGGGGAGGCTGAGGTAAATTTGCGTGAGGGTACGCACTTCAGTGTGTGTGAGTGTGTGTGTGTGAGTGTGTGTGTGTGTCGTGTGTGTCGTGTGTGTGTGTGTGTGTGTGTGTGTGTGTGTGTGTGTGTGTGTGTGTGTGTGTGTGTGTGTGTGTGTGTGTGTGTGTGTGTGTGTGTGTGTGTGTGTGTGTGTGTGTGTGTGTGTGTGTGTGTGTGTGTGTGTGTGTGTGTGTGCGCGTGTGTGCGTGTGTGTGTGTGTGTGTCCAGGTACAGTCATTGATGACACATTTCCACCCTGCAGACCTCAACATTTCCTCTTCACTGTGTGTACTGTAACTGTACAACGCTGTCCTTCTACTCTACCCTGTAGGATGCCGCAGACACACATCTGCATTTAGTTGAAAAATGACTCTTTGCTATGTAATGAACAAAATAACACCCCACGATGGCCTCCCTATATTTCTGTAAAAGCCGGTTAGTGGTTGGGAGGTTTATTTGATAATGAAAGTGGTGGTGACACTGGTCTGTAATCTGTTTCAGAATCCCTGTCCAGTGAAAGATGCTTCCTTCCTGTCGAAGATCCTTTTTTGGTGGTTCACTGGGTAAGATGGTTCTTAAAAACTATTATAAAGCTGACTCACAGAGTCCACAGTGTTTGTCTGTTTTGTAAACATATGTTTACTTTTTTTTTGTGTGTGTGTGACTCATCTTTGCTCTCCCTCAGGCTTGTGGTGAAAGGATATCGTACGCCTCTGGAAGCAGAGGACTTGTGGACCCTGAGGAATGAAGACACCTCCGACAAAATCATTTCTGACCTGGAACTGGAGTGGACGGCTGAATGCGCCAAGCTTCAAAAGTAAAAAGAAACAAGAAAAATCTGATTTGTAACGCACCAGTTAAAGGACCACTTCACCCATTTTCAACCGTTGTTCATATGAATTGGTCCTCACTAATGCTCATTATAAGATGGTACCATTTTTGTCTACTTGGTCTGTGTCTCAGAGGCAGGCTGTGTACAGTTCATAAACCTGCCAATTACATCATCGGTAGTTAGGTTGAAAGATTTCACAATTACTTTTTATTGATGCAAGAAAACTTCACTTTTTACAGAGAAAGGTGAGTGAGTAAATTGTGCCATCTTATAATGAGCATAAGGAGGATATGGAGATAAGGTTGACAGGGTGAAATGCTCCTTTAAGTAATTCTGAGTTAGGTTGTTGGATGTTCTATCTGAGCAACAGAGCAAGTCAGCCAGCCAGAATGGACCCCCCCCACACACACACACACACACACACACACACACACACACACACACACACACACACACACACACACACACACACACACACACACACACACACACACACACACACACACACACACACACACACACACACACTAATCATCACCCCAAGTCAGAGTTAGGAGTACAATGTCCAGTGCCACCTTAAGACATCTGTTAAAGTCTGACAGAATGCACCCATTTGTGACCGAGTGATGTGATACTATTGAGTCTCTTTCATGTTCATCCTGACTCATATTTCATTCTATTCCTGACACAGAGCGGTAATCCAGTGTACTGTCCTAACTATTATAACTTAAAGACGAAAGAATCAATTCCATTTTTATTGCAATGTGGTCTGGATTAGTGTCACTTGTTGTGTTAGCTGTGTTTATGGTAACTTGAGGCAATATCATCGCCAGAAACAAATTGGACTAAAAATAAGCCTGAAGATATTCCCCGAGGACACATCGCACTATTATGTCAAGACTAGAACACTGTCCCATTTTCAAGCTTGTTAACATCCAGGCTTTGAAGATCAGTCGTTAAGCCTAATAAACCTTGCATTAACCAACTCCCGTGTTAGAGAATAACGCTTTTAACAGCTGTTGGCACATTCTTCTGTGCATCACTGATGGGAGAAACAACAACAATGACTTTTATTTTTTCTTTGATTTTGTCTGTTTTACATTACAGTAAAGTCTTGAAAGGCGCCGGCACCATGTTGGGCCATCACTGACGCAGTTGCCCTGTCTGTAACTGTGATTTCCCCCCCCTCTGGCAGGCAGGAGAAGGCCTTGGCGTCGGGTGTGGCATTGGGTAGCAGACTGCCGGACCAAGCCCAGCTCCTCAGGAAGCTTCAGAAGGAGCAGAGCTCCGGGTTCTTCCTGCTCAGAGCGCTGGCTCGCAACTTTGGTCCTTACTTTCTGACCGGCACCATGTGTATCATATTCCACGATGCCTTCATGTTTGCCATTCCCCAGGTGTTGAGGTAAGAGGTTCAAAAGATTGTCTGAATGAGTTGTTAAAAATGTGCAGTTCTTGTTTTCTTTGTAAGATTATAAATTTTGCAACTGACCACAGATATCCCCCCCCCCCCCCATCTCCATCCCTTGTAAACAGCCCTACGTTTTAGATGACACTAATCAAAACAAACAAACAAACATGATAACACCCTTAGCCGATCAACTCTATTCTCTTCAGTGATCCTTGACATCGACACCCAAACAACAGCGGCACCTGCCAACCCAAATAGACCAATGGCTGACCCCGCCGTGTAACATCCGTCCCACCGTGCTAGTAGTCAGACAGGAATGTTGTTGTTGATGCACAACTGAGGCTGTTGGAAGTGTTAATTACGGTCATGGAACTGTGAGCAAGAGAAGGAGAGGTGACCACAGCCAGTGAGCCACTGTACAGCAACAAGCGGAGAGCAGGCTCTAAATGGTAGAAATGCTGGTAGACCACAATAAGGGAGCCGCTAGCCAAATGTGAGGGCTGAATGGCCACAAGAGGAGCACTGTTGTGCAACCGGAGCTTTGTGTGTGGAATGGATCAGTAAGCCAGCAGCCACAAGCAATGCTCAAGATCATTGGTTTACAGCACACAGTAATAGCTTTATTTTACATCAAGTTGCAATTGACAATACAGATATAAATGTTGTTATGTTTCCATTAGTGTTGTCACTTTAAAAAAACTACTACAATGGTGTTATTTCTTCTTCTTCCTCTTCATCTTCTTCTTCTTCTTCTTCCTCCTCCTCTTGCGTCTCCTGCTACAGCCTGCTGCTGGGTTTCATGAGAGATGAGGATGCTCCACTGTGGAAGGGCTACTTCTATGCCACACTTATGTTCCTGCTCTCCTGTCTTCAGTCCCTCTTCAACCACCAGTACATGTATGTCTGCTTCAACGTGGGCATGAGGGTGAAGACAGCTGTAATGGGACTGGTCTACAGGAAGGTGGGTTTACCTCTGCCCACTGACATAGCCACTGGCCTCCAGGCATGACAAAAAAAATGAAATAAATGGCAAAACATAAATGGGTTTTCTACTCTGCATTGAAAACCAGCACATCTGTCGTGTGGAATAACATATTATACGATGATTGGCACATATTGAAAGTTTTATGATATATGAAAATAATACAGAAAGTACTGAGGCTTAATTGTCTTGACTCTTTTGCTCCCACTCTAGTCTCTGGTTATAAACAGTGCTGCGAGGAGGACTTGTACTGTTGGAGAGATTGTCAACCTCGTCTCAGCAGACACTCAGAAACTGATGGACTTTGTGGTGTATTTCAATGCTGTCTGGCTCGCTCCCATTGAGATCGCACTTTGTCTCTTCTTCCTCTGGCAGGTATGATGTAATCAAGTAATTAGTCAAACCGTAATGATTTGACTAATGCATCTCATAACCACTGAGATCATTAGACATTCCTTCTCATTGACGATACTAAATATCATTTTGGTCTGATTTGTGCAATTTCCTCTCTTTTTTAGCACCTGGGCCCATCTGCATTAGCAGGCATTGCCACTGTCATCCTAATTTTTCCATTGAATGGATTCATAGCCAAGAAAAGGAGCAAGCTACAGGTAGGTGTTATTATGACATTCACTCTTACCCCAGTAAAGCCTATTTTTAACTGTAGTTTTAGTACTGTATATATCGCATTACATTATTAGTATTATTTTGGGCGAGTGACACAGTCATACAACAAAATATAGATTATCCATAACACTGACATCTGGCATGTAAGGTCAGCAATGCCACAGCTGGTTTAGGTAGAGGCTGTGGTTCTTTGTGGGCGTTGGGCCTGGATGGCACACTCTCAATTGTCCTTTTGATGTTTGCTCCATATAATGTTTTTTTAAAACAATGTCAGGAAAAAGTGGGCAGCACGAAAACATAATTTTTCATTTTGTTGGAAAAACAACAGACGTTTGGCAAATTTGTATTCCATTTTAATCGAACTTACAGTCAGGAATGCACTGACCACATTCCTGACTCTTTGTTTCCTTCTCATAAAACTGCTAAGTACTACCAGCACTGTAGCGCAGTAAATTCTAATTGAATTAACAAGTCATCTTTGTATTGCGTTCAATAACGTTATTGCTGCTGTTACAAGCGTAGCCAAGCCCATGTTTACAAATGCATGTCTTAGCTTCTATCTGGGCAGTGCCCCCATTACTGTCTGAAGAAGTTTTTATGAAAAACCTTACAACCTTAAAAATGGTGTACTGTCTGGCAAACAGGAAGTCCAGATGAAGTTCATGGATGGTCGGATCAAACTGATGAATGAGATCCTGAACGGGATCAAAATCCTGAAGTTCTACGCCTGGGAGAAGGCATTTCTAGAGCAGGTTTTGGGCTACAGAGAGAAGGAGCTCAAAGCCTTGAAGAAGTCTCAGATCCTTTATTCCATCTCCATTGCCTCCTTCAACTCCTCCTCTTTCCTGGTAAATTGGCTGAATATGTAAACTACCCAGATTATTTTTTTAGGGCAAAAAAAAGAAGTTTAGTTTTAAACTGACATGATGAGCTCCACTTTGGCTACATTGTCTCGTAATGTCATCCAACACATGTGTGTCTGCTCCTAAAGAGAACGACCTCTGATGTCTTCTTCCTTCCTCAGATTGCCTTTTCCATGTTTGGTGTCTATGTGATGAGTGATGAGAGGAATGTCCTGGATGCACAGAAAGTTTTTGTCTCCATGGCATTGATCAATATTCTGAAGACTCCTCTCAGTCAGCTTCCATTTGCCATGAGCACTACTATGCAGGTAGCGTACATAGAACTCAAAAGAGCTTTATTTTAGCTGGAGTCATATTTGAAAAATAATATATATATATGAGATGATTTACAGTTCCCTGTGTTTTAGGCTCTTGTCTCACTGAAACGTCTGGGGAAATATCTGTGTTCAGAAGAACTGAAGGTGGATAATGTCAACAAGGCTCCTTTAAGTTCTGGTAAGAGTACTACCCATGAAGGAACCCGCTCTGTTGCGTTTTAACAAAATGTTTCCTAAAATTGGCTCGGTTCCCATCAACACTGAAATTATAAGCTGTAAGAGTGGGCCTTGAAACGGTTGTTTACATGTAACTGGGGAATCCTACAGCCGTGTATGGTTCATGTGCATTGTCACTTCCTGGGTCCTCTGCCGAGTGCCGACTGGTAGACAGGGTAATTATAGGATGTTCTCATACAGTGGTTGAATATAAATCACAGCACAAAGTCAGACGTATGATTCAAAAGAGAAATAAATGCTCATCTCCTCTGTCTATATCTGTCAACACTTCCCTACGCAAACTCTGTTATTTGACGGATCAAGCTAATCCAATCACTTCTAATTGTGCTTATGCTGTTGTTTGACTTATAACTGGAAGGTGGATCTCTTGTTGAACGTTTGTCTGTCATGCGGGTCCAAAGATTGAGCTCAGTGGCCATGCACACCAGCCAGAAAGCCCTGGGGATGCGTGTGTTCATCTGTCTCTGTCTCCTTTTTTTAGACAGAGAAGATGTGATGATTGACAACGGTACATTCAGTTGGTCTGCAGAAGGTCCTCCCTGTCTGAAACGGTAAATAATATTTACCTTTATTATTATCTGACAGAATTCAACCCCTCGGTAAAACTTACATATTAAGACTGAGGGAGGCTTACAGTAAAAGTATTTTATGTCATTAATAGGATTAGTATTCGTGTGCCTCGGGGTTCACTCGTGGCTGTGGTCGGTCATGTGGGAAGTGGAAAGTCTTCACTACTGTCTGCTATGCTGGGAGAGACAGAGAAGAGAAGTGGTAGCGTCACTGTTAAGGTACCCTACACAGCTTATCTGTATTAATGCATGTAGATTGTAAAATTCATATTCATAAATCCCAAATCCCAGTAGGCTACTAATGACACTCTTTTCATACCTGCCTTTACAGGGCTCCATAGGATATGTGCCCCAGCAGGCCTGGATCCAGAATGCCACTGTGCAGGACAACGTACTGTTTGGTCGTGAAAAGCTGAAGACATGGTACCAACGTGTTCTGGAGGCCTGTGCTCTGCTGCCTGACTTAGACATACTACCTGCAGGAGATGCCACAGAGATTGGAGAGAAGGTATGACTATGTTTATATTGTGCTTCCTTTTTTATTGTCTCCGCCAGGCGGAAAGGCATGGCGAGAGAGTATGTTTTGCCCCCTGTCCGTCCGTCCGTCTGTCCTTCTGTCTGTGACCAGCTAATCTCCGCCACCGTTGGCCCGGTCGCTGTGAAACTGCACACACACACTCCCTGGATGCCACGGCAGAACCTCTGCCCACATTTTTCAGATCAACCTGTCATAGCGCCACCATGAGGCTGACAAACCACATTTTTGGAACAAAATGCCTCAAATCATGAATGCAGTGTCCAATTGCTGTGAAAGGCCTAAGAAGAAATGGCACCCTTTTCACATTGACCTATTATAGCGCCACCAGAAGGCCATAATAACCTACCTGACCTGGCGGAGACTTGTGCTCCGAGGAGCACTTTTTCTAGTTGCCTCTATTTTTTTATTGCCTCCACTGTTATTTGTCTCCTATCTCAAGAATGTCTGAGTTTTGTCCCACCCAAAAAAGACTTTTTGGGTGGGATGATTTTGGGGATAATTACATGAAAACATGAAATATGGAGATTCAAGGTTTCTGTCCGACAACAATGATATATAATATTTTTGTCCTGGCAGGGCCTGAACCTCTCAGGAGGCCAGAAGCAGAGGGTGAGTCTTGCCAGGGCAGTCTACAGGAAGGCTGACGTCTACCTGCTGGATGATCCTCTGTCTGCTGTGGATGCTCATGTTGGTCAACACATCTTTGACAAAGTCATTGGGCCAAAAGGAGTGCTGAGAGACAAGGTAATTCATGGCAGTGCATTACAATGGCAGACCTCCCAGACCTGTTCAGGTCAACTGCAAATAGTCAAAACATGGCTGCGTTCGGTTGCACCAAAACGTTTAGAAACCATGCTTGTTTATTCAAACACCCAGACATAACAGACTTTGTTTTAGTTATCATATCATGGAAAACCATTTTGATGACTTTTTTGTGTTAAATCCTGCTGACCTCCTAATTTATTTTGTACCCTGTGGCTTATATTACAGACTCGCATCCTGGTGACCCACGGGACGAGCTTCCTGCCGCAGGCTGACCTTATTGTTGTACTGGCGGATGGAGAGATGACAGAAAGCGGCTCCTACCAGGAGCTCCTCAGTCGCCATGGGGCCTTTGCTGATTTCATCCACACGTTTGCAAACACAGAGCGTAAAGAGAGCGCCATACAAAGAGGTAATGGAAACTGCGTATTGTCAACTGCGTATTGTTTACATGACAGTTTTGCTCCTTTCATGTAAATGTTTAAAATGTACAAAGACAAAAAAAAAGTCTATAAACCTGACATTACACAATTGTACTTGTAATGCAGCTGGTTCCAGGAGATCCAATGCTCGACTCAGTATGGTTGATTTCATGCCATTCTCCAGAGACCTGTCACAGGAGCAGCTCATTGGGTAAGAAAACTAACATGAATTCTGACACCATCAAAAGGATTTTTGTCATCTGATTATGAAATTGACCTCTGGCCTGTCCGTTTCTCAGGGGTGACACCACTAACACCAACCTGCAGAGCATGGAGCCAGTCTCTGAGGCCGAACAGGAGCAGGCACCAGAGGACCTGGGGAAGCTGACGGTGGTCGACAAGGCCCGCACTGGAAGGGTGAGTCATTACGTGACTGTTCGCTCAGTGTTTCAAATGTTTTCAGAAGAACTCACAGTTTTCTTCTTTAAGTAAACATTTACTCATCCCTCTCTTTTCGAGACCCAAAGCTGAACAATTTGAAATTGTTGAGACAGAATATACCACAGGAATTCTCCACCCAAATATTTGCACATTCGCTGAGGTTGACTGGTGTTTTTGTTCTTCCCTGAAACAGGTGAGGTTGGAGATGTACATGGAGTACTTCAAGACCATTGGGCTGGCCCTCATCGTTCCCATCGTCTTCCTGTATGCCTTCCAGCAGGGTGCCTCACTGTCCTACAACTACTGGCTCAGCCTGTGGGCTGACGACCCCATTGTTAACGGCACCCAGCTCGATACAGACCTGAAGCTGGCTGTCTTTGGAGCCCTGGGCTTTGCACAAGGTTAGTATTGGCATCACAAATTGAACAGAAAAACACATTAGACAGTTAGAATAATGAACCCTTACGTCCCTATTGTGGGCATGTCACAACAGTCGAACATTCTACGAAAATAGCCAATCTATAAGCTCACAACGACTCATAACGCGCTGCATTGTGAGCTTGTAGATTTCCTATTGCATATCAGTGCATATCAGGGCAGGAATTTCAAGGAGGCCATGAATGCCATGGCAGCCGTGCTCCCTCGGTTTGGCCTCACACCCTTTAATAAATATACTGTATGCCTTGCAGCCAACAGTGGCCTTGATGCCTCTTTTCACAATGTCAGAAATCCGGAATTGGTCTCATAATTCAGATTATGCAAATAAAGTCTCATATTATTTAGCTACAATAGCCAAGCCTCTTTGGTACCGGAAAGGAACAGAATGTTTAACTAGATTGTCTGAAAATAAATCAGTTTTTTTGTAACAAGTAATATGGCACTGTGGAGAAAGAAAAAACTAACTTGAGGTTTGTGCTGACAGGTTTGCATGCATTGTTTCACTACTGTATGTGAAACATTTAGATAGCATGTACCAGGGCAAGACTTTGATGGCCACTGCCACCCCAAAGTTTGGCCTATTTTGTGAAATAAACAATTGTATTCATTAATACTATAATAAAAAGATTATCATCCTGAACACATAAGTTGCATTTATTATTTCCCTGCCCTTGCATTTGGCCTTTCTGCCCAAACTGACGAACCAAAGGCCAAGTTACCTTTACCCTAAAATGATTCAATTAAATTGCCTTATTCATATCAATATACAGTTTAATGTACTGTACAATGTTTTTTTCTAGCGTTGTACTCTTTATACCCGGCTCCATTTTCAGCAGACATTGTTCTCCCTGTCTTCAGGTGTAGCTATCTTTGGTACAACTGTCGCTATCTCGATTGGTGGGATCATAGCCTCTCGCCACCTGCATGTGGAACTGCTGAACAACGTGCTTCATTCCCCGATGTCCTTCTTCGAGTGCACGCCCAGCGGCAACCTCCTCAACCGCTTTGCAAAAGAGATAGATGCCATTGACTGTATGATCCCTGATGGACTGAAGATGATGCTGGGCTATGTCTTTAAGCTCATGGAAGTCTGCATCATTGTGATGATGGCGACACCCTTTGCAGCCGTGTTCATCCTGCCTCTTGCCTTCTTATATGCCTTTGTACAGGTACAGTCATTTTTTCATACACCCGTTGATCTGGACCATTATGTTTATTTTATAAATAAAGTAAACATACTTTTTTTTAAAATATAAATCAGTAACAAATAGTATGCCACGACAAAATGCTCCAACAACAATAACCCTCCTTCCCTCCTTCTCTCCCCCCTATTGTTTCCTTTTATGAGAAAATGTGAGATGTTGGAATATAGCTTCACTATAGACCACCGAAGTCTGACGTCATTTACACATCCTTTGTTTGTCTACCTGGTTCGCAGTTTTCCACCCCCGTTCTGAATCTCATAGACGTATTTAATATCGCGTCAAATAAGAACTGTGTTCCAAAAACAAACAAATGACCCCGGCGGTTTGACTCTTATGGATATGAAGCATCAACTGACGGTGAGAAAACGCTAATGTTACTTCCGCCGAATTAGTTACATTTTCGCCAGAAACAGACTGTATCAAATATAAGTGACTGACTATCATAAACGATACAGAACCTCCTCCCTGACAATATCGCCGAGACAGTTTGTTTATTTTTGGACCACAATTCTTATATGAGACGATTCTAAGATGACCCAATGTTATTCTCCATAGAGAAATTACTTCCGCAAACCTGGGGATGAACGAATGACGTCAGGACTTCGGTGGTCTATTAGACCCATAAGACATTTTTTATATTTTGTCATATGACGGTGTCACGCAAAAATAGAAAAAATTGGTGTCTCAATGTTTATTAAAAGGTCATTGTTTTGCTCTGTGGGTTACAGAGCTTCTACGTTGCCACATCGTGTCAGTTGCGCAGGCTGGAAGCTGTGAGTCGCTCACCCATCTACACCCACTTCAATGAGACCGTTCAGGGTGCCAGTGTCATCCGGGCCTTTGGAGAACAGTCCAGGTTCATTCTGCAGTCCAATAAAAGGGTCGACTTCAATCAGACATCATACTTCCCTCGATTTGTAGCCACTAGGTGAGATGATATGTCCTTATACTGTAAAACCCTGACTGTTAATTTATAGTAATCAATTAATGTTCCATTTGGTTCCATTTGTATCAGAGCTCTTGGAGTTAAGATGATTTTCAGGATGTGTTTACAGTCTTACAGTTCAATGGTTGCCCTTAAACATTACAGAGCTGTACACCTAATTATCTAGATTATAGAGCACACAATCAGCAAATGCAGAATTTAAACTGGCAAACCAGCAGGAAAACAACCACATACCCATTCGTTTATTTACGTTTTTGCTGTATTTTTCTTGTTGCTGCAATGTCAAGAAGCCAAAACCCAAGTATATTACTCTTGTATAATGGGCTGTAACAATACATCTTACATTTTGAATCTTGTCTCAAGCAAACATCCTTCTTCCTCAATGTACTATCTATCAATGTGCTTTCTACATTCTGAACATTTCTTTACAAATCAATTGTATCCATATGACTTATTCACAGATGGCTGGCAGTAAATCTAGAGTTTGTTGGAAATGGTGTCGTCTTAGCAGCTGCAATTCTCTCTGTGATGGGGAAAGACACTCTCAGCCCAGGCATAGTTGGTTTGGCTGTGTCACACTCCCTCCAGGTAAGAGGTTCTATATCCACACACAGACACACATACATAAAAACACACACACACACACACACACACACACACACACACACACACACACACACACACACACACACACACACACACACACACACACACACACACACACACACACACACAAATGTGTATTTTTGCGCAATCCTAAACCACACATCATCGCCGCAGGTGCGAAAATGTTTTAACGTGGACCGTTTGTTTTGGATGTTGCAGGTGACTGGTATCCTGAGCTGGATTGTAAGATCATGGACAGATGTAGAAAACAACATTGTTTCTGTAGAAAGAGTCAAGGAGTATTCAGAAACCGTTAAAGAGGTCAGCACAACTCCCAACATACAGCTCTCTCTCTCTCTCTCTCTCTCTCTCTCTCTCTCTCTCTCTCTCTCTCTCTCTCTCTCTCTCTCTCTCTCTCTCTCTCTCTCTCTCTCTCTCTCTCTCACACACTCACACTCACACTCACACTCACACACACACACACACACACACACACACACACACACACACACACACACACACACACACACACACAAACACACATTATGGGATATAATTTTTTTGTCTTACTCATTCTTTGTTTCCATTCCATTAGGGTCCTTGGAGTGTGGAGGACAGCACCCTGCCTCTGAACTGGCCCCAGAGAGGTACCATAACCATCCAGGACTATGGACTGCAGTACCGCAAAGGACTGGACCTCGCACTGAAGGGCATTACTTTGCATATTCAAGAAAGAGAGAAGGTGAGCTGTTGGTGTTCAAACACACACATTTTCACTTAAACTTCATCAACTAAACTGCCGTTAAATGACTTTCTAAAATGTTCTTGAGAAAGATTATGTAGGGTCTAACTCTGAATACAAATCACCTAGGTTGGAATTGTGGGGAGAACCGGAGCAGGGAAGTCTTCACTGGCCCTTGGAATCTTTAGAATCCTGGAGGCAGCCAAAGGAAAAATCTTTATAGATGGGATCGACATTGCTGAGATTGGACTACATGACCTCCGCTCACGCATCACTATTATCCCTCAGGTACTGCAGTGTTAGCAGCACAAGTTGACTGTTGATGTTGTGTAATAAGAGTAGCTCTGGCTGAGTCCCAGAAGCCCTTGGCTAGGGGGGGGGGATTCCCCTTTGGTTGAGTCAGTGGTGGTTTCCCATGCGGGAGACCTGGTGGAATCCTGGTGGTTACAATAGCCTCCAGTACATAGTGCTTGAAAGACTTCTAAATTAATTAAATTGATGTCCAATGTAAAATGAGCCACTCTAAATTGCAATACCACGTGTACTACTAGGTCACACGCGTATTTTTTTAATATATATACTTTTTTATACGTGTCAACGAATCGATTAACCACTTAAGTGTTATTTTATACTTCGTCACACAACGGTGTTGTGCAAAATAGTGAAAGTAGCATATCTACAAGCTCACAGCACGCCCCATCGTGATGCTTTGTGAGCTTGCTACAGTATGTAGCTTGTAGCTATTTTCATTATTTATGCAACTTTTTGAACTATTATATGATTAGCTGTTAGCTGCACCCCTATTGTGAATGACAATGTTTTCCTCCATTCCCAGGACCCGGTGCTGTTCTCAGGCTCCCTCCGGATGAACCTTGACCCCTTTGATGCCTACTCTGATGAGGAGGTGTGGAGCTCATTGGAACTCGCTCATCTCAAGAATTTTGTCTCCAAGCTGCCTGACAAACTCAACCATGAATGCACAGAAGGGGGAGAAAACCTCAGGTAGAGAACATACGGTTCTATACAGTCTAATAATTTCAATGATTGGACACAGTGTCAAGTAGCCTTTCATTACCTACTCAGCATGCAGATCACAAGATGATAAGCCTGTACTTACGTAGTTGTTAAGTCTTTTTTCTGTGTCGTGGGCCGAAAATAACAGATCAACAAGCTCACAACACGGTGCATTGCAACGTGTTGTCAGCTTGTAGATGTTTTATACTTTATACTGGCACGCAACTAAGTATACATCAAGGTTTAGTATCAGCAATGATACATCTGTGGTATTATAGAGAGTATTAATAATACTGTATACATCAGTAGGATATCAACCTCATGGTCTGATTTCCTCTCGTCCCTTTCTTTCCCTCCCTCTTCCACTAGTCTGGGTCAGCGCCAGCTCGTGTGTCTGGCCAGAGCTTTGCTGAGGAAAACCAAGATCTTAGTTCTCGATGAGGCCACTGCTGCCGTAGACCTGGAGACAGATACTCTGATCCAATCGACCATCCGCACTCAATTTGAGGAATGTACTGTACTGACCATTGCCCATCGACTTAACACAATCATGGACTACACCAGGTACATTATAATCCACTAATCACTTTTAATCTCAACCTATCACATCCCTGGTTTGAAGGCTTGTCTTTGCTGCCTGATACTGTAGCCATCATGGTATCAAAAGACTATACTGTATGATAGTCTTCTAGGAATAATGGTTCTCAACCTTTTTAATTGCAATGACCCCCAGTTTGATATGCATTAGGCCACGGACGCCCATTTTATACATTTATTTATTCATTTTAATCTCTGGGAGCCCAATCTAGTGTTAATTTAACTAGTGTACAAATGAAGACAAATGGATCCCTACGGTCCATTTGGTTCCTTTTGTACAAACCCATAAGGGTCATTTTGGTTTCTAACTATCAATTGTTTAGCTGGGGACCCCCTGGAACACCCCCAAGGACCCCTGGGGGTCCCTGGACCCCACGTTGGGAAACCGTGGTCCAGAAGGTTCTTATATAATTAGATAACTGGCAACGCATGTGAAAGTTAATTTTGGAAACCCAGAAAATCTCAACCCACTTATTCCACTTTTGTTATTGCTCCACAGGGTGATAGTTATGGACAAAGGCCATATCTCCGAGTCAGATTCTCCAGCCAACCTCATCACACAGAGGGGACAGTTCTACCGAATGTGCCGGGAAGCTGGGCTGGTCTAGGTCTTATCGTCTAGCCTGGCTCCACCCCCTGAATCGTTTGCCTCGCATTCAGGGTCTGGTGACGCTGTCGAAGGCGGGTGTTTCTCGGTTGAAAATCTGTACGACGAATCGGGATCGGGATAATCCAGTATGAACCGATCGCCAAAGAGTCTTTGAAAAAAAAGCTTTGGCCACGCCCCCATCTCAGAAATCGGCTGCATTGAGAGGGCTTTCAGACTGAATAATGGAGTGAAACGAAATGAAAATTCAGGCTGAGTGTCAGGCTACTTATCGTCTGCACCGATCGCACAATATTCTGGTGTATGAACCTGGCACTTTCTTTCAGTGGCTCTCCAAAAAAAGTCAAGAAAAGAAAAATGTTGAATTGACCATATCAACTTTTGTGGCAGCTCAAATATCCACTCCATGAGGGCATTGGAGTGTCTACAGCCCAAGGACGAATCAACCCAAGGACGAGGGAAGCTGTGGATGCAGCCCCTATACATAACAGAAAACATACTGTCAAAGAAAAAAGACAATCATGCTCAATATCAATGAGTGTAATTGAAACAGTGTATTGGGATTGTTGAATTTCAATCTGTAAATATTGTATATAGTAGTGAGAGTTGACAGATTATTCCATGAAAGGGTTCATTTCATTAGCACATTACAATGGCAAAAAGGTTCTCATTCGCTTCTGACTGGTTGCCAGTTAAGCCCGATTTATACTTTACTGTACATCAGTGTTGCATGCCGAAAGTAGCCAACCTTCAAGCTCACAGTGCGTCTCGAATGCAATGTGTTGTAGATATTTGTACTGCTATTTTTGCCACACGACACTGTCGTACCATGGAGTATAAATTAGGCATCACTTTGGTAGGCTTATTGCATTTTATGAAGCGTTTCTTTTTTTAATGAAGAATACGGTACATTTCTTGATATTGACCTTTTAGGTCTAAATCTTAAACTTTGTTCTCACTCTCCATTGTCCTATTTAACATAGGAAATGAAAAAGCAACCACTGTGTAATTACACAGTAAAGTCCAGTGTTAATTTAACTCAGAAGAGTGTACAAATATAACATTTGTACACTGAGTTAAATGAACACAAAGGACTTTACTGTATATAAATCCGTCCACACCTATTCTATTTCCATCTGCTACAATCTGGGACGTGCAAATAATCCTTTGACACACTAACCTTCAAAAGCTGACCTGGAAAACCCAAAAGTAAAGTTTTCACGGTCTCCAGCGCCTGGGCTCAGAAGGGCTCATTTGAGGTTTTTAAGTCAGGGAAAAGGAGGAAAACATTGAAACGTGCCAAGACACTAGCAAATGCCCAGCTATGTTGTGGCCTTTGTTTATTTCTGTCAAAGTAAACATATAAAACAGTTGATACTGAGCTGGCTAGGCAGAGGCAACCGGACCCTTGGTGTGGGGGGGAAACCACCACGAATGAAGAGAATGCTTTTTCAAAACAATGGTGATAATTCTATGTGAGAATGTGCCAAACACACACAGATGCGCGCACGTGCACACACACATGCGCACACGCACACGCACCCACACGCACCCACGCGCGCACACACACGCACACATGCACACACGCACGCATGCACGCACGCACGCATCCACGCACGCACGCGCACACACACACACACACACACACACACACACACACACACACACACACACACACACACACACACACACACACACCACATACTGTATAGAGGAAAGGAGACTATTTCTTTATGTGAGATCAGTTCTCAATCTTGAGGTGACAAACGTTACAATTCAAAGTCAGTATTGTTCCTCTGGTGCTGGTATGAAAAACTGTAAATAGTGAGTCTTCTTGTTGACTATTATTGTTATTTTAGAGATACATATGGACTTTTCAAAGAGAAGTGATTTTTTTATTGTTCTTGTCTTACTGGTTTAGACAATGTATTCAAAGAGAGGCTATGCATTATTTATGTCATATGACAAAATGTATTAAAGTGTCATTACAATTCTAAAGATTGTGTTATATTTATACTTTTTATATCAAGCTGTTTGTCTTGTCTGTAACATACTTAATGCTGGTATTAATAAAACTTGAATAAAAAAAGTGAACCGTTTGTGTCTGTGTTGGATTCTTTAAAGAGGTGGTGGCAGTGATTTTATATTTCATTGGTAATTCCCAAATGGGTTTACCCACCAACACTCAAATTACCCAGAGGTTTAAATAAATTAATCAATATAACTAGAATCTGATTTGAAATATAGAAATTGTCTCTTTAAGGAAGCATTACAAATTACCCCATGAGAAAGAATACATTTTAAATGCATTTATTGACTTCTTAATTACTGGTATGGTCACGGTGAGTGGTGGCCTTGATTGACTGGCGTCTATGCAATTTACTGCAGAGCTCTAGATTAGCTCTAGTATATAGCCTATAGAATATTTTATTTCACGTAATTAACTTAGTATAAATTAGATTTGTATAGCTGAGGGAGCAATTTTGTTTGTTTTGTTACAGGACAGTCACAGTGAAAAATCCAGCCACTAGGTGGGAGCTAGGAGACGTTTAGCCATTTTCCTCAACCTGGTGGTCAAGTAAAGAGAAAGGTGCCGACACGACAGTAGGGACGGTGTACCGACACCGGAAGTGTGCCATATTTGCCTTCATAATATAAGTACGATTAAATATATCCCCGCGCCCCCCTCACAAGTTATTAAATAATAAATATGTTGGGGGGTGCACAGTAAATAAAACTATTATTGAATTGAAATTGTTTATAAAAATTCATATTGAAATACATTTTATATATATATTTTTTATTTTTGCTACTTATTTGGAAATCCACAACCGGAATTCTAATTGGACTCCATACGTCATCCATGCGCGACACACTGGTCGTTTGCATTGTTTACATTCGTTGCAATGGCGACCATCACAGAATTGAAGTGTGGTAAATATGCTTCATTTTCTTGTTTACAGAAGTATGGTTTAACTAACTACCACAATCAGTGTTTTCTCTTATTAACTGCATACAGACTCGACGAAGATAGACAGTCATATACAAACGACATACTGGTCAAAAGTACTCTTTACTTAAGAAAAAGTAGCAGTACCATAGCCTTAGATCAAGACTATCATAGATGTATTTTATGGATTTTGACATTTTTATATCTACGATATCGTAGAAGTCAGACTCGATCAAATACATGATATATAGTCTAGTCAGTCAGTCGTAGTCTAGTCGTAGAAGTCAGACTTGATAAAATACAGTCTTGATCCAAGGCTAGCAATACCACAAAGTGGAAATCATTACAATTACAATTAAAAGTCATTTTACTTACCAAATTAAAAGTACAAAATGTGTCAAACTCTTTCGAAAATAATAATACAAAAATACCACAATAATTGTAGTGGAGTAAAAGGTCTCGTATGAGATGTACATCTCATACGAAACGTTACCTAACGTTTCGAAAAATGTAAATACTCAAGTAAAGTAAAAGTACCTCAAAATTATACTTAAGTACTGTACTTGAGTAAATGTACTAGGGGGTACGAGACGAGTTCATTTCACCACTGATTCATATAGATACGTTGACTGATTGATTGATTGATTGATTGATTGATTGGTTGATTCTGATTGATTACTTTATTAACAGTTTGCAAAGACAAGCACAGAAAGTACAGTTCAATAAGGTCTGTAAAAGGATTTTAAAACCAAGAAAGCACTATGGCTTGTTTTCCTTTGGGGTTCTTGGTAGATTGTACTCAATTCATCCAAACATTTAATGATAGACAAATACTCTACTATGCAAAAACATTTTATAAACGGGAAAAATATGTACAGTAAACAGTTGGGAGGGAGGGGTGTGTAATCGTTGACTTTTTAGGGGCCAGTTCCGAATTGCAGCCACCTGTAAGTGCTCTTTTAGAGCGGTTTTGAAGGAGAGTAAGTATTCACATCTTTTATGACTGTTGGTAGGGATTCCACATTTTTGTGGCATAACAGTAGAACAAATGTAATCCCTGGGTTGACGTGATTTGTGGAGCTCCCTCTTGTGTTGTGATTGTGGGCTTCATTGATGTTTTTGAATTAGTTTGAGGTACATGACCAATGCAAACTTGTTTTTGTTTTTGTTTTTCAGCTGTGAGAGAAACGCTGGAATCTCGTGGTGTTTTGAGCCAGTTGAAGGCTCGCATCAGAGCAGAGGTGTTCAGCGCGCTGGATGACCAGAGCGAGACTCGACCCACATTGTCCCATGAGAACCTGCTCATCAACGAGCTCATCCGCGAGTACTTGGAGTTCAACAAGTACAGGTACACGGCCTCTGTACTTACAGCGGGTGAGTCAAATATAGCTGAATAACCACTGTATTCAATTGTTCAACTGAGCAAACTAGCGCATCACTGAAAAATCACTGACACGATCATTATTATCTAAGCTAGGCAGTTCACGTTGACCTACTACGATATGACATTCAGGCCAGGGGTGGATTAAATTGGTCAAGTTCCCTGGACTGCATTGCAACCCCAATAATCATGCACGTGTCACGTGTCACAGACTGTAGTGTAGGTCAACAAAGTATTAAAGAAGAAAAAGTGCAGCAAATCTAGACACCTGAGGATTCAGACTGAATACTTCTCTAAACAATAATTAAAATACCCTAAAGATTTCCATTAACTTTCAGTTCAGCACAATGCACTTCCACAATACAATAATTACAACCTGTAGGCCTATGACCTAATCAACCAGTAGAGTAGGCATATGACCTAACCCATTGATTCCCAACCTTCTTCACTATTTTTTAAAATTGTTCATTATTTTAATCATAATCGATGAAAAGTTTGAAATAATTGTCATATCGCCCAGCCCTACCACATACTGTATGCTTTTGAAGATGTTGTTGAGCCACTGTTGATTGCCAGACTTTAACTCAGTTGGGTTTGTTTTCGCAGAATCCGGCCAGCCTGAACTTCCTCTAGACAGACAGTTCTTGGCGAATGAATTGAAAGTGGTGGAGGACACAAACTCCAAATCTGTGTAAGTTCATCAGGTTTTGGGGAATAATCAAATAAAATAAAAAGTCAATATTATTGTTATTATTACTTTTTATTTATGTATTAATGTCAGCTGATACAATTTTCTTTTCCAGGCCCCTCTTGTATGGCTTGGTGTCCCATTTCCTGAGCAGCACAGGTGATAATGGAGGGAAGGTGTTTCTCCGAGGTAACTCTCTCCCAGTGGGTCTTAAGGAGCCCAGCAACACTCTGCCTGGACCTGATACCTAAAAGTTGATGTAGCAATGGAATTTTTATGTCCAGCAGTGGTTCTCAAAGTGTGGTCCGGGGACCCCCAGGGGTCCTTGAGGGGGTTCCAAGTCTTCATTTATACAGTCTATGGTTCCAAGGGATCCAGCATAATGATTAATAGTCCAGCATAATGATAGTTAAGAACCAAGTGGACACTTACAGTATATGTCTGTAAATTGATTCTTGACAGTGTACAAATGGAACCAAATGGTCCATTTGGTTCCATTTGTACACTGTCAGAGTTAAGGGGGTCCGTGGCCTAAAAGGAATACCAAACTGGGGATCTTTGAAATGAGAACGTTTGAGAGCCACTGATTTACAATATGGTCCAACAAGGTGCCTCAACACTCTGTTACTGACAACAAGATTATGTAATATCTGGTTTCCCTATGGTAACCCTATTCTATGTGGCCCCAAAATGTTTCCCATGGTCGTATTTCAATGTAATATTCAGAATATGGAATAATAATTCTGCTACAATGAATATGAAGTCTTTGAACTGTTATTATTGAGCTGTTGCCAAACGTTCCCAGAGGGACAATTTACACCTATCTTATGTGTTTTTTGTTGGTGTGAACTTGAAAGTCAAATGGGTATATCTTGTGTGTTTTAGACTCATTGTGAATTGCTTCTGCTCCCAGTGTTTTCTGAAACCCAGAGACAAAAATGTTTAGGTTATATTTGGTCTTTTTGTACTGTCTTTTAAAATATATTTCTTTTGGTATTTTATATTTGTAATAAATATTTTTATATTGCTGAATCATTTATGGATGTAATGTTGCTGTTCATCTTTGCACCACATGGTGGCAACCTCACCAAAGAGGTTGCTACATAATAGTCATATTAATCATACTTTGGGAATGTTTCAATATCAAGAATTGAATGCATTCTGACATAGCCTTGTCATTTCTCATGGCGGTAATTTATTTACTGGTGATTCTCCGTCAAATGTCTAACCTCACTTATAAGCTTTCAGTTGTGGCAACCTGGGGAAATTCTATTCTTATGGTTTAGTCTGCGTAGGGTTTAGTTCCCAAAGTGGGGTCCCCAGCAAAATGTGTAAATATATCATCAAAATCCGTTTAACCTGACATTTTTGAATATTTGTAAAACATTTTAGTAACGCAAATCATGTATCCAGATGGGAGTCCGCAGTCAAATATTAATTTGGAGGTCCCTGACATGAAAATGTTTGAGAACCAGTGCCTTAGTTGGCCTGTAGGGCGTAGCGAGAGAATGGTGAGCCCCCTCCAAGGTTGTTACTATTGGTTTGCAGGAAACGGGACAAATGAGTCAGAGCACAGAGGTTACCAGATGTTATGTAGTCTCTAAAAAGCTCCACTCACTTGTTATTATGGTTCCTTACTACCTCAAAGTGTATTGCCTGACTGCCTCTGTTCTCCATTTGTCAAAATCCTCCTGTGGGGAGCTGGCTGAATTAAGTTTAATTGATGCTACTGGGTGTATCCAGGCCCAAGGAGTACAGGTTGATAATCCAGTCTGCATGTACTGTATTTAGACCCGAGCTGCAATCGGCTGCTTTCTGTCGCTCTCTACTGTGCTTTGACTTTTCCATGGGGCAGCTCTGGAACGCTGGCTGTGAAGTTCTAGTGACGTCCATGTGTGGCCCATAGCCAGTGCAGGTCACACAAACATCTACTGTGGCCATAAAAGGGAACTTGACATTCTTATCTCACTCAAAGGGTGACCCAACTTAAAGCACAAACTGGAAGTGATCATCTGTAGTGCTGGCCATTAATCATTTTTAGTTCAACTCCAGATAATGATTTTAGGACTGACACCCCCTTTTCACAATCTACTGTATGTCTTAGTTACTTCAAGGTTTAATAATCTGTCTTTATCCTATCTCATTTTTTATGTATTTCTCTATTTCATGATTAACATTAATTTTATAAATTTTTGGTTATTAATTGATAATAATAATATAATTAATTGATAATAAAAGGTCGGGTCTGTGATATCTTTTTACTAAAATAAGTGTTAAATAGCTCTATATTGTGACTCATTGTTCAGTAACAGGAGTCGCCCTGTTCTTTAGTAAACAGAAAATGCATCTTCAGGTCAGGATAGCAATTTTATCCAATTAGGAGAGAGAACTCACACAGGCTACAGATTAAACAAGTGAAATTGGAAGTGGTGACACAAATTTAACCTGATAAATGGGTACTCTCTCCTGAAATTGGCAACTCCTGAAAATGTATTTTCTGTTTATTAAAGAGCTGGAGAGACCCCTCTTACTGAACAAACACAGCCCGTTTTGTTTTAACCATAAAATATCACTTACCCTACTTTTAAAAAGTAAAATCAGTAGGGGACCTCATTTGGTTAGTATATTTAATCAGACAGCTCAGGTGGCTTTAATATTTTGTATATTATGTCTATAGGGGTAAGTAGCTGTAAAGATAAGTAACTACTAACCACACACAGTGTCTGCAGGAAGAGTAGCTGTTAATGTATCCAATGTGTTTATACACTTTCCCTAATTCATTGCTTTTAAGTCCCAGCATAAGTTATAACATAGTTTTGCTGTATATGCGTATGTTGGGAATAGAGGCACTAGAAATAGTACTCTGGTGCATCTCTTGACCTCCATGCATACATCATTCTCAGAACCCACGTCTGCTCCAGACCAAAATGTATTTTTAGGCCTGCTAGTTGCAGGGCTCTAAGGATGGCAATGTTGGTCTGTGTGTCTGTCTGTGTGTCTGTCTGTCTGTCTGTCTGTCTGTCTGTCTGTCTGTCTGTCTGTCTGTCTGTCTGTCTGTCTGTCTACCCAAACAAGATATCTTGAAAACTAATGGTTAGATTGCTATAGAATTTACAATGCATCAACATGCTCTGTAGATGTTAAACCCTACCAATTTTGGATTGCAGTATTAACCCTACTGGTTTTTGTGATCAGATGCATGGCATTTTCTAAAGCCTTCTTCAGAGAATATACAATATATGGAGCTTTTAGACTCTCATAACAATGGTTATAGCCCTTAGGCGCCCAGTTTATTCACACCAGATATGAATGCTCTTGGAAACAGCTATATAAGCAGTGGAAATTGAATGGCTGCTGTTTTGTATTTGGCAGGTTAAATTAGGTTGCATTACTCCACTGTATAAATTGGTTATGTGTAAGAAACAGCTGTACAAATACTATTGGGTACAATGGTGTCTCACAAATGGTGTCTCACAGCAGCAACAATTATTTCTGGTTCAAATTAACATGCATTTGCAGTCCATTCTAGAAGGCCAACTCTAGAAGTTGGCCTTCTGTGGCCATAATAGTGGAAACTATGATGAGAATATGCAACTTATTTATGCAATAGATGTGTCAATTTGACAATATTGTAAATCTAGTACATCACAAACACATTGGTCCGTTAGTGGTCCAGATAATTAATCACAACAGGTGGCAGCATCACAGTGGCTATTTTGTCAGTCAGGCAGAACATCACTATAAAACATGAGCATAACTGAAACAACAATTTAGCTTGTATACTAAAAGGCCTGAGCCTTTGTGCTCCATTAGCACAGAACAAGTGACTGACTAGCTAGCTATATGTTGGTTGGTGACCACACCACTGAAAGTGTCTGGGAGGACGCCTGGTCCCACCAGGAAAATGTCAGACCTAGGTGTCTACCAGGGACCGGCAGGGTTGACTTTTGAGCTGGCAGCTCAGGTAAAGTCCCTTGGTGTGCCCGTCCTAGGCGGCTGACCAGTGTGCTTCGTTCTGTGAGGGGGGTCTCAAGATTGAAGTGACGGTACCCTCACTAGACCACTCCGCTGTCATTTCCCATCTGCTGGGTAGCTCTGAATTTCATCATGGAGGCCACCGCTGAGGCTGTTATGGTGGAGGCTGGAGCTGGTGGATTTCTTCCGCATCTTCCTCCTCCTCATTGTAGAACCTAAGCACTGAACTGTTAATACACTGAACTGTTATACATAGGTCCCACCTAAAGGTGTCGGTTGTCTTTGACAACCCCATCACCCAGCACATAGTCCCTCAAATTGAACTCAAACAATAATTTATACTGAAAGTCCCATGAACCTTGCCACTCCACTTGCACAGAACTGTTAAGGGGTAAAGCGACCGACTCCTTCAGTCAGTGAACCTGTAGAAGGCTCCGCATAAATATTATTTATGAGGAGCCTTACATCTATTTTTCAAAACTAGATGTCCTTAAGTGGCTTCCCCGTCTACTGTAAGTGTAATCATCAAAATATGTTTATATTGACACCAAATCCACACCCTCTTCTTGTAACTGTGCAGTTTTAATCACTTTATTCATTGCTTCATTAAACTGGTCAATGATGATGCTCCAGCTCAGAGAGCCAAATGTTGGAATGTATTTTGGCTGGACCTCAGGACAAAATCCTCCTGACAGCATAAACTGTGTCTCCCTTCTTCCACTTGAACCCTTCAGATATTCAGGCTCCTGTCCTCCTTCCTTGCATGGATAATCACATGGTGATAAGGAATTTGAGATATGACCTTCCCACTGATCGTCGAGCGCTGAATGATGACATTGAAGTAAACTGAAATAACTTAGAGAACAAATTGAGTGAGCGAATTGATAGCCCATCATCACACTGAAGGCGTGCACTGACGTATTAAAAAAAAAAAAAGAACTTAACAAATGCCAGCCATAGACAGACATACAATATAGTTTCATTGAGCTGCTGAGTGATATACCCATCATGTCCATTCATGGGCCAGCAGGTTTATCATCTGTGACAGTTACCGTAAACAACAAGTAAATAAGTTATCCTCATAGAAGCAACATTGTTTGTTTGAGCAATGCTTGCGCTGCTGGACCATATTTAGACACTGGGGCCTGGGGTGCCTGGCTGTGCTACACTCTCAAAGTAACACGGAAAGCAGCCGAGATTCCATACAGACCCCACTGTCCTTATATGGCACACACTGCAACCTCTGTTCAGTGTATCTCTCTCTTTTCCCCCCTCCTCCGTTGTCTGTCTCCCTACCTCCCTTCCCCTTTCTCTTCTCCTGTCATGTTCTTTCCCCCTCCCTGTCCCTTCTTCTCTTGTAACCTCTGTCTTGCTCACTCCACTTCCTTTCTAGTCTTCGTGTCTTCCAGTGCCTCACCAACACCATCCCACCACCACCCTCGCCTCCTTGATGATGACCAGAACGAGAGCCCAGTTCCTCGAGGTGCTGGGTCTGTCATATTGGTTTCACATGCATACCGGCGGAGCACAGTGCGTCTCTGGCGCAGAACAGGCCCAGGCCATCAAACAGCAGCTTGATTTATTGGACCAAATAGAACACTGTCCTTATATAGGAAGTTCCATTGGAAAGACGTTGTAGTGGGAGGTGGGGATAGGGGGTTGAATAGTGGAATGCAATGAGCAGCGACACTTGCGTTAGATGTGCACCTCACCTTAACAGATACTCATACACACACACACACACACACTTGGGTATGCACACGCACATTCCAGCGGTGTGTAGGGGAATCTCTCTCCAAATCAAGATGCTGTGGGGGATCCCTCTGCAGAGGACAGCTTATTTTCCATATGAGGACTGTCCATAATCCTTGAGTGGCAGTAGAGGATTGTAAAACCTCCAGGATTTATACTACTAGACCTGTGCCACACAGGTCTAGTAGTAAAAGGAGGTTTTACAATCCTCTACTGACACTCAAGGATTATGGACAGCTGTGCCCATCGGGCACCGGCCTACTCAGGAACGATGCAAGTTGGGAACGATGCAATACCCGTTATACCCATTGCCAGAGTACCCATTGTTACCGTCTGTCTGTCTGTCTGTGTCCCTTTTGTGCCCATATATGGAGATCTCTGTGTCTGTCTGTCTGTCTGTCTGTCTGTCTGTCTGTCTGTCTGTCTGTCTGTCTGTCTGTCTGTCTGTCTGTCTGTCTGTGTCCCTCTTATGCCCCATATATGGAGATCTCTATATCTGTCTGTCCTTGTCCCTTTTATGCCCATATATGGAGATCCCTGATGTTATCAGTATATGGCCATATACAGTATGGGCATGCCCACATATGGGCATATCAGGGGGATCAGCAGTTCTGGGAAGCCCTTGTGCTGTGGTAAACGTCTGTGGAGAATGTGTGGAGGATGTCTGAAGTGCAAACTGACCGTGGAAAGTAGATTGACTAAGTAATCAAATGGCAGGTGTGGGGAATTTGCCAAATCAAGCTAAGGCTGGGGTTGGCATGGCATGGCAATCAATTGGCTCATTTGGGCCATGGCCAGTAGCCTGGTTTACCAGGCTACATGGCCAGAGCCTTTTCTGGTGTTCTGGACTACCGCTTATTTGACCGACTCGACGCTGGGCACTGCACTCCCTCGGGTCGTCTGCGACTTGTGTGCCGAATTTGAAGTCGGTCGGTCGAATATGGATTACAGACGTACACACGTACAGAGATTCGGTGCATTTATTGTAAGATGTGGGACTGGGTTACATAATCTCCTAAATGTATAAGGGCAGATCCCATAACCTCTGGGCCTTAAGGGTTTTGGGGATTTGATCGCCAAAACTATTCATGGTACCAATTTAGTGTGGGAGGAGTTTATGCAATATGTGGATGTTTGTGACATCGTGGTAAACCCAGTGTCACTAAAACGTATGGCATGTTGTGCAGACTTCTGTTTTAAATTGAATGGTGAAAATAATAAACATTGCATTAGTTTTGACTCATCATAGACTATAATTTGGATTGGTCATTATCATTTAGCAGTTGGTCATCGGTTTCATCCCAACTGTCACTGAAATAATTAACTTTATAAAACTAACTTTAATACACAAATACACACGCAAACATTCACATGCACATAGAGTAACCTCTTTTTGCCTATAATTTCCACAGGAGACAAAACATTTTTCAATACAATTGATTGATTGATTGAATGACTGACTGATTGGTTGACATTTTTATTGGAAACATTTAAATATGAGATGTATATAGCCTTCATGTAAGCCTAAATAATATTATGCACTCATACCAGGCATTATAAGCTATCTTTGTACAATATTTGTCAAAGGGATATAATAAAGGACATAATAAAGTCTAAGAGCTTATTCCATTGTGGTCCTTTGGGTGTGTGTGTGTGTGTAACTGTTCCGTGTTTGTGTATGTAACTAAGCACACAGTAAGAATAAGCTGATAAGTCTGTAAGTGCAGGTCCTAAATCTGTCCGCACGTTGTCATGATGAAAAAAGTGTCTATATGACTTTTCTCATGCAGCAACAAGATGTGAGCTATGGTGGAAGTACATTTACTCAAGTAGGCCTACTGTAAGTACCATTTTGAGGTATTTTTACTTTACTGGAGTATTTCCAATTTTAAATACTTTTACTTCTACTCCACTACAATTATTTGAAAATGTTAGTTACTAGATTTGGATTATTATTAAAAAACATTAACCACCAGCCCTATACTTTGGCTATTTGAAAATAGCCGATCTACAAGCTCAAGCTACACATTGTGAGCTTGTAGATCTGCTATTTTCAAAGGATTTTATACATTTGGAAACTTGCAAAATGTGACATTCTGCATAATGAGTGCTTTTACTTTTGGTACTCTACATTTTGACACCAAAACTTTTGTACTTTTACTCAAGTAAATTTAGAATTCCGGACTTTTACTCGTAACAGGGTATTTCTACATTGCAGTATTGATACTTTTACTTTGGTAACAAAAATGAACCATGTGCGCATGGTGGATGCTGCTGATGATAGACGGGATGAAAGAGGAGGATCTACTCCGTGCTGCTCCACGCCCCCTCCCTCGCTGTTTAAATGGTAAGACCCCGTATTTTATCAGGGTCATTTGGTGGTCTGTGCGTTTGTGGAGTACCTGCAGCAGTCCAAAGTACCCCCTGACCAGACGAACATCATATATTATGTAAGTATATTTCGCACTTTTATACGACGTGGTTCGCTTCCTGCATGGTGATGTTGGAATGCACGTCCACTTGCGGTTATAGACGCGCATCCTACACTGAGCACAGCGCGCCTGTCGCTTTTTGTTTCTCTATTTAGGGTCTTCAACGAATTTCAGGCCAAGGACCCCCTAGCTGAGAGAGAGATGAAGCAGGGAGTCAGGGACCCCACTACATATTGTATAAAATTGGGTTGTAGATTAAACTTTTTCAGATAGATTCATAGACTTGTTTGACAGCACTATCAATGTGAAGCGTTGTGTTGGATCCATGCTATTGTGTATTTTCAGACAGTTAACCACTTAAAACCTAAAAACTTGTATTATTCCCTCTACACACCAAACCAAAGCCTTGCTTGTGAGCTTGCAATGTAGATCTGCTATTTTGGGATAATTTTCCCTTCAGAATTGGGATGCCTGCCTAGGGTTCAAGTGGTTAATGTAAAGAAAAAAAGTTCCTATATCACAGAAAGATTTGGCGGACCCCTAGGAGTTCCGGACCCCCTGTTGAAGACCCTTGCTCTAGGCTATTACTCACAAGCAAAAACATGGTAGACTTTTAAGAATTTTGGATGGTAGTGCAACTCATAACATTTCAGCTATTTAATTAGCCTAATTGGTCAAATGTTTTTTCCTAAATGTTACAAACATTGGTGTTTTGTAAACATTGTTAGCAACATGGAGCCTCTGCTTCTATACTCTACACTTGACTCTACATATTAGCAACTTTTTTGGATTTTGTCAGTGTAAATAAGTGACTGTTTGACAGTCAAATCTTCCCAAAATCCCCAAGTTTCCCTCTGGTAACTGTTGCATGTTTGATCAGAGAAGGTCTTGTTTTCAGCTGTAGATGTATTCTCTCCCCTATCACAGAGGGAAGTTGGTTAATTATCTGAGAAAGAACTGCATGATGCTGCTGACCATGGAGTTTCCTGTTCTCCAAATATGGATGTGTTGCTGAACATTGTGTGGGGTTAAGCTGATGACAGACATGAGAATTGAGTCATTTTAGTTTGCAGGGAAATGCCATTATCAGAAACTCTTAAGTTGTTATAGCACTGTATGGCATTATTGTAGAAGGTTCAGCATTGAATTTCTCAAAAGCATATTGACTCCTCTCCCACTTTATACATTATTTTCTATTGCTGCTCCTATACAGTAAGCACACTCACATGATTATTCACCAGAAACATATAGATTGGTTCTACGTTCAGACTCAGTGGTCCAGTGTGCCAAAATGCCACAAATGAGAAAGAACAAAGTATAAAGCATGTATGTATTGTAGCCAATGGCGTCATAATGTTCTGGACTGCCTGTCCTTATCTTAAGACGGGTAATTCATGCAAATGCGATAATTGTAATTAAATATGCTGATGTAATTGTTATATTACTTGTAATATTTTATCCAAACAAGGCTTTTCCGTAACAGGAATGTGATTGAGGTGTTGTGCAGTCATCATTTTGTATTTTAAAGATTTACATTAGCTGTCAAAAATGTCACAATTGACACACAGGCCAAAAGGCCACTCTAATGGTCATTATAATAATTTTACCACATTATGGTAAAATTTTTGCCAGACCCAAGGGGTCGGGCTTACATGAGGCTTTGTATCTGTTTCGTCCATACATGGGCAGGGGTCATTTGTCCTCCGGCCCCAGCCAAAAAAAAGTTTGTGACGTCCCCTTTCGTCACAAACTATTCATGACATCATGAACTTCAGTTATAAAGTGGTTTGTAGGTGTGTTACATACTAGGACTTCATTTTGGGTCTGGCAGAACCAGGTCTCCTGGTCTTGTTGTTTACTCCGTCTGTGTCTCAGAGGAGGGCTGTGGACAGTTCAGAAACCCGCCTACCAGTGACATCATCGAGGGGGAATCCAAGCTAATAGAAACGGCAGGCTTTCTATTCCTGGATGCTGTAATGGAAGCCATTATTATTAGCGTTAATAAAAAACAAAGTGAAAAAGTAAAAAAAAAAACCTGCCTAATGATGTAATGATGATGTCACTGGTAGGCGGCTTTTCTTAACTGTCCACAGCCTTCCTATGAGACCCAGACCAAGTAGAAAAGAATTGTACCATATTATAATGAGCATTAAGACCAATTATATGAAGATAGGTTGAAAATGGGTGAAGTCATCCTTTTGTTGTGCACCTGTGTCATGCACCAAAAATAGCAGATCGACTACAAGCTTTCAACACATCTAAGATATGGCGTGCAACCAACTCCAAGTATACATCAGGCATTTGAAGGACTAACCCGGAGACACCAGAACACACGGATCTTCTCTTAAATATTGAATCAGCAAACACTACTAACATTTTGATGCAACTGTGTCTGTTTTGACTCTGATGAAGACACAGCGGCGTCAAAACATGGGTTGTGTTTGCTGATTAAATAGGATTTAAGAGAAGATCCGTGTTCTCCAGTGTCTTTCTCTGTGTTAGACCTAAGTGAAATTACCCAGAGTGTCAGAGTATACTGTATGTATTGACATAGGTTTGGCTACCAACTAGGCCTTGCTTTTAATAAATAAGTTAAGAATATTAGGATTAAAGTATCAAGGAATCCCTCAGTATTATGTATTATGGCGTGTCTCTGTAGGAGGTGAGCTGTCTAGAAGAGGGTCTGTTTGTTTGTCCAGACCGGGGTTAATCTTGCAAACAGCTGGACCAATCAGTGCCTCATTTGTTGTTGTGCATGCTGCCAATAGGCCATGGCTTTTCACATGTTATGTTTTAGATATTTTTGAAATATTTCAATAATTTCCATTCATTTCATCTTCTCACTGCAACAGTACTCATCCTGTGAAGAGGGGCACTTTCATTGCCCCATACTGTATCCTCCTCCTCTCTCTGCCAACCTTATGGCAAATGTATATACTGTATGCAACATGTCACGTTTTCAAGTTGAAGATCTTTTGGTGGTTGACACAATCGTATGACAAAGCAGTTGTGTTGACAAACAATCTTCTGACAGCTGTTCACCATCTGTTGTTCACCATCCTTTAAAGTCTGATCTAATCAAATTGTATCAAACTGTGACTCCATCAAACCTCCTCACTCAGACTTGTCTTCAACATACACTGGAAGAAAGATGCGGTCAGTGACACAACAGGGGGGGGGGTCGTCTATTTGCACTATTTTTTAAATATATTTTGAAAGTAAAACATTATTAAATCATTTATTTATATATTTAAGTTGTTTGTCATATTTTTTTTTATTCTTCATATGTTCCAATGTTCAATGCCAAAAACGCAATTAAATCGTTTATCGCAACTATTTGTATGACAATTAATCAGTCATGTAAAATGTCATGATCATGACAGCCATAATTGTGATACAGTGGGGATATAAGGAAGGCTATGGCATGAGAAGGAGGATCCTGAGCTGACAGTGGCCCATGGTTTTACATGGGGGAGTGTCACTCAGGAAGAGTCCACTTACTTTTCACAGGAAATACAGTAGTTGATCATCAAAGGATCAGCTGGCCTTTTCCGCTTGTACTATGGTTTAACTTGTGGATGTTACATAAGATTTAAAAAAAAAATACAAAACCTGCACAATGGAAATAATGCTATGTGATCTTTTTATTGTTATATACAATAAACAGAATGAGGCACATTATTTCCAGTGTGCGGACTGACTATCTTTTATTCATCTTAATTTATCCTGCACCTGGACAGTTTAAGTGGATGTGCTGCCATTCACTACTGTCTCTTGGCTTGTGGGTTTTGCCCGTTGATTGTGGTTTTCAGGTTTTTTACAAACATGTCCTGTTCCTTTTCTCTTTTTTTTGCAGAAGTGACTCTATTAAGTGATTATTTATGCATTCTTCGTGGAGCCTAGGGGCATTTAGCTTGGTTGGTCCCAGGGGGCACATTTACAATCTTTCCCAGGAGGACCAGTGGCTTTTTTGCATAGTTCCCACTCATAAAAATGGTGTGCCAGTCTCACTGTGACAGACTTACAGTAGATGGAGGGAAGGATGGAGTAACAGGTCATGATCTAGAGTCTTTAAGCCAAATGTACACTTGTAAGTATCAATCATCCCTCAGGCTTTAGTGAGCGACAGGGGCGAACCATTGGCAACAGCCCAAAATTCAAGCTTTATTCTAAGCTTTGAGAAATATCAGAATGGTTCATTGGATTTAGTGGCTGTTTTAGTTGCAATGTTATTGTCTCCGCCAGGCCGAAAGGCATGGCGAGAGTCGAGTGTATGTTTTACCCTCCGTCCGTCCGTCCGTGTGTCCGTCCGTCTGTGTACAGCTAATCTCTGGCACCGTTGGCCCGGTCGCTGCGAAACTGTGCACATACACTCCCTGGATGCCAATTCAGAACCTCTGCCTCAAATTTTTCACATGGGCCTGTTATAGCGCCACCTGGAGGCCGATTTGTGCAAAACCCATTTTTTGCCAGACCCAAGGGGTCGGCCTATATGAGGCTTTGTACCTGTTTTCTCCATACATGGGCATGCCCCCTTTGCCCTTAGGCCCCAGCCATAAAAGTCTGTCCCCCTTTCGTCCATACATGGGCATACACAGGCTGACACGTCATGTGAAGTCCGGCTTATAAAAGTCTGTCCCCCTTTCGTCCATACATGGGCATAGACACAGGCTGACACGTCATGTGAAGTCCAGCTTAGCCGTGACGTAGTGCTCTGATCTTATAAAGTACTTATTCTGGGTCTGGCAGAACCAGGTCGTCTTGTTTACATTACTCCTACAGATTTTATCCAAACGTCATGCAAATCGGTACACAGTATCTCTATAGTCATGTGATCAACACGGATCTGTCCGATTTCCCATATTCCATCCTCATTGGCTAAGGTTTGCTTCCACAATTTGCAGGATTGGTCCGTTTTGAACAAAATGCCTCAAATCATGAACACAGCTTGCGATTTCCGTGAAATTTCACAAACACATTCCCACTAGGCCAAGGAAGAAATGCCACCCTTTTTCACATTGGCCTGTTATAGCGCCACCAGCAGGTCTAATTTAGCAAAACACATTTTTGGAACAAAATGCCTCGAATCATGAATGCAGTGTCCGATTGCCGTGAACGACCTAAGAATAAATGGCACCCTTTTCACGTTGGCCTATTATAGCGCCACCAGGAGGCCACAATAACGTACCTGACCTGGCGGAGACCTGTGCTCCGAGGAGCACTTTTTCTAGTTGGTGGCTGTTTCAGTCATATAGTGTATCATATAGGCTACATGTCTTGTACTATTTAGGACCTTGGCTTATGTAATTTTCCCATGCTATTATTGAATGTAGTTGTGCATAAAGGTTGACAAGCAGCAAAGCCCAGAATAGCTGCACCTGTTACTATTCTGGCTGAATAGAACCTCCTACCATACCACTCCCCTTCCTAGCATGTCCCAGGTACTGCTCTATAAAACAGTCCGTGGCTGTAGCAGTGGGAGTAGTATGGCAGCTAGGGGCCTCCATGATACATGAACATTAAAGCCCCTCCACCCACACACACCCACACCCCCCCTCAGACACTCTGCCTCCCTGTTATCATTTTGGAATAAAACGGCCAGGCCAGTGAGAGACATACTATTCCCTATATGGCCTTTGTTTGGAAGTTCACTTGCCTTGCTGTTTAGGTCCGCAGAAAAGAGTCCTGCTCCAGAGAAGCAGCCCATATATGGTCATCAGAACACGGGACTGAAATGAAGCCTCAAAGGCAGAGAGAGAGAGAGAGAGAGAGAGAGAGAGAGAGAGAGAGAGAGAGAGAGAGAGAGAGAGAGAGAGAGAGAGAGAGAGATGAAGGGTGAGAGAATGAAAATGGATGGATGTTAGTTGAGCAATGACTTTGTCCGTACAGTAAGTGGTCATGAAAAGTGAGTTTCAGTGCTATTTAAATGTGCTTTTGAGTCATCTTGTTGTCTTTATACTATAGAGTAAATTAAAAGCCGTTTCCCAGCCTGGATCTAAATTAGGAAATGGTTTACTTGAAATGGTTTGTGTGTTTCCCTTGTGTCTCCCATGTGGCATGTGTGAAAGTGTACAGCTGAGAGGGGGAGGGGGGGGGGGGGTGACTGGACTCCCTGATGGATGAAATAATATTAACTCCTTCAGTAACCACTGCCTACTGCCTGAGACTACTTTACTGGGCTAGACTTGGAGATTCATCAGTGTTTGGTTCACCCTGCGTGCAATGTTAAAGTTGTACATCAACCATTTTCTGCCTGAAATTTATTTCACAAGAATCTCAGTCAGTATCTGATCCGTCCCAAAGATTTATACATTTATAAATATACCGTACATATCTCTTCCATGTATTAGGGATTGCTATGCAATGTACGGTATATTTGTGATATGGAACACAGATATTAAGCCATTATCATTGTTTCTGCCACTTCAACTGTTAATTCACTTATTTCCCTTGTCCTCTTTTTGTCCTCTTGTCCTTCCCTCATTCCTCCCATCCATTATGTCTTTCTTCATCCATCCATCCATCCATCTCTCTCTTGCCATTTATCCTTTCATTTATTCACTATTTACTGACTTTCCATTTTTTTCTATGCTCCTGTAAACAGTTGGCCCACTACTCTAACCCAAGATGTCCAACAAGGCCCCAAGTGACGATGAGAAGTTCCTCTTCGTCGACAAGGACTTCATCAACAGCCCTATGGCTCAAGCCGACTGGTCGGCAAAGAAGCTGGTGTGGATCCCCTCGGAGAAACATGGCTTCGAGGCTGCAAGCGTCAAGGAGGAGCATGGTGATGAGGTGCTGGTGGAGCTGGCTGACAACGCAAAGAAGGTGACTGTCAACAAAGACGACATCCAGAAGATGAACCCACCCAAATTCAGCAAGGTGGAGGACATGGCTGAGCTGACCTGCCTGAACGAGGCCTCTGTGTTGCACAACATCCGCGAGAGATACTTCTCTGGGCTCATCTATGTGAGTGTTAAAACACACTGATATTATGCTTAATAGAATATGCAAGCACAAAAAGAAAAACACACATTGATTGATTGATTGATTGAATACTTTATTAACAGTTTGCAAATAGTACAGTGGTACTATTATACAATGGTGCTAAAAGAAAAAAAGCCCTGAGGGCTCATTTCCATTGTGGTCCTGTGTATTCAATTCACAAACAAACAGACAATTATTTGTTATATAGTTATTAGGTATATAAGCACATGTAGGGATATCTTAGGATGAATGGTACAGTAGGAAAATTTCATAACTCCATCCCGCCACAGCTTAAAACGTGCGTGGATAGGCCTTGCGTTAGATCGCATATATTAATAGCTTTTTATTTTTTTAAAAATTGTGAGATCTGACGTTCATAGTGACAGAACACTATGCAACCCCCCAAAAAAAAACAAAAAAAACTGTTTTTTTATTATTATTTTAATTATGATTTTTTTCTACTGTACCATTCATCCTAAGATATCATAACATCATAGAAAAGGTAAGAAAACCTTAGTCCAAAATTCTCCTTTAAGTGAGAAACTGTTATACCGATGTAGGCTTTAACCACTTAAACCAACGTAATCTGTGGACGACAACTATGTTATTTTTATGAATGTATAATCTCTACACTGAATCTCTTCTCCGAAAATAGCCGATCAACAAGCACACGATGCGTTGTGAGCTTGTTGATGGGCTATTTTCGGTGAATGTTCCCCCCATAGGGATGCTAGGTCTCAAGTGGTTAAAATGTTCTGTTTCTCCACCTTACAGACGTACTCTGGCCTGTTCTGTGTGGTGGTGAATCCATACAAAATGCTGCCCATCTACTCAGAGAAGATCATTGATATGTACAAAGGAAAGAAACGCCATGAAGTTCCGCCTCACATCTACTCTATCACTGACAACGCCTACAGGAACATGATGCAAGGTAGGAATTCCACTGTGTACATGTTCATTTAAAGTCATACTCAACAAAAGTTATTAATCTTTCACTGTATACGATAACCATTCAACACAAAACCACATAAAAGTGTCTCTAAACACTATCAAACACTATTTTTATTTGCAAGTGCCTACTCCGCACTCGTGTCCAAATGATGTACAGTAGGCACTGGATATGAGCTGGACATTTTTACAGTTAATAAATACAGTTTCTGACAACTTGTTACAAAATATCCTTGGGTGCTAGGACCCAGAGCCATACAGTATGTGAGGCCCTGTGCGAAGACAGCAGTGCAACAAGGCCTTTTCAATTCTACCGGGTGCACGGCAACAAACTCCTTGCAACAAACTCAGATATATCTTTGTGATCCAATTGCGATACAACCTCTCTTATCCATTGAAAGGATGGCAAGTTGTAAATAAATAAATAGCTTTAACCTTGAGAAACTGTGCTCGCCAGAGGCAACAGGGGCTGGTCAATAAAATTTGAAGAGCAACTTCACAGTGTGGGAATGTGTTCTGTTTTCTTTTTTTTTTTTTCAGCATGTTTCAAATTTCCTCCATTTGTCTTGTTGGCTCAACTTCACCACACAAATACACCACACACAAGTGTCAAACGCGCCCATGCGCCCAAAACTGATGTAAAGTTGCGTAAATTAAGCAAAACTTAAACCTTTTATGATTAGAGTTGATGATGGGTGCACTGGTAAACCTGAGCTTACAGTAAATGTCTGAGGAAGACTGTAGACTTCAGAGTGGTTTGTCTCCCTTACAGATTAATTGATTCCAGGGCCATGCCCACTTGAGCATGCACAGTATACTGTAGTATCCAGGTGCAGGACAAACCGAATATTAAGTTCAGCCATAATAAAGTTCAGCCACACTCTATATTCTCCCACTTTTTATTACAAGTTCAGTGTTTTGATCACGTGTGGATCGTCATCAGGAATAATGCCCTCTTGATCCCACGTTAACCTGAGGTGTTTTGGCTGCTCTCTCAGAGGAGAGAGGAGATTTGGCTTTAAAGATGGGCGAAAGACAAGAAAACAAGAAAAACAATTTTAGTCCTCCATCACTCTATACCTTTAAACTTTAGAAATGTTAGCCTTTGCTCTGTGTAAATGCCACAGCTTCAAGCATTAAGACCACAGTATTTTAGTATAGTAGTGGGTGTATATCCTACCTTCCTACATTATTTCCTGTTGCAGAGTTGAGTTCAGTGTCACATTCAGTGTTAGTCTTTTGCACTTTCAGGGCAAAGAAGGAGACTTCATAATGGAGACAGACATTATGGGGAGAAACCAGCTTACACCGTAGTCTTTCCACTAACCACTTGTTTAAAAAATGGTCGATCTACAAGCTCACAAACCGTCGCATTGTGATGCATTTTGAACTTGTAGATCTGTTATTTTATCTGTAAAAAAATAAATAAAAAGTAAATGTATAATGACATGCCCAAAATAGGGACGTACGGTACAAAGTGGATAGTTCTTGGTTTGCAATGTAATTGCATCATGTATCGTACTGTAGGCTTATCAGAAGAATTTAGATCGAACTCTGCCCAGAAAATCATTAACCAGACAAGCAGAAGTATGCCGTTGCCATTTGCCAATGTGCTGTCACTGTCCTGTGACACTGTGACATTTTGTGAATATCCGCTTCTAAGTACTGTGGCTCTAACTGTCAAAGCACAAATGATTAGTTACATTGATAAAGTATCTGTATATCTTCACTTAGACTGCCTCTAGAGTAGTAAACTGTTCCTCTCTGGTCAGTGGGTCCCTGCAGAAACATGACCTTGAATGTGCACTGAGAGTGATGTAATGTTTCACTTCTCTCCATTGTTCAAAGTGCTATGGGATGATGTGAGAACCTGATTTAGACTCTTTACTTTTGACAAACACCATTATGTCATCCTTGCTCAAGTTGATCTACAGTATGACGTAGTCTACTGTAGCTCTATTTCCAGTAGCCCTGGACAAGTGGGACACAGTTATTCAATTGTAAGTTATAATGTAAGTGATAGTGCAGTGATTATATTATACACTCGGCACACGTTGCTCAATGTCATTGGAATTTATTTTGTAAAGACTCATTAATGTATCATGTTCTTCTAGGGCCGGTCTAATATTTAAAAATACTGCTTGTACTGTACATTTCTAAAGGGACACAGTCACAGAGTGTGGGTGGACATTTGTTTGGATATGTTGTCTACAACTTTTTCATTGCCTGAAAACTGTTCATTGCCTGGCTAAACAACTTAACTAACAACACAAATCCATTTGGCCACATCCCTTTTGGTAAGAAACCTTTAATGTTTACACATGATTTGGTGTCCACCCACGCGAGGTGTATGTTATGAAAGGCTTTTACACAGCTATATTTACTAATTATTACTCTCACATCATGATAACATTTAAGAAGATTTCACTGCTTAGATCTGACCAAATGGTTCTCTAAAGCACTATTATTAGGGAGTATTTAGACTGTTAGATTTTTCATGTGAACAGGAAATAGAGTAGCTTACACTAAGTAATCATAAGGATGCCAAGCAAGTATCATTGTAAGACAGGATAATACGTATTACTGTTATGGACAGTTTTTAGGAATGTCTTTGGCTGCAGTCCATTTCATGTCATATTTCTATGTTTGGTTGTCTGATAATGTGATTTTTTAAGTTTTGATGAACTCTTACAGTAAGAATTAAGCTATCAGGCCGTAATGTATTTCACACTGTTGTAAATTCAATTGTGTACATGCAGGACTATTTTAGACTCCATCGTCTTTGCACTCTGCAAATGGTTGTCTTTGGATATAGAGTTGTTTATAAATACAGTAAACAAGAAGGGACAAGATTAATTGGCGTTTGTCCTGGTATTTGGGCTACCCTCAAAATTTAAAACACGCTAGTAACTTTATGGGTTCTTTGGCAAGTTCCTGCAGGAGATGAATGGTTACACATTAATCGAGCATTATTGAACACTATATTGAATTTACTGTAGCAACATATCTTATAGATACAGTTACAGTGCAGAGAATCCTCCTTACCACTAATAATAACAACTCACTAATAATCAAAGTATTATTTTATACATTCAGTCAGGAGCTGTCACAAATCCTAAATCACAAGGTGTCTTCTTGTAGTCATTAAAGTAATTTGTTATGACCAGAACGAGTACTTCAAAGACCGTTCATTAAACCCTTACTTTCTGATAAATGTGTTGAATGGTAGGGGTTTGTTATTGTTAATGCATCAGTAGGAATCCCCACGATGTGATGACTAATGGGCCACACTAAATGCTACAGTTGAATATTCATATCACTACAGTGAAAGTGGTGCATACCTACATAACTGCTTAACAAACATCTGCATGCTTGTTATAGTATCTGCAATTATCTGTGATCACAGTAAGCTTATCACTGCATCGAGTAATGCCAGCAGGCTTAGAGGTCATTCCTCAGAATTAGCTTTGGTCTTTGACTTTGATGTTGTGGAGATAAACATAAGGGGTACAAAAATGTTACTGTAGAGAAAAATGATTGAAAATGTATTTGTCAATTACGAGCAAACCACTGTCAAGCAAAAGCCCACATAAGGTTATTCAGAAGTGAAGTGAGCCATGTACATTTTCTATTTAAAGCAGATTAGTTCAAGTAGGACAAAGTGTAACAAAATTATTTGTTAGTATCTCCCCCCCCCAATATCAGTGATATTTACTTGACACACAGGTCATGGGCCTTAGTTTGGTTTTGTTTGTTTTGTAATATAAGATTTTCTGCTTCACTTCAGTGCATGGATAAGGACTTAACTGAGTTTTAATAAAGACAGTGAAGTACAGTACAGAATGAGCTCTGGATGGAAAGCTATCTGAGAATCTCATTCTTTTTGTGCTTTCTCTGCCTCTGATGTCCGTTTCAACCTCAGCTGTAAGAGTGTAAGAGGTTCTGCTATTGTTGAATTTGGACCTGTTTTTGACGTCCTCTCAGTGCTTGATATCTCACTTTCTCGCTCCCATCTTTCGCCTAGCAACCCCCCACCACCCACTTTTTTTTCTCTCTCTCTCTCACTCTCTCTTCATCTGCCTTAATTAGGAAGTGAATACGGAGAACAGGCAGCATTCTGCATGTGTTTGTGTGCGTGTCTGCGTATGTGTGTGTGTGCGCGTGTGTGTGTGCGTGTGCGTGTGCGTGTGCGTGTGCGTGTGCGTGTGCGTGTGTGTGTGTGTGTGTGTGTAAAAGGAATGGAACTATTGGAACCAATGGATCTGCAGAAACTCTGGCCAAGTCCTGTCCAAAATAAGAAAGTGTTTATAGTTCAGGGAAGGCCATTGTAGACTGTAGTTGTACTGCACAACCTGACGGCCACTGTCTAGGACTGTAAGAGCACAGCTCTGCACATGGAATGTGTCTTCTTCTCCATGTGTTAGTAACATAACATATTTCATTCTATCTCCTACTCTCTCTCTCTCACACTTAATACACACGCGCACACACACACACACACACACACACACACACACACACACACACACACACACACACACACACACACACACACACACACACACACACACACACACACACACACACACACACACACACACACACACACACACACACACACACACACACACACACACACACACACGCACACACACACACACACACACACACACACACACACACACGCACACACACACGCTCCTTTTCCAACTACAGTCTCACCTCTTTCATTGTTCGCCTCCATCACGTGACCCTCCCTGCCTGTTCCTGAAGTATAGCTCTCTAAAGGGTCGTGTTTAGACTAAGCCAAGCCCCAGAATCCGTCATGTGATAATTGATCTAATAATGCTAAAATGTTCTCTCCTTCAACAGTGTACCCTCACCCTGCCCTGGGTGGCTTGTATTTGAAGAGATACAGTTACAAAGTAGCCATACATGGACATGATGGACACAGAATATTCTCTAAGTAGTACAACCTTCTATTTCAGGGAACTATGTTATGACTCATTGCTTAGCATCTTGAGAGCTTAATTTCATAGGTATTGTCAAGGTGTTTCTGATCCTTTCGATATGGCTTTCGAATGCCTTTACAATAATGCTAAATTATGTAGATGTAGACACTAGAGATTCATCCTCAGATAGACACAGAAAAACTCATATTAAATGATAAATGAAGTCATGTCCCTCATAGTTATAATACAGACAGACTGACCAACATGCTAGATGCAACTATAGTATTTAGCTTTACCAGTAAAATTATATGTTTTTCATATGAAATGGCAGTAGCAGTATCGTTATACAGAACTGTTTGATGCTCACATATTTTAGGAGTTGCACTAACATTACAAACCTTATTTTTTGTTTCTACAGACCGTGAGGACCAGTCCATTCTCTGCACGTAAGTGAAAATGTTATTCTCAAATGCACCTTTGTTGATTTTTCCCCATGTTTTTCCTAAACATCACATTTCCCCATGTTTTTCCTAAACATCACATCACTGAAAGCAAGACGGAAAAGATCTGTTACATAATAATGCTTACGTAAACAGAGTGAAACAAATGAGACATCTCTCTAATGTCAACTGGTCTCCACCAGCTAACCTGCATGCGTAGTATATTAATGAGGAACCTTTTGGCCTTGTTTTGTCACTGTTATTTCAGCTGCGTTCTTTACTATGCTTCATGATATTTTAATACATCAGCAGGAAGTTTTGCCGTATTTCGTTGAAGCCTCAGTGGCCATGTGTTCATCCACAAGAGGGAACGGTCCCAGTGGACTGTGGGGTTAGACTTGCTCTCCTCGCAGACCCAAGGGCAGGAAGTGTACCCTGTGTCCTGATGATACAAGCAGATTAGCTTCCCAAATGTTTGGGATCCTTTTGTTTGTTTACTTCTTTGAAAGTTATTATTGAGAGTTTCAACTTGGGGATAGGAGTTCCAGTGAGAAATGGCCTTTCTTTATCTAGCATTAATAGCCTGAAGACTTGCCTGAGACTGACATTTTTTTAATTAAAAAAAACAAGTCACCATTCACAAATCGCCTTTCACGTGTTTGAGACTGTGAGAGTAAATACAGCATATGCTCCATCACCCAGAGTAATATTCTAAGTCACTGGTTGTGCATGCATATGCAGATTGTACAGAATATTGTTCAATTTAAATATATAACTTCTACTAACCATAGCATGTGATAGTTTACTGTACATGTACTGCATAGGTGCATTACTCCACTAAAGCCCATTGTTTGCCATGTAGTCAATGACAGCTGGCCTGCTGTTAACACAAACTATTTAGGACACAGCTATTCAAATAAATAAAATAACTGGAGGGGTAAGAATACTGTAGGTGCAATTGTAATGCATTCAACTTGATGAATGTCCTGTGTTCCCACTGTTAACCAGATTAACCCTGGTTTTGGGCATACTACTAGGCCTATTACAGGCAAAACCTTTTTAAACATTTCATAAAATGTTGAAAACTTTCAAAGAATTTCCAAACAATTCAAAAATAGCGAGTCTAAAAAGTCTAAAAAGCTTGCCTTGTACATCGGCTTTCTTTGAAATAGAGCTATTAAACTTGGTGGCTGGGAAACAGTAGCACCATTGCTGTGAATGAAGCATCCGATGTTCCAAGTGAAGGAAATGAGAGGAAATGCTCCTCCTTACAATCTGCTTAAGGCTCAGTCTTTCCTAAAATCATTGGTGCCAGGATGGAGCAAATTCTCTGATCGCATCAGACCATTTCCTCAAATAACAAAATAATTATTTTATCTAAGAGAATGTTTGGAGAAGTTGGACATGGTATTTTGTCCTGTATCTTTACTGGTAGTTGACGGTGTTAGTGATGATCTTGTCATTGTGACTCTAACTAACTTAGAGGCAATACTATAGATAGTATATTACTTAACCACTTAAAACCTATATAGGCTACTACTTAGTTGACCTGGGTCCCCCAGGGGCTCTATACTAGGTTCGCTCCTTTTTTCCCTCAACACTAAATCTCCAAACTCACAACGTGCAGCTTGTAAATCTGCTATTTTTGACGAACATTCATCCCCAGAATAGAGACACTAGGGTGGTAAAAAAAAAATATATATATATATATATATATATATATAAATATATATATATATATATATATATATATATATATATATACATACTGTACAGTATATTTGTTTATTTATTTTTGATTAATTAAGCCCTGTGGAACCAGAGTAGAAGCTCTCTATCTGGTCCATCATGCAGAACTACAATGATTGGAGGATAACTGTTGTAAGCAAGCCTTTGGAGCCATATATGGGAGAAAGTATTCTCCCATGTACATGGAATGTCATGTATGGCATTAGCATGTGTATGTGTACAGTATGTGTGTGTGTGTGTGTGTGTGTGTGTGTGTGTGTGTGTGTGTGTGTGTGTGTGTGTGTGTGTGTGGTGTGTGTGTGTGTGTGTGTGTGTGTGTGTGTGTGTGTGTGTGTGTGTGTGTGTGTGTGTGTGTGTGTGTGTCTGTGTGTCTGTGTGTGTGTGTGTGTGTGTGTGTGTGTGTGTGTGTGTATGTGTGTGTGTGTTTGTGTTGTTACGCTGGTATAGCAAAAATGACCAGCAGGATAATCTGTTACGTTGGTGTGGGGAAGAGATCTAGGGAAGATAACATTTGCTTCGCGAACATACCATAACATTCACACAGTAGTTGTTAACCATTCATAGTAACAGTGTTGTGAATGCATGTGAAGTATACAGTGACTTTCTGCAGTCTCAGCTGAATATGGTAAAGGTGGACCTTTACCATATGGATTTCATGGATTTAATGTATTCATGCCAGTCTGGCAGTCCCACTCCACAGCTTTGCACTGAGAATACACCATGGAAAATACTAGCTGGGAGCCAGCTACATCTATTCACAATATTGTGACATTTCATTTTGACAGGGTCACCAGTTTGTTTCCTTCACAAATTTTCCTACAGTACTTTCCTTTTTTTTTCTTCTTTTTTTTTGTAAAGGTTATTATTTTTGCATTTTATTTTGGATGGGAGAATGTAGAGAGACAGGAAAGATAGGGCAGAAAGAGGGGGAGTGCCGCGAGACATGACAGGAATTGGATTCAAACTCGGGTCCTCCTCACGACTCACAAGGAGCATGTGATCAGTGCACAACTGGCTAGGCCACCAGTCAACCCCTACTTTACTTTATTAATATGTATTGTATGCAATAGTAAAACTTACACTACCATGAAGAATCAGGATGTTGTTGAAAAGTGTGGATCCGTAGTCTACCCTCTGTACCCTGAGCTTGGCTAAAGCTTAGTGTATTTACAAGAGGAATCCCCTTGAAGTAGCTGTCCATCTTGGGATTTGTGAATTCTGTGGGAGATCAGTGGGTGTGTAGTCTAGAGTCTAGACCTACTACTGTGTTAAGTCCAAATTGCAGCTTATGCCCTATAGAGGGGGCTCTATAGTCTTTTGAGTTTGTATATTAAACACTAAAAGTGAATACTAATCTCTCCTTTGTCTATGTCTGTTTATAGACAAGTTAGATAACCGTTATATGGTTAGTAAAGATTGCTGCTGAAATTCGGATGTCAGATAATCTTGGGTTTAATTGAGGGTATCAGACTGAACGGGGCCCCAGTGGATACTAATGTTCCATAGGTGGTTCTGTTATCATATGATGTTGCTTTGGAGTAAGGGGTTATAGATAGGGTAACTTAAAAGGAAATTGTTGATGATTTTCTGACGTAGTTACTTGGCAGTTTGAAGACCATATAGGCTACAGTATAGGTGGAGCCTCTTTAAATCAGAATTTACTATCTACTATGGCTTGTGGCATGAGAGTGAGTTGTTGTATGTCCTTACCAGGTCTGAAATACAGGACAGAGTTGATTCCCCTGTAAGCTGCCAAACCGAGCCCTAAGACAGAGCTATGGTGGATCTCGTACTCATGTTGCCTTTTATGGACCTGTGTGTGTGTGTGTGTGTGTGTGTGTGTGTGTGTGTGTGTGTGTGTGTGTGTGTGTGTGTGTGTGTGTGTGTGTGTGTGTGTGTGTGTGTGTGTGTGTGTGTGTGTGTGTGTGTGCGCGCGTGCGTGTGCGTGTCTGTGTCTGTGTTTAAGTGCATGCAAGAGCGTGTTGTTTGTGTCTGCTGAACTAATGGCAGATGGGTCTGGGATTGTTCAACATTGTGTCTGTCTCAGACACGAAAGAGGAAAAAAATAAAAGGTGTGCTTGCTTCTGTTTGAAACATTAACACAAAAAATTATGAATCGATTAGAAAGATACTGAGTTATTTCAATATCCAATAATATTCTAGAGATGAGATGAGAGATGAGATGAGATACTTTATTAATACCAAAGGAAAACTGTGGCGTTACAGCAGCACAGTGTAAGAAAGTGAAAGTTACTTTAAAACATACATTCCTATAGATATGGATGAATTATATACTGTAAGTGAACAAAAGTTCATTTATTTAGGTACAAAATAAATAGGTCATGGTTTTAAGCTATGCACTTGAGGGAACCATTTGCTGCATGTCACTTCCCGTCTCTCTCTCCATAAGAATCCTCTCCTTGTTTCCTGTCTCTCTCCACTATACTTCATATTTTATACTATACTATACCAGACCCCAATGTGCAAAAAAGTGCTAGATTATCTTTGTGTGTGTTTTTTGTACTTACTACAGTTAGTGTGATGTGTTGTTATGGGGCCCAGAAGTCTAATCAGCTTCCTGGATCTGAAGTCTGTCTGAGTATACACAGCCTGAGTGTTCAATTATGGGTCAATTTAATCTTTCACAATCGCTGAGTTAACTTAAAGCAGAGGATTTTACTGTGCAGAGATCAGAGTGAAACTGGACCATGACATTGTGGTATGTGTCAGGCGATGGTATGTGTGTGTGTGTGTGTGTGTGTGTGTGTGTGTGTGTGTGTGTGTGTTATCTCCACATGATTTCAATGCAATTATACTGAGTTGCTGAACTGTGAACAGTGAACTTGTGTGTTGTTCATCATCTTGCTCAGTCTCTCTCTTTTACGTCTCTCCCATTCCTGTTTTCCCCCCAATAGTTAATCCCCCTCTCCCTTTCTCTCTCAGTGGAGAGTCTGGCGCAGGAAAGACAGAGAACACCAAGAAAGTAATCCAGTATCTGGCTGTTGTGGCTTCCTCCCACAAAGGCAAGAAGGACACCAGTGCTGTAAGTATCACGTGCATGTACTGCACTGTAAAGCAGCCATTTGTGTCGAAAGTTGTGTCAAATCTCCCTTTTTCTTCACTTTTTTTGGACACTATTTTACAACATAGGTTTACAACATTTACAACCTATTATACTTTATCGTATGACAGCGTCGCAGACCAAAAGTAGCAGATCTATGAGCTCACATCCACGACGCGGTGTGAGCTCATAGATCTGCTATTTTAGGTCCACGACACTGTCGGATGACAAAGCGTAAATTAAGCATTACGCAGTAGGCCTACGTGGGAAACTGCTCTATTTAATCTTGTATCGCCATTTCCTCCAAATAAAGGACGTAAAGGGACAACAGTTGGCCTACGTGAGTAAAGGGGAATGCCTGGAGTGTTTTTTTGCGTGTGGTGTTTGTGTGTATTCCTTCCTTAGGTTAAAAACTGCATGCGAGATAGTACTCTCACTGAGTTACAAGACTAATTCAATTTTGTTTTGGTTTACACCAATGGTTTTTCTCCGGTCAAGATCCCAAACGTTATTGTTCTTGAGCAACACAGGTTCAGGAACAACACAGGTTTTGACAACAACATCACTGATTTCAGTTTAGGCATCTTTTTTTGTACAAAACAAGAGCACAAGAGTGCCCTCTGACTGCATGATATATGCTGTACTACTGAATTGCAGTCAATTTTCCAAATCCAAATGTTTCATTAAGACGGCCCCTGTACTGATGGAGCTGATGTTGTTCTTCGCTTTACCCATCTTCCACGATCACCCTTTCACTGCCACTGGAAGGACATTGGAACCCTGCCCCACCCCTGACAGTGAAAGGGTCCATCACAGATCAACTACTGTAGCACCGTGTGAGCATGCCCATCTCCTCTTCTTCCTGTCTATATCAAACAAACAACATCGTATCCTATACCACTGGTTCTCAGCGTCCGGTCTGGGGACCACCAGCGGTCCAAATGGGTTATCTCTGGGACCCCAATCTACACTGAAACATCTGCAGTGTTAATTTAACTCTCACAGTGTACAAATGAAACCAAATGGACCTCGTTCCATTTGTACACTCTCAGGGTTACAGACCTTGTATCGGTCCATTTGGACGCCTGGTGGTTCCCGGACCGACGCTGAGAACCAGTGCACTAGCTGTTGTGTGCTACCATAGGGAGTGTCGTGGCCATTTTGCTCCGTGGATTTCTTGTGGAGCACCTTGTGGTTTGCACAGTGTGGACTTTCTCAAACTCTTGTGTATTTGTGACATTTCCTGCTGGAAAAAAAAACAGCATGCATGACTAGCACAATACATGCTGGGTATACCAGTAAGACCAGCACATGTTGTGTTTTGGTGCTGGTATGCTGGTGACCAGCATGGTATGCTGGTGATTGGATGCTGGTGATGGGATGGTGGTGGTGATTGGATGCTGGTGCTGGGATGCTTGGTAAACTGTGATATTACTCTGGTCAACAGTAATAGATTCTGAGAACGTTAGCCTGTTCACCAGGGTGGGATACTGGTGTGCTAGTCAGACAACCATATCAAAATCATTCTAAAGAAGTCAGAGCACATGAAAATATTACAGTGCTTGTACGGTATAGGAATGATATGTCAATAGAGACAAGATTTTCATAAAATGATCTTGATAGAAATTATGAAAAAGCTGTGAATATTTCATCTTTCCCCTTCAGCATGTTGTTTTGCCCACTTGTGTACCTGGTTGAAAAAATAGAATCATGTGGACACACACACACACACACACACACACACACACACACACACACACACACACACACACACACACACACACACACACACACACACACACACACACACACACACACACACACACACACACACACACACACACACACACACACATACACACGCACAGAGACAGACAGACAGACAGACAGACAGACAGACAGACAGACAGACAGACAGACAGACAGACAGACAGACAGACAGACAGACAGACAGACAGACAGACAGACAGACAGACAGACAGACAGACAGACAGACAGACAGACAGACAGACAGACAGACAGACAGACAGACAGACAGACCCTCTTCTAGATTGGCTAGACTCCTGCTGAGCCACAGCGTAAAAACATTTTTGGACCACACTTCAGAGGAGTCCTGAGTAGGACTGAGTGTCCTGAATCTGATTCCCTGGCTGTGGTTGATGTCTGGTGTGTTGGTTTGGACGTTAAGGATTAACTTCTAGGTCATGTCAAAGTTTGTCTTTGTCATTGACCTGCTAACCCTCAATCGTAATGAGGTGGACAAAGTACTCGGACAGATACTCTTGGTCAAATTTACTCCACTACAAGTAAAAGTAGCTCAGTCAAAATGTTACTCAAGTAAGAGTAAAAAAGTCATTGCTTTTAAATATACTGTATTCAAAAGTACATGCTTTGAAAAATACTTAAAGTACAAGTAAAAGTAAAAGTAGAAGTACATTTCTTAATTTTTATATCAACGAATTGCTGTAATGTTTTCACAATGAATTTATAGGACCTTGTAACTCTTGTTTCAGATAAGTACTGTAACTCTCTGAAACCACCTGCACTGCATGCACTAATGTGCTTGCTTGTAGAACCACTACATTATACAAAGCCTGCAGAAACACATAGAAAAACATAGAAATGACTGAGGAACCAGAACTAAATACTTTTACTCCTATACACCTATACAAGATGTACTGTAACAAAGAGGCGAGCGGAGGGGGAAGCCAGAAACACGGCTAGTGTGAGAGCAGAAGTTAGGCCAATTGCATTTTAGGGAAGAAAAATAAATTGCCAACCTAAAGGCAAAACCGCACCAATGCAACTAGTCGCAACTCCTTGCAACAAAACCATTTTAAGGTCAACCGCACCAATGCAACTCCTTGCAACTGCCATTGGGGATAATGGTTGCAAGTGGTTGCAAGTAGTTGCATGTTGCAAGGAGTTGCATGGCGAATCATTGGTATGGATGTGGAGTGGGCTTAAAAGTACTTTACAGCCCTCCTAGAAATGTACTCGAGTAAAAGTAAAATATTTGTCTTGGAAATGTACTCAAGTAAGAGTACTAAGTATCAAAAAAATCTAATTCTCAAGTTAAGTACAGATCCTCAGAATATGTACTCAAGTAAAGTACTCAAGTACATTTACTCCGTTACTGTCCACCACTGCGTATTCCTGAGAAAGAGAGTGTTACTGTACAGAGAATATGCTGCCCAGGCTCCCACGGACATTGACCAAACAAGAACAAAATTAGAATTTTCTTCCTGGATTGCTCCCTCCTCTCCAGTTTACAATGTCTCTGCTCTCTTTCTCTTCCTCCATGCTTCTCTCTGATTCTGCTTTTCTCTCATGCACTCGCCTGGAGTGATCTGAAATAGAGGACAGACCTTCGATTCTCTATATCTGCTAAAGTATTAAACAGTGTTAGTGTAAGTAACCTGTTCTGTCACCTTATATCTCTTCCTTTCTATTTCTCTGCTATTTCCATTTTCATTCCTGTCTTTCCCTCAGTGACTGAAGCCAACAGGACTCTCTGCTTTCCTTTGCCAACTCTGACCTGTATCTGGTCATCTGGTCTGTATCTAAACTCATCTTCTTAACTATTGAATATAGAACTGAGACACTTTTTTAATTAAATCAAATTTCATTCTGATTAACTTTACTTTCATGACACCATTATTATTGTCCTCATTTTACTTCTTTTTAAAATCTGATCACAAAAGATCACAAAGTCTACCAAAGTAGCAATTGTGCGCTTCTTCTCCGCTGCATTTAAGCACGGTCACAGGGTAGCTGAAGGTCTCTTTTTAAGAGAGCGTGTTAGTAAGTTAGATGTCTGGTGTTACTGATGATGCTGGTAGGCTGATGTGGGCCCCTTTGATCAGGTGGATTAGCGCAACACTGAGCGAAAGGGTAATCAGCCATCGCCATGCTCCTCTTATGCACTCGCAGCCTCCACACACTGGAACTGCAGCTGAAACACATCCACAATGTGTGAAATTATTGAACTTTTCTCCTTTCCTTCTTAATTCAGTGGGAATTTGTTTACCTTTTAGCTCTATGTATTTCTACTGCTGAAAACATTCACTAAGAGCTGTTTAGGTATTTAATCAACATATTGATTTGAATAGTTTGATTCAAATCAATCAATCGTTTAATTTTACCATAGAATCTCAATGGAGATTAGGTGATTCAAATGACAGCATCTTTTTTCTTTTACATCATTTGCCTTTGAAATGTATTTTTCCACTTTTCACTGTTACAGTCATTCTCCAACTCACCCCTCCACAACCCCGTTCAGCACCTCCACATCCTACCGTACCGTACCTGTGTATATCACCAGTTACTGTTTAATGACATATTTCTGTTTACCTATGTCCAAACCAGGGCGAGCTGGAGAAGCAGCTGTTGCAGGCCAACCCTATTCTGGAGGCCTTCGGAAATGCCAAGACCATCAAAAATGACAACTCCTCTCGATTTGTGAGTTTACCCACACAGGAAAACGTTTTGAGTATGACGCTAGATTTCAGAGTGTCTATTAATTGTATGAAGGTGATCATTCAGTCAACATCATCAACTGCTGTGTTTGTATTTCATAAATCTTGTGTAAACCATCATTCCATCCATAACCTCCACATCATCTTTCCTACAGGGTAAATTCATCCGTATCAACTTTGATGTAAACGGGTGGATCGTTGGAGCCAACATTGAAACCTGTATCCTCATATCGTGTAACAGTCAGTGATGCATTGCTCCCGTTCAGCTCTTACCCTGGAAAACACACTTTGATCAGCGAACATTAACTCTAGTTCCCAAAGGCTGATTTTGGCTTCTCACAGATTCCTGTAAGAAGCGTCGATGCCCTGCATGGTAAACACTGTGGTGTGTCTGTGGCACCTCTTGCACCGTGTGTGTGTGTGTGTGTGTGTGTGTGTGTGTGTGTGTGTGTGTGTGTGTGTGTGTGTGTGTGTGTGTGTGTGTGTGTGTGTGTGTGTGTGTCTGTGTGTGTGTGTGTGTGTGTGTGTGTGTGTGTGTGTGTGTGTGTGTGTGTGTGTGTGTGTGTGTGCGCGCGCATTTGCGGGTGCATGGGTGTCTGTCAGATTAGAGATTCAGCTTAACATTCCTTTGGCATCATCTTTAATTGGATACCGAGTCGATGAGCCTACACATCAAATTAACAAAACATCTCACTAGAAAAGTATCCTGACACTGGTTATTTCTAGTATTGTTTACAGAATGCCTCATCTACAGTATACCATATGTGAGATCAGGTGATGAGAATTCTTGTCTTATCTCTAAAGTATGGTGTTTCACTTTCCTCCTGTACGTTGATGGTCTCTGATGTGTTTTGAACCACGGTTCTCCAGTGGTGTGGATAGAGGACCCTCCATCCTCTGTGGATGTGTATTGTCCTTAACAGCTGTTTGCTCTCAGACCTGTTGGAGAAGTCTCGCTGTATCAGACAGGCCAAGACAGAAAGAGCCTTCCACATTTTCTATTACATGATTTCTGGTGTCAAGGACAAGCTCCGTGGTAAGCTGCAGTTGCATCTAAATGACAACTTTTGTTCTTTTAGTAACTTAAGCCCTATATGTTGTACAACAAATAGTAATAATAGGGATTTACAAGCTTACAACATGTCACATTGTGACACAGAAGGTTTCATAATGGCTTGTCTTTTATGTCATACCCAAAATATGTACGTCGGTTTGAAAGTGTTTAATTGTTGTAAAATATACCAAAAGGCAAGTTAATTTAATGGTGATACAAGTCAGTTCAGGTCTGCTGCTGGTGTTTGGTTAGATTGCTGCTTCAGTTTACTTGATAATATTATACTTTGTATTACATTTTTATTAGTTAACACATTCTGAGTAAGTTTGTCAAATGAGAAGTGCTATCTATATTGTATTGATTTATACTAGCCTTCTGTCATTGCTATGGAATCAGGCAATGTTGAGAACAGCTGAAATCTTGTGACCCCAAACATATACATATTTATTCTACAACTACACAAACCAGAGTCAAAGACAGTGCACGCACACGTGCGCGCGCACGCACGCACGCACACACGCACGCACACACACACACACTCACTGTGATCTCTGTAAATCTTCTGTCTTATATTTCCAGAGGAGCTGCTACTTGAGGACTACAAGAACTACCGTTTCCTGAGTGCAGGCAATGTTTCGATCTCTGGCCAACAAGATGATGAGATGTATGAGGAAACCATGGAGGCTATGACAATCATGGGCCTCACCGAAGAGGAGAGAACTGGTACCAACCATAGCTCTGATTTGATTTGGGCTTTGCTACAATGGGATAGAATATGATACGATAGAATATGATAGTGAATAGGTTAGAATGGAATGGGTTGAAATGATGGGATGGTGTGTAGATGGATGGGGTGGGATGAGAGTTTATTCTTTTATGCAGCCATATTTAATGTTGAATATTTGTCGTCACCAATGTCAATTCCTGTGTTGCCAATGACGATAGTTCTTTCTGATTCCTATCATGCCCTGGGTCTTTTCTCTCTCTTCCAGGTATCCTGAAAGTGTGTTCCTCAGTAATGCAGCTGGGAAACCTTGAATTCAAGAAAGAGAGGAACCAGGAACAGGCCACCATGCCAGACAACACGGGTTAGATGCTCCAGTGTCATAAATGTTGTACAATTGTCTTTATATTACACATAAATGAAGACGTATACCCAAATTGAATAGTTGTTCTGATTTTAAAATAATAATAATTTACAACATGCTAAAGCAACCTTTGTTGCTTGCCCCTTAGATGGATTTGTAAATATACAAATATATTTCATATTTAATATTTGTATATTGAATATATTTTTCTCTCTTCAGCGGCCCAGAAGGTGTGCCATCTGCAGGGCATAAACGTGACAGACTTTACCCGTGCCATCTTGACACCACGCATCAAAGTCGGCAGAGAGGTTGTACAGAAGGCTCAGACCAAAGAGCAGGTACCCGAGTCGCTGTGCTGTGCATGCTGGGACATTTTCCAGACACAGTGAAAACATTATTTTCTGTATTCTTGACAGTTAGCTAAGATTATATTTGTTTGGGTTTTCACTTGAAGTACATCATTCTTGATATTTACCAAATTGAAATGGGTACAGCGTAATTCTGTAGCCCCTTTATCTTTTGCTGTTCACAGGTTTATTTTCCCCACCAATGGTATCAAGAATTGTGTTAATGTATTGATTAAATGCTAATCACAGGTCTAAAATCAAATCAACTATCAATGCTTAGATAACGTAGATAACGTGTGTGTACCGTCTGTCAGGCTGACTTTGCTATTGAGGCCCTGGCAAAGGCCATGTTTGAGCGTCTGTTCCGCTGGCTCCTGGGTCGGGTCAACAAGGCCCTGGACAAGACCAAACGCCAGGGAGCCTCGTTCCTGGGGATTTTGGACATCGCCGGCTTTGAGATCTTTGAGGTAATGAGATGGTGATGATCACACGTGAATCACAAATCACTAAGCTCTACTAAGTGTCTACTAGTCTAGTGGTATGTGAGGTATGCCATGTAACTCCTTTCACAGTGAAGCACACATTTCGTTGCAAGCCATGTGATTGGCTGTTTGGCTCGAAACACCGTAAAAGTTAGCCTGGTTCCAGACAAATCTGCCATTGCAAAAACAATTGCCCTTGGCAGATTAGGTCTGGCCCCTCTCAATAGAGATTGGATTTCTCTTGCTCCGAAGTTGTGAGGGACTAATCAGGGCGTAGTATCTACGCAGTGATATTAGTCTGGCCATGCCAGGCTACGTAAAAGTAGCCTCACTGTTGTGGTGAAAGCTTTTTCCTTATGTTGCATGTCATATTAAAATTAAACATAAAGTAAGCTATGAAAATGCACGTTTGTCCCACCAGAAGTGTATAATTATTTGCCTTGAGTGTTCACCTCCCCTCTTCCACCTCCCTCTTGCAGGACAACTCATTTGAGCAGCTGTGCATCAACTACACCAATGAGAGGCTGCAGCAGCTCTTCAACCACACCATGTTCGTCCTGGAACAAGAGGAGTATTCAAGAGAAGGCATTGAGTGGAGTTTCATCGACTTTGGCCTCGACCTGCAGCCGTGCATTGAACTCATCGAGAAGGCGGTGAGTGGGAAGCCACTAAGATATATTTTTCAAATTAAGGTTAAACTACTGATCATCCACAGCATGAATATTTTTGTGCTATATACTGTAGTGTGCAGCACACTGAAAGGTGGCTAAATTTAGTCAAGTCTACCTCCTTTCTGCAGAACAACCCTCCAGGCATCCTTGCTCTGCTGGATGAGGAGTGCTGGTTCCCCAAAGCGACAGACGTCTCCTTTGTGGAGAAACTCATGAACACACAGGGCAACCACGTGAAGTTTGCCAAGCCCAAACAGCTCAAAAGCAAGACTGTGTTCTCTGTGCTTCACTATGCAGGGAAGGTGAGTGTGACAGGTTACCCTTTTGACCAAGAGGTTTCTGAAACTCTCATAAAGTTTGAGAAAAGTAATGGGAGTGGGGAGGGTGCGTAAAATTAGAATGGAATGGATCGTCTTCTTTATGAACTGGTTCTACAAATATCTATTTCCAGAAGATAATGGAATACATCATGTTTTGTTGTTTGTTTGTTTTGGTTTCAGGTAGATTACAACGGAGATAACTGGCTGACAAAGAACATGGACCCTCTGAATGACAACGTGACAACTTTGCTCACCAGCTCCTCAAGCACCTTTGTGCAAGACCTCTGGAAAGATGGTGAGAAACCAAGGCTCAGCTGCTTCTGTTTGCATTTGCAAGGAAGTCAACTGTCAGTGAGAATGAATCGTTTTTAATCGATTTTTGGCAAATATAATTGCCTATATTTTCGCTGAATGTTCACCTATTCTGTTCCCTATTATGATGTGCCCAGAATCGGGATGGTAGAGTTCATGTGGTTATGTAAACAAAAGCACAAACAAATGCAGGTTAATTTACAAGTATATAAAATATTGTTTATTTTCTGAACAAAGATATCATGGTGAGATATATATTGTCCTGACACTCTTTTTCTCATGTTAGATATCTCACTTTGGAATGAAACTCTTCAATTATAAAACAAACAAAAACACATCTTTGCTTCACACCTACTGTACCATCTTGAATGAACACATATAGACTTGTTGAATAATACATTGAACTGTCCCGTGTGACAGCGGACAGAGTGGTGGGACTGGATACCATGGCGAAGATGTCCGAATCAGGGCCTAGCGCTGGTTCCAAAACTAAGAAGGGAATGTTCCGGACCGTGGGACAGCTCTACAAGGAGTCTCTGACTAAGCTCATGACCACTCTGCACAACACCCAACCAAACTTTGTCCGATGCATCATCCCCAACCACGAGAAGAGGGTAAAGAAAAATGCACTGGCACTCTTCCAACTGTTCCTGTCTTTGAAAACCTTTCTTTAATCAGGAGGAAATAACTTTAGAGGATATTTGAGGGGTTTTCTTTTCTTTCTACATTTTTATTATGAATAATAAAAATTATGCAATCTTGAAATGATGCATTTAAATTGTCACTTAAATGTGTCACTATTGAAGAGAGATTGTTAGTATTGTTTAATTTTTTTCCCACATAGACACATATATAAATGAATAAATACTTATTCCTGTTAACCCTGATCTCAGGCAGGGAAGCTAGACGCCAACCTGGTACTGGAGCAGCTGAGGTGTAACGGTGTGTTGGAAGGGATCCGTATCTGCCGACAAGGCTTCCCCAACAGAATTCTCTTCCAGGAGTACCGTCAGCGGTGAGTGGTATCGCTGATTGGATTGCACTCTTGCCAAATCAAATGAAAACTGGATGCACAGTGTGTAAAAAAAAACCTTTCCAAGTAGAGCCCTGCACAGGATTGTTTTCTAAATGACGCCCCATCCACTCCCGCTGGATTTCTGACCATTACCACATGTTCCTGCAATGGTTTCAACCTGCCCCACCCGTAGATTGTTTCTTACCTCCCGCTCCCAACCGCAGGAAAGTTCAAGCTCCTGCAACATTTCCATTGGTACTAAAACAAACAAAAACAGAATGAGAGAGAGGGCAGGATTTGACATTTTCAGCACCACGGACAGAGACATTAGGTACCCCAGTTGGCTGGGCTAACTGCTACTTCCTAGGCTATTATGAAAGCAAAAGGACACTTTGGTAGAGGTTTGGCTTGTGTGCTTACCTTGTGATGATGTAACTAGTCTATTTTTTTCTTGGCCAAAATCTTAAGCTTTTTTAATACAAAACATCACAACTGTTATTAGGCTGCAGCAGAGCCTACAAAAACAAAATGCACTATTATTCACAGTAACTTGAAATGCTGTTATAGCCTAATGACGCATATCATTTATATGAATTACTTTACTTTAAAATGGTAGGGTAAGTGATATTTTTTGGTTAAAACAATCAGATCAGATGCTGGTTGCAGTTTGCATACTTCACCATGTTGGATTCGAGGTGACTGTAGGCGAGAAGAGCCTGGATGAAGTGAAGGAGGATGGTGCCGCGACATGATATGTTGCCATTTATATCTGGCTTTGTAGGTTTGCTTATTAAGCAATCTTTTGTTTACGTAAGGCACCAGCACCACTCATGTAATGAGCGTATATCATCCTGTGAGATTTGCGTTGGGTGCTGTGGGATCCCAATCCCAATCCCAATGCAGTGCTCTACCTTCAAAGTAATATTAAGACATCCAATACTTTTTTTTGTTTTACCATGCTGTCTTTCTTTCTTTCTACCCACTTCACAGCTATGAGATCCTGGCTGCGGGTTCTATTCCCAAAGGTTTCATGGATGGCAAACAAGCCTGCTGCCTTATGGTAAATGGACTCTGCAAATCCCAGCATAATGTAGCTTGGCATTTTGAGTTATGTGGTGCCGATGACAGTGTAGGCACTAATATACCAAAGGAACACATACCAAAATGACACTTACTTTCTGTATGTAGATCAAGCATCTGGATCTGGACCCCAACCTATACAGGATTGGCCAGAGCAAGATCTTCTTCCGTACAGGAGTGCTGGCCCAGCTGGAGGAGGAGAGAGATCTGAAGATCACGGTGGTCATTATTGCTTTCCAGTCCCAGGCCAGAGGCTTCCTGGCCAGAAAGTGAGCACATGGAAACAAATATGTTTATGTCATTTCTTTTGTTTTAGTGTAATGTATGTATGTGGAACAAAACCTTGAACATGAGAAACATTTACTTATACTGTGATATCTTTTAAAGGGCATTTGCTAAGAGGCAAGCGCAGCTGACAGCCATGAAAGTCATTCAGAGGAACTGTGCTGCCTACCTCAAACTCAGAAACTGGCAGTGGTGGAGGCTCTTCACAAAGGTAAGATCCTAGACAATGATATACGGATACATTTAATCTCATATTTTAGCATTTTTTAATTAATATTGTAATAATAATATAATATACCATGATACAAATTCAAAATGTCTTTAATCCATTTTGAAAAATTAATATCGTCCATTCTACTTGACTACAGGTCAAGCCTCTTCTGCAAGTCACACGTCAGGAAGAAGAAATGAGTGTTAAAGAGGACGAACTGAAGCTGGCCAAAGAAGTTGCTGTAAAGTTTGAATTTGAAATGAAGGAGATCACCTTGAAACACACATCGGTAATTGGGACTTCCACACACATTCTGTTCTTAATGTTGTATAACGTTTGAGGCCATTTTAGTAGTCATTTTGTGCCCTTGTTTGTTTTTAATTCACTTGAGAATATTGTGTGGGATGAGTAATAGCAACCCAATGATTAATCTCATTGTATGTAAGGCACAAGTAGAACTCTAAAATGGTAGTGAGGCATCTTATTCTTCGTCCCCGCCAGGTTCTGGAAGAGAGGATCGCGCTGCAGGAGCAGCTGCAGGCAGAGACAGAACTATATGCTGAGGCTGAGGAGATGAGGGTTCGCCTGTCATCAAAGAAGCAGGAGCTGGAGGAGATACTCCATGAGATGGAAGCAAGGCTGGAGGAAGAGGAAGACCGTGCTCAGGTCCTGCTGGTGGACAAGAAGAAGATGCAACAACAGATGCAGGTTCGGCTGTATTGTTTGTGGTGGTGTCATGGTTTTAGTTGGGTTTAGTGAACTGTGAACCTCTGCACGTGTTCTGCTCTCCCGGTGAAACTCCTCTCGATGTTAAAAGAAATGGCTCCATGTGTAACGAAGGAGCCATGTGGTTGTGTAAGCCCTCCTCAGGATAAATATGGGGTTGTTAGTGAAGCTGACTGTATTATGCATGTGGAATTCACAAGGACTACATTTAAGAAGACGTTATTAAAGCACTGTCTGAGATAGTGAACACCAAATATAAGACAAAACTAATAATTGGGTCTCGTCTTCTACTTTTAGGATTTGGAGGAACACCTGGAAGAGGAGGAGGACGCACGTCAGAAGCTGCAGCTGGAAAAGGTCACCTGCGAGGGCAAGGTCAAAAAGCTGGAGGATGATGTTCTAGTGATGGAGGACCAGAACAACAAGCTGCAGAAGGTCAGTGATTAGATGATACATAACATCATCCTCACTGCCCAATTGCCTTCATAGGAGAAAGTGCCCTTATGTCTACATAATTTCTCTCCTATATATCTCTCTTGCCGAACCAGTTGCTCTCAATCAGTACAAAGGCTTTTATAGGTAATTTAGTTTTCTGGATTTAGCGAGAATCAAAGGAACTAGTGTATTTAACAAAAAGCCTTGAAAGTATGATGGGGCTAACAAAGTCATTAGCACTCACAAATAAGTAAGGCTATGTCACACTTTTAACAACAAACAGCAGCAGAAGGTAACAGATGCGTTTCCAAGACATGTGGGTGTGAAGTCAGAACTAGCACATCACGGCAGCTTGAGCTTCTATTGATAGATATTTTTGGGTCTTTTCTGCCTTTATTGATAGTACACAGTAGAGAGTGACAGGAAACAGGGAGTGACACGCAGCAAAGGTCAAACCTGTGACTCGCCTTCAGGCTGCTTTAGTGCCTATTGTGATATGAGCCTTAACCACTAGACCAGCGGCGCCCCGGTTGATAGGCTTTTAACGGGTTCATCTATCAACATTTTCAGGGTTTATCTATAAATCATTATTAGGGATGTAGTGATTCCCAATTCGACACTATTTGCGATATTGGGTTCACAATACCTTTTTCTCACAAAATGAAATTCCAGACAAATGACTGAAATTTTTTATTTTACATTACTAATTATTATCATCCATATGTTTTACTAATATGTAAATTATATAGGCTCTTTATAGTAAAGTGGAGGATTGTTTATGTAAATGTAGTGATGTAACACACTTTATCTCATCCTTCTATTCCCTGTTATACTCGCTGCACTCCCTGGAGGTACACTCCTTCCGCAAGTGGGAGAACGATTTTAACAATGAATATATCGAGGACGACTGGCAAGAGGCCATTCTGTTAAAAATGTTTCACCTGTAATAGATTAAGAGAAACACAATATCCATTCTTCACAGACTGCACATTATGATACCAAACAAAATGGACCGTTCAATATCTCCTCTGTGTTCTAAATGTCGTACAGATATTGGGACTTAATACCACTACTTTTGGGAATGTAAGTGAATATCCAGGTTTTGGGGTTATGTGGCACGTGAGCTAAGCGATATTTTTAAGGTTAAAATAAAGAAGGATCCGGGAGCTTTCATCTTGAGATTCCCCTCAAAAGAGATTAATTTTACATCCTCACAATTTAAGTTATTTGATAAATTCCTACTATTAGCCCAAAAATGCATTTTGATTAATTGGTTTAAGGATAAGCCCCCTACCGTACAACTCTGGTATAAAGAGATTTTTGGTGAGGGATTGTGTGCAGTGTATCCACAAGTTTCCTAGGGTATGGTGGGCATCACTTCCTGTCGATTTGATCCCTGATACCTGATCAAATCGACAGGAAGTGATGCCCACCGTACCCTGGGAAACTTGTGGATAGAGGCAACAAAGCTTCCTTTCTGAAGTTCTGGGCACCGCTGCTGGATTATTTTCCCACCAAAATCTCTCGGATCCTTCTAAAAGGTCCCCTTAGATAGACTTTGAAAAAGACCTGGGAAATGTGAATAGGACTTCTCATGTGGTTGCTTTTTGGTGCTTACCTCTACAGGTGATCTGTTTGATAATGAGCTATATGGAGTGTGGTGGCTTGTGTCTTATGTGACTGGCTATGTTTCTTTTTCTTTTTACTACTGATGGTGTTGATATGGAACTGGAGGAACCCCCTGTCCTCCGATAATTAATATGCAAACTCTGTTATTCAGTTTGCATGGGTGGTTGGGTAGAATGGCTATATTAGGGCACCTGCCCTTAATGTCTGTATGGCCCTGCTGAGGCTCACTTGGAATCCTAATAAGCGAAGAACCTGGAGCCTTTTTTGGTTTCTATCTGTAGGAGAGAAAACTGATGGAAGAGAGGATTGCAGACTTCAGCTCAAATCTGGTCGAGGAAGAGGAGAAATCCAAGAACCTAACAAAGCTCAAGAATAAACACGAGTCCATGATCTCTGAACTGGAGGGTAACTGCCTTTTATTCATCCATAATGTGTTAAATGAGCTCAGAAATCAGTTACTTAAGTTCCAGTATCACAATCAGTACCATCACCCTTGGTCCAGAAATATTCCTCATTAAAGGAGTAGTTCACCCAAAGAATTACTCAAATGCAGGTCAATTGAGGACTCCGCCGGTCATCAAATCATTGGCTTAGTAATGCGATAAAAATCTCCATGAATTCAAGCCTTCATGGGGTGTGTAATTGATAGAAAATAAGTACTTTTTTTGGGTCTACTACTCCTTTAAGTTGTTTACTTTTAGCTTTGTTTGTCCTGATATATGTCTGACTGCATGCTGTACCTTACAGTCCGCCTGAAGAAGGAGGAGAAGGGTCGGCAGGAATTGGACAAGGCTAAGCGCAAGTTGGATGCTGAGTCTAATGACCTCCAGGAGCAGATCGCTGACCTGCAGGCCCAGATCGCTGAACTCAAAGTACAGCTTGCCAAGAAGGATGAGGAGCTACAGAATGCTCTGGCCAGGTGAGACGTAGCACTGTTAACATTGTTTCATGTTAATCATTTGGTTATCTGAAGGACAACCCCTCCTATATACACCAACGCATAAACATCTGCTCCCAAATAAGCAACTTATCAGCATCCATCCGCTCTTCTCCTCTGAAGGCTAGAGGACGAGTTGGCTCAGAAGAACAACGCCCTGAAGAAGATCAGGGAGCTGGAGGGACACATCTCAGACCTGCAGGAAGACCTGGAGTCTGAGCGGGTGGCCAGGAACAAAGCTGAGAAGACCAAGAGGGACCTGGGAGAGGAGTTGGAGGCCCTCAAGTCTGAGCTGGAAGACACCCTGGACAGCACTGCCACCCAGCAGGAGCTGAGGTTTGTTGAGAAAGACTGAAGACATGTTTCTTATTCAAAAACTATTGATATCTGTGTTGATGATTATATGTTAACTATGTTAGCACACATTTTCATTGAGAACTCAACAATGATTGCACTCTGCATTACAAGCATAGTGCAAGGGTCAATACTACAGCTTCCAAGTGTTCTCCTGAATGTTTACGCATGATTTAGAAGAGCAAGGTTTGAAGAAACATACGTAAAAGATCTCTTTGTATTTACCTGGTTCAACAACAACAACCCATCTACTTTTTCCTCCGTGAAGAGCCAAGCGAGAGCAGGAAGTGACCATTCTGAAGCGAGCCATGGACGAGGAGAACCGGACCTTTGAAGCCCAGGTCCAGGAGATGAGAACGAAACACACTCAGGCTGTAGAGGAGCTCACAGATCAGTTGGAGCAGTCCAAACGAGTAGGTTCCCACTGTTCCACATTGTTGTGACAGGATCTCTTTCTCTTGTCACTGAGATCTCTCCCCTGATCAGGGAGATGCGATGGGAATCCCCTAGGGTAACCCACCCCAGGGGTCCCTCATTGATAGGTGGTCAACCTCTGGGTTTCCCACCCTCGAATATGACGTGAAAGCCCCTTTGAATTTTCTTCACGACTCAATAGTTTTCAATAATTAAAAACAAAAACAAACAATTGAGGGCCTTGATGTTACTTTCTTAACCCCCTCCCCCCTCCTCCTCCTCCTCAGGTGAAGTCGAACCTGGAGAAGGCCAAACAAGCCCTGGAGAAGGAGACATCAGACCTGACAATCGAGGTGCGCTCGTTGAATCAGAGCAAGCAAGACGTGGAGAACAAGAGGAAGAAGGTGGAAGGTCAGCTGACCGACTTGCAGACACGCTTCACTGACAGCGAGAAGCAAAAGGCCGAGCTGGGAGAGCGCTGCTCAAAGATCACTGTGAGTCACAGTCAGTTATCGTCACTGTCGGGCTGAAACCTTTTATGTCCAAAAATCATGATTTTTTAGGAAATGTAAAAAAGAACGTGTGTTCCAATTAATCCAATGTAGTTATCATTTAGTCACAAGCTCTTCTTTTTTCGTTGGTTAAATATTTAGAAAACCCAAGACACACTTAACCACTTTCACAAATCTTCTTTAGCAAAGATAGCAGATCTACAAGCTCACAACACATCGCGAAGCGTTGTGAGCTTGCAGATCAGCTATTTTGTTTTACTTTTGTGTGACACTGTAGTATGATGATGATGATGATGATGATGATGAAGTAGGGCATTCATTTAGGAAATATTGAGTTATGAGGTTTCTGCCCAACAGCAATAATATCATAAAGAATGACCTGAACAGTAATCTTCACGTTTACCTCCATGCAGATTGAACTGGAGAGCGTCACAAACCTTCTGAATGAAGCAGAGGTTAAGAACGTTAAACTCAGCAAAGACGTGGCCAGCCTGTCCTCCCAAGTGCAAGACGGACAGGTAATGGAAGCGAATTGATGGTGGACGTGGACATCTGATTTGCTAAGCTTACTAGGACTTGCTGTGTGGCGGGGTTAAAGCGCTGATGATCCGTGACTTTGTGCTCTGCAATAGGAGCTGCTGGCTGAGGAGACACGTCAGAAGCTGCAGTTCTCCACCAAACTGCGTCAAGCAGAGGATGACAAGAACAGCCTGCAGGAGCAGTTGGATGAGGAAATAGAGGCCAAGAGGAATGTGGAGAGACACGTATCCACCCTCAACATCCAGGTCAGGGCTCAATATGGCAAAATTTTAATGACAGTTCACAACCACAACAAAAAAGTCTCAGAATTACTGTCAGTTTAGCTAGTGTCACATGCCTTTGTGTCATTGTTTATCACAACCAGTATTGAATCCATGTTTTGTCCACAGCTGTCAGATCATAAGAAGAAGATGGAGGAACTATCAGGTAATGTTGAGCTACTGGAAGAGAACAAGAAGCGCCTGCAGAGGGATTTGGAGGCAGCCAACACTCAGTTCGAGGAGAAGGCCTCCGCCTATGACAAGCTGGAGAAGACAAAGAACCGGCTGCAGCAGGAGCTCGAGGACATCTTGATGGACCTGGACAACCAGAGGCAGAATGTGTCCAACCTAGAGAAGAAGCAGAAAAAGTTTGACCAGGTACCGTAGATCAATGTTTCCCAAACAACAATTTGTATGGGTCGCGAGTAAATATTTTGTAGTGTCTTCCATTTAGAAAAATATATATTTTAAAATATTGTAAGTAAAAAAGTAAAAAGAAGTATTGAAAATGGCAGATCTACAAGCTTGCGACGCATTGTGAGCTTGTAGATCTGCTATTTTCACTAGTTTGGGTCCTGGACAAACTTCTGATTTCTCTTTTGGGTATTGAGCTAAACAGTTTGCGAACCACTGCCGTAGATTATGTCTGTCCCAGAATGGTTAACTCTAACTTTAACAACACATCATTCATGCATGGATCCTTGTTCCCTGTCTCCTCCAGATGCTGGCTGAAGAGAAGAGTATTTCCAGTAAATATGCAGATGAGAGAGATCGTGCCGAGGCCGAAGCCAGAGAGAAGGAGACCAAGGCCCTTTCCCTTGCTAGGGCTCTAGAGGAGGCTCAAGACTCTAGAGAGGAGCTGGAGAGAGCCAACAAGGCCCTGAGGGCTGAGATGGAGGACCTGGTCAGCTCTAAGGATGACGTGGGCAAGAGTGTGAGTTTGAACTCCTCTCTTTTCTTTATCTGTAAAATTGTCCAAATTTGTATATTGTATGAAACTGTGAATCATATTTTAATAATATTCTATTTTCAGTAATTGCAAGCTCTGAGCTTGTGCTGAAGGGAGGCCATCGTTCATTAAAGCCTCTATTCCAGCAATGTTAACCCCTTCATCCCGATTCATCTCTAGGTCCATGATCTGGAGAAGGCTAAGCGAAGCATGGAGGCCCAGGTTGATGAGATGAAGACCCAGCTGGAGGAGCTAGAGGATGAGCTCCAGGCAGCCGAGGACGGCAAGCTACGTCTGGAGGTCAACATGCAGGCCCTCAAGGCCCAGTTTGAGAGAGACCTACAGGGTCGAGACGAGATGGGAGAGGAGAAGAAGAGGCAACTTGTCAAGCAGGTAGAGAATGAATGTTAACTTATCTCATGTTAAAAGGTCTGATCTCGGGTGCAAGTTGCAACACAATTGTTGCTATCATCCCGCCTCTCTGCCCTTTGATTTTTCTAAAAAACAGCAAAAATGCAAAGGAACAAATCTTCTCTATCCCCTGAAAGGCAGATAATCTGATCTGTCCATTACTGAACGTAAAGAATATTGATGTAAATATATTGTATGTGCATGTTAACCTCAGGTGCGCGAGTTGGAGACAGAGCTGGAGGATGAGCGTAAGCAGAGAGCCAGTGCAGCAGCAGCCAAGAAGAAGCTAGAGGGTGACATGAAGGACCTGGAGGGACAGATTGAGACAGCCAATAAGGGACGAGAGGAGGCCATCAAGCAGCTCAAGAAGCTCCAGGTAAGAAGGACTGATTGTCATTGATAGAGCAGCTATCAGCTAGCAAACATTTAAATATAAATTAATACATGAAAATTATTTTCCATTCTGTTTGCTTCAGTTTGCTTCCTTGTTGTTTCACATGTACTGTAAAAGCACTCTCTCAAGGTTATTATAGTTTTCGTTCGTTTTAATTTTTATTTCGTTTTGAGTTTTGTTTGCAATTTCAATTTAGTTTTGATTCGTTTTTATTTATTTGTATTTTTGCAAAGGCTTAGTTTTAGTTTAGTTTTTATTAGGTTTAGAGTTAATTTAGTTTTGATTGAACAAGTTCAGAAAATTTGCCAAAATTGCAGATCTACAAGTGAGCTTGCAGATCTGCTAGTTTTGCGACTTTTAAAGATTTATTTACAAAGACTAAAATTAAGGACATTTTTCTCTATGATTTTAGCTTGTCTTAGTTCGTTTTGTTAAAACAGTACAGTTTCAGTTAGTTCAAATTTTGTAATGCCTCGTTTTTATTTTTGTTCCAGTTCTACTTTTCGTTATTTTGTTTTTTTATTTTTATTTTGTTACTTTTGGTCAACTATAATAACCCTGCACTCTCTGTGTCATCATCAGGGCCAGATGAAGGACTACCAGAGAGATCTGGATGATGCCCATGCTGCCAGGGAGGAGGTGCTGGTTACAGCGAAGGAGAGTGAGAAGAAGGCCAAGGGTCTGGAGGCTGAACTCATGCAGCTGCAGGAGGTAACTAGTGCTGTCACGATTACAAAATTCAAGTCATACAAATAATTGTGATTAACGATTAAATTGTGTTTTTGGCATTGAACATTGGAACATATTAATCAAAAATGTATTTCGGTTTGCCTTTTAGGCAGATATGACAAATAATTAAATTGCCTATAAAAGGAAATTACTGACATATTTAATAATTTTATACTTTCTAAAAAATGTCACGAAGTGACACGTAGTAAGCTTTTCTTATTTTTTTACCATTATGCAAAATTAATTGCGATGATCTCAAATATTAGACGATTATGTAATAATTGTGACAGGCCTCGAGGTAACACAGTGGCATATTATAAATAAAAACACACCGACACAGACATTACATGCATCACAAAATGTGAGTTGATTGACATATATTAAATGTGTAGGACATGGCTGCAGCTGAGAGGGCACGCAAGCAGGCAGAGGCAGAGAGAGATGAGCTGGCTGATGAATTATCAAGCAATTCATCTGGAAAGTGAGTAGGCATTTCATGCTGGTGATGGCTGTGAATTTACCATGTTCCTTGTCCTTTTCATAATTTGGCTAATGAAGTTAAAATGTTTTACTGCTAATACTGCTATTGTTGTTATGGTTGCATACAGTGTAAAGGTAGGTACACACCAAGCCAACGTCAGGACGTTGATTAGCGCCTGTGGCCGAAAATTGGTAGTATAATGTATGGTGTGTACACCGCTGTCACCTGTAAGTGGTAGTGAGGTTGGTCAACCCAATTCAAATGTTGAATCAGCGTCAATAAGACAGGACGGAGGGGGGTAGAGGGGGGGCTCTCTCTTGCATTTGCCCATATATATATATATATATATATTATGTCTGCTCTCCTGGGATGCAGGTCCGCCTTGGCAGATGAGAAGCGTCGCCTGGAGGCTAAGATCTCTCAGCTGGAGGAGGAACTGGAGGAGGAGCAGAGTAACATGGAGATCATAAATGACAGGCTGAGGAAGAGCACACAGCAGGTAGCAACATCACTGACTTCACAAGTGCCTTCAGAACGTAAATCATCTGTCCTTCAAATCTGTCACTGTGACTAGATGTTCTCTATAAGACCATTTCTCATCTCCTGTGACACACTTTAGAGCAGTACTTTCTTTCTCTCACGTGGTGTACGTGTCCCTCAGGTGGACCAGCTCAACGCTGAGCTGCAAACAGAGCGCAACACATCCCAGAAGAATGACAGTGCCCGGCAGCAGATGGAGCGGCAGAACAAGGAGCTGAAGTCCAAACTCCAAGAGATGGAGAACCAAGTCAAGTCCAAGTTCAAGTCCTCCATCTCTGCTCTGGAGGCCAAAGTGGCTCAGCTTGAGGAGCAGGTCGAACAGGAGAGCAGGTTCATGATTCTAATCCAATATGATGCTTTAAGAGTCAGTGCTTCTAACAGTAGAAATGTCCACATCTTAATAACTTTAACACTGGCATCCCTGTTTTTGGCATGTCATTATAGGTGAAAATGTAAAAAACTAAATGTCGGAATTTTCTAAAATAGTTAAAATAGCAGATAAATAAGCTCACGTGTCGTGAGCTTGTAGATCAGCTATTTTAATTATTTGTAGTACGACACAGAAAAAGGGCTTAAGTGGTTAATTTGTAAATCGACAGTCAAGATAATATGTTTGAAGCTTTTTACCAATGTAAACTCAAGTTTCTTTAATTCACGCGCATACGTGAATATTCATTACATTATCTTTTGACTCCTGTAACATAGCTTGGCTTCCCAATGCTCGCCTACAAATGTACAAAGAATAATAAAGTCACTCCATTTCTCATCATTGCCCTATCTTTTTGGAATCAGGGAGAAGCAATCAGCTGCCAAGGGTATGCGTCAGAAGGACAAGAAGCTGAAGGACTTGATTATCCAAGTGGAAGATGAGCGGAAACAATCTGAACAGTACAAGGATCAGGTAGGAGTTAACCTTGTTCCCAGGCTATTCTCACAAGGACAACATCCTGGTAAAAGAAGCTATGGTAGAAAGTGTCCATAGGACAGAACTTGTCGTATATACTTCCCCCGGAAGCTGACATGTCTTTTTCGACCAATTACGACAATGTAAACAGATGTGCAAAGCATCAACCTTGGGTAGTACTTCCTGTAACTTCCACTTAGACACTTTCAATAACAGTTCTTTCCCAGTGTATGTATATACTTACATCAAACCAATCACCTGTGAATTTGGAGAAAACTCTCTTCTTATGCAGTGCTCTATTTGCTGGGAGGGATGGGGGGTCCATTGAATGTCTATGCTTTTCTGTTTTATCCCTGCTTCTGGTCGGACTGACTTAAATACCTGCATTTCATTTTATGAAATGTAGACTGTCTGCTATTTATGTTTAATAATATCACAATTTAGCAATTTAATTAGTAATGTTTGTTAAGAAAATGCAACCGCCTCTGTTTTCCTCAAAATGTAACCCTGTTCTTATGTATTGTCATCATTCTCATGTCATAATGTCCATCTTTCCCCAGGCGGACAAGGCCAATGTTCGCATGAAACAGTTGAAGCGTCAGCTGGAGGAGTCGGAGGAGGAGTCCCAGAGAGCCACCGCCGCCCGCAGGAAGCTGCAGCGTGAACTGGATGAGGCCACAGAGGCTAGTGATGCCATGGGCCGCGAGGTCAACACCCTGAAGAGCAAACTCAGGTAACACACAGGGACAAAGGATGACGTTTCTCTTTCTCTGTGTGATTCTGTTTGAATATGCTGCATTCATTGTGGTGTATTCGGCAGAGACACTGTCAAATGCACAAAGAAATCTCTGTCAAAGGCAAAAGACATAACGGTTTACAATATATGATTAGAGGGGTAAATAATTACTGTATTTCACAAATAATCAGCTGTTGTAGAGTGTTATTTGTTTTTCATATTGGTGATAAAGAAATAAGGCTTTCTAATAGTTTAATGTGTGACACAAACTATTATAAACCCTTCTGGTACATGTGTGAAGGTAGTTTAATTATTAGCATGTGATGTTGGTCTTTTGCAAAAGAAAATGTTTTATTTGATTTTATTCATTTCAAGTAGCAATGCAAAAGTACTCACAGTACTGTTCATTTTTAAAGCAAACAAAAGCAGTAGGATTGTTGTCTTGTAGTGTAGTTAAAGTAGAGTGACCAACCCTTTCTGAGCACTGGCACAATCATGTTCATCTCTATTACAGAGGCAACCCTGAACCCAAGGAGTGACGCAGTAGGTACACTCTGAGCTTCAAAGTTACCCCCATATAGTCTGGTGTAGCCAGACAATCAGATATCTCCGACTACTGATAAGTCTGGGGAAATCTAAATTCAATATATGAACGGCTGCTAATGAACCTACGCCTACTTCTTTGAAAATAAATCATATTACCATCTCAAGAAGTCATTGCATTTCCAAATTGTTTCCACAGTTTTAGCCTATACATTGAATTTAGATGTCACCAGACATATCAGCAGCAGAGATCTCTGATCGTCTGGCTATGTGAGACTACCCTGCCATCACCATATATCTTCAACTTTCCCTAACCTTTCATTTCTTGAGCGAAATAGAGGGAAATATTGGTCATCAGCTACTAGTGAATTCTTTAAAAAAAATACTGTCTTGGATAACATGGGAATAGTGGACTTAAAGGTTGTACCCTCCTTCCTAGCCGCCATACTGCTTAAGTACCGCCCAAAGGTTGACGCCCAGAAACGTCCCCTAACAATGTAAAATAAGAAATAACTAGCAGAGGGAAGTGTCTCTGCAGATACAGACACCATCACACATACAAGTAATTCCTTACTGGTGACCATATTTTTCCTCAGTGCTTGGTTTAATTGCCATAAACCAGACTCATTTGTCTTGGCCAGGAGTCAAATGAGTTAAAGAAATAACGGCGTGCTTCATCTGTAACAATAGCACAACCTGTAAATACCCGATAGATTCTCCTTGTGGTGTGAATCACCCGAGTGGCTTTCCAAGCAAAATCTAACCACATTGAACGCTATAACATAAACACTTAATAATTTATCATTTGGGGATTGTTTATTTCTGCTTCTGTATGCCTGTGTAATTCTAGGCGTGGAAATGAGCCCTCCTTCAGCAGCACAACTCGGCGTATGGGAGGAGGCTCGGCCAGAAGAGGGGTGATCGATGATGAGGAGGAGGATGCGGACTCCCAGGGTGACTTCAATGGAACCAAGTCCGTGGAGTAGAGCAGGGAAATCAGCCGTCAAAAAATTATATTTCAGTATTACCTACCAGGGCACACCCACCGCTTAAGCAAAGAATTACTTCAAAACGTCATGAAGTTCTTCCATATCACTTCAAATTATTTTTACCCCAATTTCAGCAGTGACTGATCTGTCTTCTGTGTCAAAGAGCACCTTTTTCTTGATCTGAAAACCTTCATTTAAAACTTCATATTATCGAGGGGTTTGTATTGGTGCTGGTTGTTTTGGTGATGTGTGATTTGCTGTTCTTTTTTCTACAGTTTTGTACTACACTGAATGAATGTATTTCTTTATGTAAGATTTTGTACCCACTAATAGGTACGTCTAATTATTATATGCCTTCCTCCACTCTTACCTGCGATTTGAACCAGGTATGCCTACGTATAAGTCATTTTGGAATTTCAAACAGAGCCATGCTGTAAAGATAGATGTATTTCTATGTTATTATTGACTGGTCCTGTAGCCTGTGACTGCTGTGAGCTTTTCAGAACAGCATTGAAGCAGTTCTTCAGATTGGATGTCTAGAATTATATTTCTATGGCCAAACTGGCTCCAATTAATGCTGATTTTTATACTAATCTCAATAGTATTACCAGCTATAACTTTTTATGTAATCCAATTGTATGGCTTACAGAATATGAATAACCATGAATGACTATGAGTTGAACTGTAGCAACTGCTATGTTTTGTCCAGTGTTTGGACGGCAAACCAACATACATGCTTATAATTAAATATTTATAAACCTGTCAAATAAAGACAGTAATAAGAAATAAGCATCCAGTTAGCTATTCAATTTGTTTTCCTATTCACAAATTTATATATTTTTGCACCTTTCTTGTGTCAATCAAAATTATCTGCCAAGTATACTCTAATCCACAGAGGACAGAAAAAAACAAACCAGTTGATTGATGCACTCTTTATAAACACAACCTAAATTTGAGTATCAGGTACTGTGTCACATTCTAAAAGCCAATTCAATTCCTATCCTTGTTCAAATGTATGTCTTCTAATCACCTGGTCACAATACAATAATGTAATCTAATCTCCGATTCTCTACTCTCGTTTGTAATCAGTTGATGTTTACATGACACTATTTGTATTAATTGTGGAACCACCTGCACAAGAAATAAAGACAGAAAAAAATATAACATTTTGCTTTTTAATGTTTCTGTCTGTCAATGACTTCCATGATAACATTGCATAAACAGAACAGTTTCTTATCTGTTCATTTCAGTACAAAAACTGCAAACCAACAGGATAAAAGAGGTACTATACCTCAGGCACATACAGTTTCAGTTCAAAGCAGTGGAAGACATGTTTAATACCACACCCTATCAACAGTGACCATTGGCTACGGGTACAGTAGCTCATGAGTATCTGCACAAGAAAGAGAGAACTCTAGATCAAATGTCTAAAACCCACAACATAAATCCTACACAGAAGCTCCTTGGTAGAGCATTACAGGATTCTATGCAATGACCACTTTCACGTAATGTGATACCGATAAGCTTTGTTGGGCCGCCTCTGAAGCTTGGAGGTTAAGCAGAAACTGCCCGTTTAGCTCAGTTGGTAGAGCGCTCGCCTGTGAATTGCATGGTTCTGGGCTCGATACTGGCCGTCGCCAACTCAGCATATGAGTAACACGGCTTGGGTAGTCTCGGCATAGCCAGACAACAATTCCACAATCTCTGAATGCTATATAGTCTGGAACTATACCTCCTGAAAGCTGAGAAAGGAAGCTGTAATCTGTTCATCATTTCCGTTAACAAAAATATATTTTAAAATATATTTAAAATATATTTCACATACATCTGCTGTAATCCCGGATAGTTTTCAGCACTTTCCGTTGGACAGACTGTATGACGGAAGCATTTGAACATTGTGTGAGTCAATAGTCTGGCTCAAGAGACTGCGGCTTGGGTAACTAATGTACTGGGAGCAGAAGGTCCTAGGTGTGGCGCTCCTCTTCAGGAATCTCTGTGGTCTGGTGCCTAGGGATAAGACACCCTCATTGCTCAGCTGATAATAACAATAAGCCACTTCCACCTACTTAAGCAGAAGCAGAAATGTAGTGCTCAAGTTTACTGTATGAATCACTCTAAGAGGCATTTCGCATTTTGAACATCTCATACTCAAAAAGGCAGGGTGTAATATGCCCAATTAAGAAATATACTATAAACTGTGCTTATCTTTGTTTAAACCCATTATTGCTATGAGTTCATAATCTTTAATATATCCCTGATATACTACATCCTTGGTAGAGGAAAGACGGTCCAATCCAAGACTTATACCTCTCACATTACTATACATTCAGTGGTGCAGATGCTGAAATCTACCTTCCTAAAATAAACAACAGTCATATAACAGTAACTAAATCACAGTAAATTTAGAGGCATGCCAGCAGGACACCAGTGCACCAACCACAATGCAATGCTTGTGGTTTGATTCTGGCTGGAGAGCATGTCCCCTCACTTTCCTGTCTCCCTATCCTACGTAAAAAGAAAAGTAAAACTGCCAAAATAACATATACATAATGTATATATATTATATATAAAGAGAACAATCTAAACAGATCTGCAGCATGAACAGAGCCATAGTTTGGCAAATCTGCAATTCCCACTTTCTCACTGATAAGGACTAAAATTACAAGAATGCTCAGGATGTGCAATAACATAGAAGATATTACAGACAGGACCTTGGTCAAATATAATTCGAAATAACGGTCTATGTTGCCATGAAAACTGTATCTGTCTGGCAGTAAAAAACAAAACAATGCATGCAATGGCAGAAACAAATTACTGAATTATTGAAGCTTTGAGATTGAGGTATTAACATTGAAAAGGCAGCAACGGCTAAAATCTAGCATAAACTATAAGCCCGTTTTCCTCTAGGTCTTTCTAGCTGTGAGGTTGGATGAATTTGAGTCTGTAGTCCAGCAGTCTCATTTAAAAATAAACTTGATTTTAATCCTAGTATTTGGCTATCCTGTGGTAGACCACTTAGAGGAACTTTAATCTTTAATTTAACTCAAATATTTGCAAGGCCTGTGTGGGCATGTATATTATTTGAGTGGCTAGTTGTGCATTAATGTTTTTGCCTTCTAAGCCATTTCTATACGTTTTTAAATATTTTCTGTGTATTTCTAGATCATGTTTAGCCCGTGCTCTGTATAATTACATCATCTGTCAGCACACACTCTAGTTGTAGAAAGCTGGAATTCGCTGCAGGAGCTCATCTGGAGCCCATTTGGTCTGTTGTTTTTCCAGGAGGATTGTTTCTAGTTATTTATTTGTATATTTAGCAGTTCAGTATAACAAAGTATTTGATAGAAATGTTATTTTTTACTTAATTGCCAATTATCTGACCCAAGTTTTTTGTGTGTGATTTGGATAATTCTCCGTTTACTTTTTTCAGGTTAGTTACTAGTAACTTCAAGATTCCATTTAGAGATTTTTTGTTTTGTGTTTTTGGTATATGTGGTAAAGGCCTTTAAATGAATATGGTGTTAACGTATAAGGTGTTATGGCAATGAGGGCTCTGCCTATCAGAGAACAGCTGGTTTACATGCAATTTGGTTTAGCCAATCATAGTAAGCTTGCTGTCTACAGACTATCTTGGGTGCAAGTATTATTTCTGTTTTCATGCTATACATAAATGATGTGTGTGTAGTGTACCTATTCATCATCCTACAGTAATTGTTATGTTCTTGTATGTTTATACTTTAAAACAGAACCATTGCAGCACTGTGACACTGTTACATTAATAAGGGTTATTGGTATGGTTATAAGACTGCATGTCAGATCTAATATATTTTCATTCATTTAGTGAAAATGTTAATATGGTAATATCCATTTTCCATTCCTGTCTCTTTACATTGACCTATCAGAAATAAAGCATAAAAATTAAGGGGGAAAAGAAAAAGGGAAAAGAAAAAAACTTAACTTGGCAAATGGGCATCCTTTAATTAAAAACAAAATGGTTCCCTACTTCTAATTCATGGTCCTGTACGGATTTCCATTTCCAGAATACAAACACTTATGGATTACACTCAAGTGCTGTGTGTGTCCATCTTGATGTGTAACAGATTTAGTACAAGTTACAGGTAAACATTTCTGGAATGCTACTCCGCTCAGGGTTAGGAGTAATACATGGAATGCTACTCAGCTGGGTTAGAATCAAAGCAGCATAGAAGTAAAGTGTCTGATGCCCTGTTTACACGGTTAACGATCAGAACAGAAAACGACAAAGTGCCGTTGCGTTCTCACTTTTTATTCTGCGTTTACACGGAGATGCCAAAGTGATTGAAAATGCTGTAGTGTGCATGCCAGGTGGCTAGGTGGTGGTGAGACGCACTGATAGACCAGTCACGCATGCGTAGAACTTAGGAACTTCCATTCTACTTCCTATCACAGCTGTTTGTTTACACCGATGTAATAGCACACGTGCCGTGAGCCATGATGTCAAACGTTTCTGCCGTATTGCATGTTTACATGGAGACGCGAGGCGGAGCGTTTTCAAAGATTTCCACTCTGGATAGGGGTTTCACTTTGTTGCAGTTTCAACCCCCGAAAAAGCCGTTGCCATCTAAACGGAAGGCACATCTGATATTTAATTTTGCCGTTTTCTCTAGAGACCGTTGTCGTCTAAACGGGGCCTTAAGTCTCTTCCATTACAGTAATAGAGTAGCATCATGATATGGTATCAAGCTAACCAGAAGCGACACAGGTTCTATGATTACATCGGGGGTGGAGAAAGGGAAGAGCATTTCTTGTTCACATAGTTCATCAGGGTATGTAATACGAAAGGCAGAAACAGTTCACTTCCAAGTCCCAGTGCTGTATTCTAGTAAGGAGAGAGTGAGGACCGGGGGGTAAACTCTTGCTTTCTTTCTCTCTCATAACAAGATCTTGACACCGCCCTGTGGAGACTGGGCACCCTGTGACAGCCCTCTGGGAGGCGCTGGCCCAAACTCTAACCGCTTCACTAAGCTGGAAGACAAAAGTGTAGTTCATGCACTCATTGCACTCAACATCATTTTATGAAGCCTAAAGCGCAAAACATACTCCTCCCGACATCAGGGTTCGGACAGGCTTTCAGAACTATAGTTCGGAGAGTCAGGACATCTGGAGGTGCGCGAGTTCCGAGAAAATGTTCTGAGACCGCCCATCCGAAGTTTGGACTGACATCAATTTGTACTTACATCACCTCCCTTTCCGAAGAAAAGTTCGGACGTCGGGAGGAGTATGGACCGCGCTTTAAACAGCAAGAATACATCCAGGTGAGAAATATTTTCTGGTCTTGGAGAAACATTTATATTCAGCCACATACAGTATACAGTCAGAAGTTAAATAGTTGAATACTGTATATGCAGTGCTCATGTTCTATCTTAAAGAGTTAGCTGCACGCTAAAAACTAAAATGAGCTATAATGTAAATGGTTAGTAATGTTATTGACTTGAAAAATTTCTAAATGTTTCGTGGACAACTCTTCATAACTTTATTTATTTCCATGAAAATTGTTAGAATTATACGTTTTGTTTTTTCCTCCCAAATTCAGTCGTTAGGCCAATTCCCATTGAACAGTATGTCCTACTAATATCACTGTCAGGTGTGGTGGTTGGAATGGGTTGTTGATACATCCATTTCATTATCACCCAGCTGCAGACCAGATGAAAGCCCCCCGAAGATCACACGGTCTGCAGTCGATTAATTATTATTGATTATATTTTTCTGTATGGTCATGTATATGCATTTTTGTCAAAAACATCAATCAACCAATTCATAATCAAGTAGTGATGTGCAACTAACACTTTAAGTACAGAAATCCAATATACATGAATATGTATAATAAAAAAGACAATCAATTATGTAAATAGTTGCAGCATGAAGTTCAATGCCGTTTTGCTCACCTGTCGTACTGTGGAGGAGGACTCATTCTACTGCCCTGGATCTCAAGGCCTCCCTCTAAACCAGTGGGACTCCCAGGGCCAGCTGGAAGAGCTGGTCTGTTGGTGTTTGGCTCGTAAACAAAGTCTCGACATGACGCCAATTTGGACTCCAGATTCTGACAATAATATTGTAAAACAAAGACAGTTTTCACATTAATTCGCTCTAGGTCGTCCTCAGACGAGCCCTTTATCGTCGCTTCCAGTCATCCCGGTTCTCCATACATCTGGCCAGTTCACTGGTAAGGCCAGTTAATTGCTATTAGTATTCTATTTAGTTATTTATTTTACTTTTTCCCTCTGCCAGTGGCTTTCTTCCCTTGGGCACAGTGAGTGTGGGTCTGTGTGGGTGGGTGGATATGTGATGTTGTGAACTTGTGTAACAACTTATAACATATATTTACACACATATTTGAATACAATCAACTCAATGGTTATTTGGTGATACAGGTGCTACCATCACATATTCCTGTTCTTTGGATAAAGGACCTATAGAAATGCCAGTCCTTTACTGCAAGTATCTTACCCCAACTTTCCTCAGTAGTTCCGATACAATGTTGAGTGCAGATATTCTAGCTGACGTAGTGAGGGGCGTCCCCGTTAAGCCATCACCTGTACAGACACAAAGATTAGAAGATCAACACGCTGGGACAGTGTATTTGACCAACATTTTCTGACAAGAATATCTGATATATTTATCCATATAAATACATTTTTACAGGGGTTAAAGTGGATGGAAATTCTTGCTGGTACTAATCTCTCGGCCAGGCCAAAGGCATGTCATTTTTTTTATCTCGATACTGTGTGGGTTAGAGTTGCATGTGTTGTATAGTTTTGTGGGGTTAACATCCCCTGGGAGTGCAGATTTTAGTGTGGGTTTGATTCGTAGATTTAAATATTATGTGGGTTCTAGTCCTATAACAATGTGGGTTCAAGAATAATTTGTTGTACAACCAGACTTTGGGTTTAAAGTCCCCCTGGTGGTGAGGGTTTGAGTCATATCTGTATTTCTCTTTAAATTACAGTTAAACTTTGGTAGACTAGAGGTTTGGGTTGTGTAGTTCCCTTGCCATGATCTAACTCCAAATATTGGCTTCATATATCTCTAATAGTTTCTCTGGATTAAAAACTGATGGTCCAAATTATTCTCATTGACTTGCATGGTCAAACTAACTGGTCTCAAAGTCACAATTTTAGAACACAAATGAACACAAACAAAAGGAGGACAAAACCCAACTCAGCATTTATCTGTTTACAATGATTCTTTAGCAACAGTAGTGTCTTCGTTTCACACTGAGATTTTCATTTCCAAAACCTCTTCAGATGGGTTTTGTAATTTTATACATTGGCAGATTCCACTTTGTTCACATTCATTTGCATGCTGCTGTGTGACTTTGAGACCAGTTTAACCATGTAATGTCAAGTCAATTGCGAGAATATATCACTTTTTAAGTATAGAGCAGCTATTGAAGATATGAAGCCAATATTTGGAATTACAAAATGACAAGGTAACTACACAACCCAAACCTACCAAAGTTGTGCTTGGGTGCATGGAGGCAGAACCATTAGTGCACCGATATCATTATTAGTGCAATTGTGAGCCATAAGGATCTGACTTCAAAACTGTCTCCTGTCATGTCTCTTCCCCTCTACACAGTCCTGTATAATTAAAATGCTGAGAAAGCCCAAATAATCTCTTGGGGCCTATAAAATGTCTATAAAGCCCTTTTAAAAAGGGAATTCGTATTGAAATTACTTCTCTGCATTTGACCCATCTTATTAGCTGCAGTGTGCTGCTCTAAGTGAGCACACAGGGAGCAATTACTTGCTCGGGGACACCTTGACAAGAAGCCTGGAGGAACCGGGAATTAAAATGCTAACCTTCTGATTCCCAGACAGCCACTCTACCTCCTGAGCCACTACTGCCCTTTAATTGCCTTTGTATATGAAGTGTGCTATATAGATACAGTAGACTTGCCTTGCACACTGCATTGATTTGTGTGGCTTTTGCGCACCTTGCACTTGTAACTTGCCATCAGGATTGAACAGGGTGGCCATACAGTTATTAGACTTTGTCTTATTTGCTTTTTTGTACACATTTTAGTTAAAAACAGATTTTTCGAAGGCTTTACACTCACAACGTCTGATGTTGGCAGTGGAGGGGGTTGCAAATGAGATGACTGGTTTGGTAGGTGTTGCAGGGAGAGAAGGGTTGTTAGATGAGGGCCGTTGAAATGGCTCAGTCCTATCCGTGTCTTTTCCCAGACTGCTGGACGGCCGTCGCTCCTTGTGTCGGACAGCTAGCTCTTGCCGAAGATCTGACCAAAAGAGGAAGCATTACCACGAAGCTCAGCTTACAAGCAAGACATTTCTATAACGGTCATTCTCAGAAGTACACAACTTGAACACCATTATCTTATTTAAATCTGTACATTATGTTTAGGCTATAAAGATACATTGCAGGGATTAGCAAAGCAATAAAAGCAATAAATATTTCCAAAATTGTGTGTGTGTGTGTGTGTGTGTGTGTGTGAGTGAGTGGGAAGTCAAACAATAAACACTGTTCAATAGCAAATACAGGCACCATTCAGTTACAGGAATTCAACTTCCTAAAACCGGGTCAAGCATAACTGGTTTGGCCACTTTTTTTGCTTAATGCTGTAAAGAACTACTATTTGATCACACACATGGTCAGGTTAAGGATCATAAAGTGTCTGCTGTAGATGTTGTGACCTATGACTGGGATCTTTCTCATTGGGATAGAACATTTTATACCGCTCCTGCCATAAAATATTTTCCTTGAGCACCCAGTGCAGAAACATGCAGTTATTTTACTTTGTAACATCTAGTGGCAAACAATCTCCCCTCTAGTCTCTACTGTCGGTGTTACAAAATGATAATTCCTTATGTACCAGGCAGCTACTCTCTACCTAGTCTTGCGTAGCCATACAACTATTCCACACTCTCTGAATGCTATATCGAGTCTGGAACTACACCTCCCAGAAGAAGATGAATGAAAGCTGTCATCTGTTTGTCATTTCCGTTCACGAATATATATTTTAAAATGTATTTAAAACATATATCTTAATTACCATTTCTGATAATCAGCAAGCTATATATGATTAGATTAATTTGCTTTACAGTAAGACAAATTTACCCGACTGCAAAGACGAAACGGAAGCGGGGAGGCGGGACATCCACTTTACCCCCGGATCGTTTTCAGCGCTTCCTTTGCACAGACTGTATGACGGAAGCATTTGAAAATTGTGTGAGTCAACAGTCTGGCTCGAGAGACTACTCTCTACAGTCACTGGACATGTCACATGGAGCGCCTATGGGAGTGAACACACCAGCCAAGCTAGCTACAGTCTCAGCACCTGAACTATTTTCTCAGCAAGGTGTGCACAGAGAAAACAGAATACACTAGGAAAACAGAATGTAGATGTTGTTAATGAATATAGGCCTACTCGGTGGTGTTGAATTTTAAAAGGAAGTGTGAAAGTGAAAACTGGGTATTTTTACTAGAAACAATAGCCTATCATCACAGTATACTAAACTAGACACAAGAAGAACTAATAAAATTCAGTCCCATGTCATTAAAGCATAATATACTATTGATCACTACACATCATCGCCGTCATTGTAAATTAATACTCATTGCTGAACTGATATTATGAGCAGATTTTGCTTTGACCGAAAGCTGACTCAACATCTCATATTCACTGATCAGCCGTTCACTGATCAGCATTCAGCAGAATGGGCCGCTGAAGTGCACAGAGAGAGAAAAAAAACTCCTGTCAAGTTTTTGTTCTCAAATTCCCACAGAAATTGGCAAGAGGGAAATATGCTTAATTTCCTACATCTTGCAGTAACACAACCACCGCCACCCTTTCATTATGGAAATCCGTCATGGCAACTTTAATCGCTGAGATTTAATCCAACAACATATTAAATTAATAGGAACAGTATTTGTAGAATTACGTCAGCTATCAAAATTCACAGACTCAGCCGTATCCACTTGTGCTGAGTCTAAATTGTCATAATCAGCAGTGCTTGTCTACTTATGTACTTGTGTGCATCTGGGTGTGTGGGGTACCTCTGGCTTCGTCCTTCAGCCTCTGGACAGATTCAAGCAGGTTCTCTTTCTCATCCAACTCACTCTCCAGAAAGGCGTTTCTCTCAATGACTTGGTTCATTCTTTGCTCAAAGTCTTCCAGGGACATGATGGTCGCCCTGGTAGTCAAGAAGTGGCAGGGGATGGAGCAAACAGGATAGAGAAGTTTGGTTGGGATAGCTCCTGTGCATCGGTGTGTGTGTGTGTACTATGAGTACATGTGCTGTAACTATGTCATTTCTGACAACCAGTCCAAGGTTAGCGCTAACCACTAAAATTAGTACCATAGAGATGGAACTGACTTCATGACAGGCTTAGTCTCTCGAGACAGACTGTTTGCTCACATAGATTTCAAATGCTTCCACCATACAGTCTGTGCAACAGAAGTGCTGAAAATGAGAATAAACTAGAGCGGATGTACGCCTCCCCCTCACTTCCGTTTCGTCTTTGCAGTTGTGTAAATGTGTCCTACTGTAAATCAAAGTAGTCGAAGCATATAGATTGCTGTTTAAAAGAAAATAAATATATTTTAAAGATTATTTTAAAATATATTTTCGTGAACGTAAATGCCAAACGGATGACAGCTTCCATTCGCGGATTTCAGGGGACGAAGTCACAGACTCTATATAGCATTCGAAGACTGTAGAATAGCAGTCTGGCTTGAGAGACTAACTCAAACATTCCAGAGACTAACCTCTTGGTCCTTTCCAGGTCATCGTTGGCCTGCTCTAACTCTCTAATGTATTTTTGCAGGTGGTCTCTAACAGCTGTTGTCTCAGCCAGGTCTCCCTCCAGGGTTGATATCTGCCTGAATGCTTCAGAGTGCTGAACCTCATACTTCTCCTGCAGACACAAACGACAAACAACATCAAAGACACTCGTTCGGAATATGCTGTATCACTCCTATGTGTCACTATATAATGACTACAAGATATTAAATCTAATTTGTAAATTGAGAAATAGGACAGAGGATATCTTGTAGCCATACACAGACAAATGGTTCTTTGTCCCTGTCCGTATATAGCGATATTTTCCCAATGATGATATAGGACTTGATATCCAGTTACCAATTTATCCAATACATGGAAATGGACTCATCAAGATTCCTTGCCTCAGTGATGAAAAGGGGGTGTTTGTATTTTTGCCTCCTCATTCACTTGCACCCACTATGTATAAGAAAATCACATAATGTAATTGTTTTACACTTCGAAGAACCTACCTAATGCCAGGTGTTTGATCTTTGGATTTGCTCCTCGAAAGGGCCAGACAAATGTTGCCAGAAAAGTATTTTTTTTTCTTTTACATAATTGTTACATGAAACGGACTGGAGCTGGCATACGACTAATAACTTAGGGGTCGGCTAATAACTTAGGGGCATTTATTTAACGGAGGTCAAAATATTAGCTGTCTGAAGGACTGGATCTACTTGTGTTTAACATGAGAATTACACACACACACACACACACACACACACACACACACAAACATACAGAAATCACGGAAATAACTAACATTAAGATTATCATAATATTGAAGATAAAAAATAGTATGTTGGAAATGTTTATTTGTGAGAGACACTGCTTCACTTTGTGACTGCCATTGCAGCAAAAAATGGTATTATAACTTGTTTATTACTATTATTATAACCACATTATTATTGTTTGGTTTTTATATTGTTAGCAGTGTGCGGAGCATGTCCCACAACATGTCAGTGCACTGTGAATCACTGTGATACTTGTATGAGTGAGTAACCTTCTTGAATCTAGTTCATCACAGAGGCATGTAATCTTGGCGAGTCCATTTCTGTATTTATTGGCTAGTGGATACATTATTGGGAAAATATCACACTAACTATTAGTGCACAATTGTTCTTTTTTTCTTCACAACCTAAGATTCACTCCGGCCATGAATTCCACTAGACACAATTGAGCACAAATGGCAGTCAGTGCTTTTATACTATAGGCAGTGGTCCCCTTAGTAGAACCTCTGTAGTTTAGCAGTCAATGCATGTTATTTCACTGTGTTTTCTGTGCAATACTAGGACTAGAGTCATACCTTGATGTTCTCCAGTTCCATGCGGAGTCGATTGTTGTCTGAGAGTAACTCCTTATTCCGAGTCTCACATTGCTTCAGCTCTGTCTCTAGTTCTGCCTCATAGTCACGACTCATCTGCTGGAACTCCTGCAGTTCCTCCTGAGCCTCATCAGCCCTAGTAATAACACATACACACAGATCAAACTACTGTATGGTTGCTACTGTACAAAATCTATCTACATACAGACAGACAGACATGTGTCAAACTACTCTGAGTCTTGTAACATACAGGCATGTGCCAAACTACTAACTAGTTAGCTACAGTACAAAGAGTGGAAATTATGTGAACAAGAGGGACTGAAGGCCTTATTTAATTGAGACAAGCCAAGTAATCCACTTACCTTTGCTGGTGTCTCTCCGCCTGCTCCTTCCAGAAATGGAGTTCTTCTCCTAAGGACGCAAACGTGTGCGTCCTTTGCTCTCCCATCATCTCCGAGTGCGACAGACAGTCTCTATCTAGAGGATCTAACTTAGGTGGGAAAGGTGAAACCCAACCCCAATAATAATAATAATAATAATAATAGAACAAAAAAATAGCTACCTATTATGTGTGGCTAACGTTTGATATAGGAGATCGCGATCACCATCAGCCTCGAACGCGCAAACACAAAGCTATCAAACGTTTTTCGCTACTTATAAGCAGCAATTTTACAATGATCGATGTGTTTCCATCGCTACCTCGCGCAAATTAAGTACGTTAACATTATGTACCAAGCTAGTGACACTAGTACTATGTACGCTAAGCTAACCGCTATGTGAGCAAAAACGGGTCAAGTTAAGCTTTAGCTAAGGTAACGTAAACAAGCTTAGAGACACGTTTTCTGACGAACGAAACAAATAATTAAACACATATGCTCACCAACACTAAAATAAAAAAACACGGACGCTCAACGTTACGTTAATAATAGGTTGTTGTTGTTGTTCAACTATAGTGCGAACTCAGAGTGCTATTCTCTGGGTCAACCAAATGTAAACGGTTGGTCGTTTACCGAACGCTATTGGTAGATACAGATGTGACGCAACAGGATTAACCAACCACATCGATCAGCTTGCAGATCCGGTCTGGAGCGGATACTGAAACATGTGTTTCCGTGTATTATTATTATTTTATTATTTATTTTGTTGTTATTATTATTATTGTGGGATCGCTAAAGCGATCACACTACTGTTATTGTCAACACCGTTTTTTGGCCCCTAACTAGTCCTTCATACTTTTAGCTACAAACTCCGTTCCAACTCTTCAACGTTCGGCCTACTCAGGACATGTCGGCTACCATTTGAATTTTTGAAATAATTTGTACTTTTAGAGATATTTCACTTTTTACTTCTAAAAAACTCCCATTCATTTCAATGGAGAAATTCATACTTTTAGATAGAAACTCCGTTCCAACTCTATAACGTTCAGCCTACTTAGGACATATTGAATACCATTAGAATTTTTTGAAATAATTTGTACTTTTAGAGATATTTCACTTTTTAAATAGTAAAAATACTTAAAAGTTGATAAAAAGAGTAAAAATACTTAAAAGTTGTAAAAATTAGTAAAAGCTACTTTAAAGTAAATAAAGTGACTAAAAATACTTTAAAGTAAATACCTTGAGTAAAAATACTTAAGAGTACTTATATTGAGTAAAAATACTTAAAAGTACTCAAAATGAGTAAAAATACTTAAAAGTTGAAAAAAATAGTAAAAATACTTAAAAGTTGATAAAAAGAGTAAAAATACTTAAAAGTTGTAAAAATTAGTAAAAGCTACTTTAAAGTAAATAAAGTGACTAAAAATACTTTAAAGTAAGTACCTTGATTAAAAATACTTAAGAGTACTTATACTGAGTAAAAATACTTAAAAGTACTCAACATGAGTAAAAATACTTAAAAGTTGAAAAAAATAGTAAAAATACTTAAAAGTTGTAAAAATTAGTAAAAAAATACTTTAAAGTAAATAAAGTGACTAAAAATAATTTAAAGTAAATACCCTTTAGAACCTTTCAAACCTTTAGAACCTCTTAAACCTTTAGAACCTCTTAAACCTTTCAAACCTTTCAAACCTTTCAAACCTTTCAAACCTTTCAAACCTTTCAAACCTTTCAAACCTTTAGAACCTTTCAAACCTTTAGAACTTTTAGAACCTTTACAACCTTTCAAACCTTTAGAACCTTTCAAACCTTTAGAACCTTTCAAACCTTTAGAACCTTTAGAACCTTTAGAACCTTTAGAACCTTTAGAACCTTTAGAACCTTTCAAACCTTTAGAACCTTTCAAACCTTTCAAACCTTTAGAACCTTTCAAACCTTTAGAACCTTTCAAACCTTTCAAACCATTCAAACCTTTAGAACCTTTCAAACCTTTCAAACCTTTCAAACCTTTCAAACCTTTAGAACCTTTCAAACCTTTCAAACCTTTCAAACCTTAAACCTTTCGAACCTTTCAAACCCTTCAAACCCTTCAAACCCTTCAAACCTTTCAAACCTATAACACTACTAACACTATCAATACTCAACACCAGCAACATTCTTAGCGATCCCACACTGTTTCTTCAGGAACAGTACCTTCTAGTTATTACTATTATTATTACACTTATTATTATTATTATTATTATTATTATTATTATTATTATTATTATTATTACTATTATTATTATTATTATTATTATTGTTATTATTATCATTACTCAATCATTTACTTTACAATCTGGCCAAGCATTGGCCAAATTGTCAAATAATATAAGAGGTACAAAATTTGAAAATAGCCGATCGAGGCGTTGTGAGCTTGTAGAGCTGCTATTTTCACAATACTTATCTGTGGGAACTGAGTGAAACATGCCTCAACTCCTACAATTCCAATGATTCTTGCACTTTATCAGAGCCAGGAAATATCCGTTTCAGAGCCTGGAACTCTCTGCTAGCATGTCTGACAAACATATTGGTTAGAAGGGATAAAATGTATGTACTTTATTGTTTTGCACGTACTTCAGAGCTGTAAAATCTCTGGATCAGATCCTAGAACTCGCTGCTAAGCACATTTGTTAATAATGCAATGTGTCTGTATTATTTTGTCAATTATGTATTTTATCATGTTTTTTATTGTATGTAGTAGGTTTAAGTCTTTTATGGACTAGATGGGGATCCATCGAATAAACAATAACTTATATATAACTTATATAACATTTTATAATTTCAGATATTGTATAGGTTTTAGAATAAGTAGGCTATTATACAGCATATTGGTAAGAGATATTAATATATTATTAATGAGGTAATGTCAATTTTTGGGTAAGAATCACTGTTCTTATCTATTATGTGATCTATTATGTGTGTATGTATAAACAACACACACGCACGCACGCACACACGCACGCACACGCACACACACACACACAGTATATATATAGATAGGCAAATTCTATGAATTTGCTTCAGTTTGCTTCATGTTTCAATGTATCATCTTCAATTTATTGCACCACTGTATTACCCAAACAAAATGACTGAATGTGAATCTGGTTAGGAAGCAACCGGTAGACAAAAATCTGAAAGGCTGCCCATTGTGTTGCACCTGTAGCCATAGGTAATTTTTGATCTTGCCCTGAGGGGGGGAAAAATATATCTATATACAGTGCCACTTGTATGTGAATAACAATTACCTATGAAGTTGAACTAGGAAAAAAAAGAAACATCAGAATGAATACCTCTCCAGGAGCCTTGTCAAATTCATAATGCTCAGATATTCAGTTTCAATATTTAAAGCAGCACTATGTAACCTTTTAACAACTATATAGCATATGTCCCACAAAATTACAAAGTTACATGTTTAAGCAATAATTTTTCTTTATTTTTTATACATTTTTATCCCACGATTTTGTAACCCCTATTTTTTCACCCTAGTGCCAATGCCTAAGCGTGTAATCCTGGGCACTACCTTCCCTCTGCCAACCTAGGGAGGCCAGGGCCGAGCTCATGCCTCCTTCAATGCATGAGAGCCGTCTGACCTTCTTATCACCTGACAGGGGAGAGTTTCCCTGGTTGGACGTAGCGTGTGGAAGGAACACGTTATTCCAACCAGTTCCCTTCCCCTCCATCAGGCGCCCCGGCTGGCCAGGGGGAGGCAGTATAGTGACCAGGATTACTGCATGTTTTTTGTGAGGGTACCTACCCTAGGAGACACGGGGAGAACATGCAAACTCCACACAGAAAGGCCCTTTCGCCAACCCCACGTAGGGTGTGGGCACTGATGACGCGGAGGAGAGAACACGCCCCCAGCGCCCACAGCGTCCCCTGCGGGAATCGAACCCAAGAACCCTTCTAGCTGTGAGGCGACAGCGCTACCGACTGCGCCACCGTGCCCCCCTGTTTAAGCAATAACAATCATCCTTCCATAAATGTATAGACTCAGGGGGGTCCCTGCTAAGGGTTTGACTGTATTACTATGTAATAGCAATGAGTTTCATCCTGGCATTTGCCAAGGCACCAAGGCAGAACTGCCAGTCAAAGCGACGACTGGCCAAATACAGCACGTCCTTGTCGGACATGCCTGCAGAGACTCTTGAAGTCAAAGACGTTGGCTGCTATGTTATTTGTGTCCAAAGTGGCCACTGATACCCCACTGATACTGATATTGCTGTGCAATATGACTATGAATATGATGTTTATTCTCATGCAAATATATTTTTCAAAAGTATATAACTTTTAAAATGTCTGTATGACTTTATTAAAGTAAAATGCAGCAATCAAAACTACTAGAACAAAATGAGACATTTATTGCTAGAGTGTACCCAAAATCAATCTTTATTTGAAAAGTAGGTTACAGGTTGCATAGTGCAATTACAACACGCGTTGTGTATCACCCAGGTGTTAGCCTGCTGCAACCCTCCTGATTTCGTGTATAAAGGGGCGTGTGTATAGAGCCGGCGAGAGACGGCGCCTGATCCCATTGGTTCACCGATCTGTCCGTCAACCCCCGCCCCGTTAACACAACATTACGAGCGACGCCCACTGCACTCTGGTTGGTTGGGAAATGAAACACTTCCTCATACCCAGTACAGGCTATAGTTGGGCCAGGCTTTTATTTTTTAGCAAAACTAAGCAATAAAAGCCTGGAGATCGAGGCTACCCAGGTGTGGGATGTAATAATTCCACAACAATGTTTTGCTTAACTTAAACTCCATCGCCCATCGCCCAATGGAGTCATGCACCGAAAATAGCTATAAGTCTATACGCTCACAACATGTCCTGATGCAACGCATTGTGAACTTCTAGATCAGCCATTTTTTAGGGCTCTGTCTCACATCAAACTAGCTATAAATCAGGATTTTGGCTGTCTGCATGATGCAATAGAGGTGGGTAAATGTCACAATATTGGTCTGACTCACTATAACACCCAGGTTTTTTATTCATATTTCAAGCATTTTGTAAAATAGAATGACAATTCAGTAATACATTAAGCTATATATATTACACTTTCTTACTTAAAAATACATAAAAAAGATGTCACAGAATATTAAAGATACAATTATTATTGTATTATGGCTCAAACATTGTGATATTCTATCACAAGCATATTCTCATCCAGATACTGTTCATCATTCCATTATTCAGTAACCAGTCTCAACATATTTGATACTCACAGGTTGTGAAACAATCAGATCAAGCTGGTCAAATTAGATTTTGGGTTGGAAATCCTAGATTTGTGTTGCTTTGGTAACATTCACATAACACATGATAAGGACACAATATTCACATGCTTTATAGATCAATTGCTACTAGCTAGAAAGAGCAGCTTCGATCATTTTAAAATAATATTACATTATTGCTGATGGTGTTCGAATCATGCTCCAAGTCTAACCTTCATATAGCTATATATAGATAAGATATATGTCCATTATTCCCTTTTACAGACATGCTGAAAAAAGTTATTGTTAGTAAAAAGTTAGTTTAAAAGTTAGCCCACAAACTAATTTATTTCACAGTGTAACTTAGGATAGGCACTGGCAGTTTAGTGTATTTAGTACAATGGCTCATTCACTTTAGAAAGAATACTATTGATCAGCAATAATTTAGATCACCTTGGGTCTGAGACATTTTCCCTTGGAGTTGCACATATACAGTAGCATTTAAAACATTATTTTCAAGTACATCACCTTGTGTAATTTCCATGTTCTGCCCAATCATAAGCAGCAAGGGCAAGACTTATGTGAGATTTTTTTCCCCAAGGTTAAATGCCACAAAACATCAATAATAACAATAGACTGTAGAATACTACTACTGTAAATTCATTTAGACAAAACAGCCTCAGTAAGACTTTATCGTCGTCTTTACCTCACAGAGAAATCACTCTTCAGGTTTACTGGTTTCATTGCTGTTCTTGTTAGGCTGTAGCTTTTTACTGTCCACAACATCAGTCTTCACTTGGCCCAGGGTGCGTAGTAGGCACATGGTGTCAAATCCCTCATCATCACCAACTTCTTGCAGCAGCTCAAGCACCTAAATTACAATTATTGTCAATGGCACATTGTTTTTTTGGCACAGTGATTAAATTACTTTCTTCTTCCTTTTTTTACCATCATGAGTGACACTGTTAGATCATCATTCAAAGAAACAACAAAAATCAGCTTATTATGCTGCAAACTCACCTGTAGACATTTAAAGGATTTGAGTTCACTCAGGTTCTCCTCAAGAAACAACAGGTAGATACTGAGGTCGTTATAGAAGGGCCTGACCAGGCCCAGAGCACCAAAACCTGGCAGCATCTCATAAGGCCGGAGGAAGCTGGATGTCTGCCGCGCTGGTCCCAGTGCAGCATACACCACCAAGGGAGTGAGTAGAACATAAACCACAAAGTTGATGTAGCTGAGCAGCCAGAAGATACCTACTGCCACCAGCTTGCACTGTACAGCCGATGGAATTATACTGTCATTCTTTAACACCCCTGTCCGCAAATCACAGGGGAACTCATCAGTCAGCGAGGCCAGCCAAATGTAGTAGCCCAGGTAGAGGCAAGCCAGCAGCAGCGTGACCAGCGTTAAGCCCCGACACACCAGGTACTTTACCACCAGGCAGCGAGAGAAGCGCTTGGTCTTCAGATATTGCTCCACTAGAGGGTATTTGAAACAGCCTTCAGTCAGGTCCAGAGCAGCGCTGGAGAATAAGAAAGTCAGTATGATGTCAGAAGGGAATAACACATGGAAATACAATAGATACTTCTTTCAGCCTGTGTCTCTAAAAGGGAATCACGGGCATGTGAAATATCACGGTTTCATGTTTTAGAGCTTCAAAGAAAATTGGACCTGGGAAAATACATAAATAGCACAATATCATGTACAGTAATACAATATATCCTGGAAACCAGGAGTGCAAGTATAACCACCCGGATCTTTTGTGTGTGGAAAATAAAGCAATTAGCCATGAAAGGCTGTGGTTTACAGTGATTTTAGGACAGCTAAAGAGCGTGGTTGACATGACATGAAGAAGAGCTATATCTGCCTCGTTTTAAAGTGATTTAAAGAGTAATGCATGTTTTGTAAAACCTTTTGCAAGTACGCAGGACATGTCCTTATAAGAAAAACTATGTATGCATTACAAATTGTAATACATGGCTGTATTACAAATTGTAATACATCCATGAATGAATGGTATGGTGAATATTGTAAACAAGATGTTGGCACAGTGATTCTGATACATGCGTACAGCCAGGTGTGTGTATTTTACAATGGGACTCAGCCAATCAGTATCAAGCAACATGATTATCTGTTCTTTAATCATCTACAACTCAGTCTAAGCAGAATGTTCTCTGCTACACAAGGGAAAATCTGACTTCAAGCGACTTGATTGACTTGAAATCTACAACTAATATTATCTTCAATATCTGAAAATCCTGATAACTTTGTTTAATCATGTGTAAACAGATGTGGCATAGAATTGTGCTTACTTTGGAGTATTGGTTGGTGTTGGTGTGTCTTTTCTATCAAAGGATGCCAGATTCTTGGCTAGTTTGATGGAACGATTATAAAAGCGGTCCAACTCCTCCATAATAAAGTTGAGATCAGAGGAAAGGTGAGGAGCTGCTGTGAAACGCCAGAACAGGGCAGGGATGTACATGAGGATGGCCAGCGACAGTAAAATGTATGGGAAGAACTAAGGAAATCAGAGGAACAGAGAAAGAATGAAATAGGAATGTTAAATACAGATTATTTATTAGAATAAGTCATTTTCTTAATCTTTCATTGGAAAAACCCTCCAAATGATCAATATTGTAGTTCGTGTAACTGCTCACAGTGCAGACTGGGTGTTAGCCTTTAAAACCTGCAGCCTTTGTGATATAAAATAAACAAGACAGGGTCTAATAACCGCATGTCCTCTCTGTGAAATCTGTAGCCATGGATATCATGACATGACGTTATCCATATGACAACGGTCTTGCCCAAATATGGAGTTTGGTAGGATGGTGGATCTAAGATTATGATGTGAGATTATGATGATATTGGTCTTGCCTGATTATTATTATTCCTGCCCGGCTTTCCTCCCCCGAACACGGGCCAATTGTGTTCGTACAGACACTTGACAACGTCGGATGCACTGTGATCTTGATGGATTCGAACCCCCAGATTACGCGGTGGTGGGCAGCTACTTTACGACTGTGCCAACCGAGCACCCCTTGCCCAACTATTATAGAGTAATTTGGATATAGGGTAATACGGATGGACGGACACAGAGACTTTGGGGACATACAGTATATATCTGTATGTATACAGACAAACGCTCTTCTAGATGACACGCTTAGGCCCAATACCATAAAAAAAGTTATTTTTTTCTCCATGCAGACTGTATATTTTTTCACTTATGTTCTTTCTCCATAGTTCTGCCAGTAAATTGTGTATCGTCAAAAATGCACATGCACACACGCACGTAGACCTGTACCTTGTGCAGCCATAGAGGGGAGCTCTCGGTCTGCTGCTGTACTGCTGCCCAACAAAATGATTCTACATAGGCTGCTTGTCGCCAGGAGAAATTGGTAGGAGCAAAACAGCTGATTTGGGTACCTAGGTGAGAAGAGAAAGAACTAAAATCAGCAACAATCTGTGATGGTGATTCAAAGAGACATCAACTGGGAGCAACAACAAGTGCCAGTACTGTGTGCTCTGACCCAGTTTTTTTGGTGGGCTGCTAACATCATGTCAATTATTCTACCCACACCCCCTGGTATTGTGGGTAGTCTCATACTTTGGTCCAATAAATTGAAAGATGAAACACAGTAATACTGAGGTGAATTTGAGTTCATCATACTGCTGTTACACATTAAGGTTTTAACCAAGCTGTTGATCTTTCATGCACTGTCTATAAGATATTTTTCCATCCATGACACCATCTGTTCCAATAGCTGGTAAAAGCCAAACACGTCAATACCTGGTGTACTGAGTCAATACTAGGCAACAGACTGTCACAGAGACTAAGAGGATTTAAAGCATTGTGTTTTAGTGTGTTGATCTGCTAAGGTCAAATGATTTTCTTCACAGAGGAATACTCCTTTAAATTAAACAATAACAATGTAGAGAACAAATATGTTTTAAATGATTGAAACAGGCCTATCGTTTTTGATTGATTGACTACGATGGATGTGTTTTTATAATAATTTGTCTAGTGTGATCTCTGGCCTGCCTAAATGTCAAGTTCATATAAAATGTCTAAAATCTGCCATCATATCCTATTTTAGTGTGCCATCTTGCCTTGGCATACTGTAACTCAAGTTTGCCTACCAATCCTATGATTTTATTAAGGTTCGAGGTTGTACGGAACTAATCCTAGTATTAGTTCTCTCCTTTCCTCTAGAGACTGCATGTGTTTTGAGTTGTACAGAAGAGTACAGGCCCTCCGGGGTCACTGGTTATCTCTGGAGGAATACAATAACAGCTCATTGGAGTTAACTTGACCATCTATGACAAAGCAACAACACCTCCAGCGACGCCGGTCAGAGCCGAGGTCAACGTGTTGTTTGAGACATTTGGATGCTGTTTGTCCAAGATAAACTGTCACACCATCAGCTTGCCATCTTCTCTCTCAGCCTACGAGCAGGCTCCTCATGGCCATCGTCAGAGCTGATAACAACTCCCTTTGTGTATAACTATTGTGATCATTGACTGTTTAGTCAGAGAGATATTTTGCTGTACGGTGCCTCGTGTATTGATTCTCCCTCTTAATACAAGGGTAACTTTTTAATTTGAGAACTAGCCTGTGTCTGTCTTTGATTTCGTCTCATCCTTTTTACACTGGGTTTTCAGCTGTTTAACTACAAATAGTTTTAATTAACATAGAGCAGGATTTACGACCCTTATCAGCTCCATTATCAGCTCCATCAGACTATTTTATTGACACATTTTTAAAGTACAGTCTGCAGTCGGGTGTATGCAGATACGCTATATACATTATATATCCTTATGCCCTGTTTTGGGGTGAGTTTGGCTCAGTCTTCTAAATTGAGAAGTGAAATAAATATTATTTGGATGGGGTCACAAGCCTATGGTCTACACGCCTCCTTTTCATCCCTCCTTTCTGTATGGGCATAGAATGCCATGGAAAACCTTCAGGGTGGAGTCTCAGCATAATCCAGCAGCAGCTCCTCCTCAGCATCTTCTCTTTAACCATTCAACATACAGCCATGGCACATGTTGGGGTGGGATCTGAGTAAACCCACACCTTCAATAACATGACACTGCTCTTTGTTTTTAATACGAAAACCATGCTCTGTCGCACGGGATTGTTGAGAAGAACAAGTGTGCAAGGTCATAAACGAACAGGTCTCGCTATTTATTCATAAGAGTTTTTGCTGCATGATGATGAAATAATTAGCTATGTTTTCGAGTGGAAAATGATTATGAAATACACTTGCATTATATGTATAGGCTTAAATTCGACTTACCCACTGATACTTCTTGGGCGAATGCAAGAGAGATGAGAAACAAAGGGAGACCAACCGCTAAAATGGTCACAATTTTGTCAACTGCCAGCTCCAGACGCACTCCTTTGTACTTGGATTCTGCCGAATCCTTCATTAAAAAGTCAGAAAAAACGTATTCTGTGGCTGCATGGGCAATCGCCATGGTGAAAAATATTGGTTTTCCCAATATTATCTTAACAAGGATAAATAATCAATACCTTCAACCTTCTGTCTGTATGTATTGTCTCCTCGGCTCGCAGTGGGCTCTATCTCCCCGTCTCAAATGATAACCTACCGCCTGTAATGACTGATTGGGCCGCTTGTCTGTTTTCTTTTTCTTTTTCTAGCCTGTGGTTCCCAGATTGGTGGCAGCGTTGCCATGTCGGTTTATTATCAATCTGGGAACCCAGAACCAAATGAGAAGGAAAAACAGCGCCCTCTGCTGTTTGTACTATCTCCAACGCAGAGCAGAATCTGTTCTTGAGAGATTAGCTTATTATAAGCTTGTAAAGAAAATGGTAGTTTGGGCTTGTTTATTTAGGTGTACTTGCTTATTTTAGGCTTGCTTCCAAAAATATATATATATTTAAACCAGTGGTTCTCAAATATTTTCATGAAAATGTTTTGTGCCCAGGGAGCATTTGTTGTTAGAATGTTTCAAAAACATTCCAAATATTCCACATTTTATTGCAAGAGTTTTCGCGACGCGTTGTGAGCTTGTAGATCTGCTATTTTCAAATAGCCCACGCTGGCTCATGTGGCTCAAGCGCTCATGTGGCCTAAGTTGCTTCTTTTGGGCTTGTTTTCCTTGACCTGGTTGTTTATTTCTTTCACAAAACCTGGCAACAGATTGGTTTGACATCTGACACCAACAGCTGAGCTAAATGGGGGGCAATGTCCCAGTCTTGTCCCCATCCGCTAGAGGTCGCTCTTGACAATCAGAAACTTTGAAACCGTTGAACAGTATGGTTGAAACTCTCTGGTTGAAACCTTTGAAAGGAATGAAAAACAACACATTGTTGGTTAATGAAAATAAGAATAATAATATTGTTATGAGTGTCATAGTGTGTTTAATATTTTGGTTAGACTGCATACCAATTGGTAAAATAATTCAACTGAAAAGATATTAAGATTCAGTCACCATGGCAATTACAGTAGTCATGAAAACGCGTCTTTTGCTAAATGTGATGAAGCTAGTTTGTGGTATTAATGCTGATGGATAAATAAAACAGTAAACCTTTAAATTCATGAGCGAACAGGGAGCGCACCAGCGCACAGGCCGATTTAAAGCAGCACTATGTAACTTTTTAACAATTATGTAGCATATGTCCCACAAAATTATAAAGTTACATGTTTACGCAATAACAATCATCCTTCCATAAATGTATAGACTCAGGGGGGTCACTGCTAGGGGCTTGACTGTATTAGTATTACTATGTAATAGCAATGAGTTTCATCCTGGCATTTGTCAAGGCACCAAGGCAGAAATGCCAGTCAAAGCAACGACTGGCCAATCACAGCGCATCCTTCTCGGACATGCTTGCAGAGACTCTTGAAGTCAAAGATGTTGGCTGCCATGTTATTTGTGTCCAAAGTGGCCACTGATACCCCAAACTACATAGTGCTGCTTTAACACAAGGCTGTACAATATGACTGTTTATTCTCATCCAAATATATTTCTCAAAAGTATATAACTTTTAAAATGCCTGTATGACTTTATTAAAGTAAAATGCAGCAATCAAAACTACATAATGGTATAGAACAAAATGAGACATTTATTGCTAGAGTGTACTCAAAATCAATCTTTATTTGAAAAGTAGGCAACAGGTTGCATAGTGCAATTACAACACGCGTTGTGGAGACTTGTATCACCCAGGTGAGGGATGTAATAATTCCACAACAACACTGTTTTGCTTCACTTAAACTCCATCGCCCATCGGAGTCATGCACCGAAAATAGCACATCTTTAAGCTCACTACATGTCCTGATGCAACGCATTGCGAGCTTGTAGATCACCTATTTTTTAGGGCTCTGTCTTATGTCAAACTAGCTATACATCAGGCCTTTGGCTGTCTGCATGACGCAATAGAGGTGGGTAAATGTCACAATATTGGTCTGACTCACTATAACACCCAGGTTTTTTATTCATATTTCAAGCATTTTGTAAAATAGAATGAAAATTCTGTAATACATTAGGCTATATCAATCAACTTCCTTACTTAAAAATACATAAAAACGTGTCACAGAATATTAAAAATACAATTATTATTGTATTATAGCTCAAACATTGTGATATTTTATCACAAGCATATTCTCATATTCTCAGATACTGTTGTCAAGCATCATAATTCCATTATTCATTAACTAACCAGTGTCAAGTGTCAACATATTGATTGATTGATTTGATACTCACAGGTTGTTTTGGGTCTTATACACTTCCTAAAGAGGATTTATTCTTAAGAAAAAGAAAAAATAAACAGACCTAGCATCAAGCTGGTCAAATTAAAATTTGGGTTGGAAATCCTAGGTCATGGGTTACTTTGGTAACATTCACATAACACATGATAAGGACACAATATTCACATGCTTTATAGATCAATTGCTACTAGCTAGAAAGAGCAGCTTCGATCATTTAAAAATAATATTAAATTATTGCTGATGGCTTAGTTGATGTTTGAATCATGCTCCAAGTCTAACCTTCATATAGCTATATATAGATAAGATATATGTCCATTATTCTCTTTTACTGACATGCTGAAACACGTTATTGTTAGTAAAAAGTTAGTTTAAAGGTTAGCCCACAAACTAATTTATTTCACAGTGTAACTTAGGATAGGCACTGGCAGTTTAGTGTATTCAGTATAATTAGTATAATGGCTCATTCAGTTTAGAAAGAATACTATTGATCAGCAATAATTTAGATCACCTTGGATCTTGGGACATATAGCATTTAAAACATTATTTTCAAGTACATCACCTTGTGTAATTTCCATTTTCTGCCCAATCATAAGCAGCAAGGGCAAGACTTAATAACCTTGGAGAAAAGGTTAAATGCCACACAACATCAATAATAACAATAGCATGTAGAATACTACTACTGTGCATTCATTTAAACAAAACAGCCTCAGTAAGTAAGACTTTATCATCGTCTTTACCTCACACCTCACAGAAAAATCACTCTTCAGGTTTACTGGTTTCATTGCTGTTCTTGTTAGGCTGGAGCTTTTTACTGTCCATAACATCAGTCTTCACTTGGCCCAGGGTTTGTAGTAGGCACATGGTGTCAAATCCCTCATCATCACCAACTTCTTGCAGCAGCTCAAGCACCTAGATTACAATGATTGTCAATGGCACATTGTTTTTTTGTCACAATGATTAAATTACTTTCTTCTTCCTTTTTTTTAACAATCGTGAGTGACACCTTTAGATCATCATTCAAAGAAACGACAAAAAAACAACTGCTTATTATGCTGCAAACTCACCTGTAGACATTTAAAGGATTTGAGTTCACTCAGGTTCTCCTCAAGAAACAACAGGTAGATACTGAGGTCGTTATAGAAGGGCCTGACCAGGCCCAGAGAACCAAAACCTGGCAGCATCTCATAAGGCCGGAGGAAGCTGGATGTCTGCCACGCTGGTCCCAGTGCAGCATACACCACCAAGGGAGCGAGTAGAACATAAACCACAAAGTTGATGTAGCTGAGCAGCCAGAAGATGCCTACTGCCACCAGTTTGCACTGTACAGCCGATGGAATTATACTGTCATTCTTTAACACCCCTGTCCGAATATCACAGGGGAACTCATCAGTGAGCGAGGCCAGCCAAATGTAGTAGCCCAGGTAGAGGCAAGCCAGCAGCAGTGTGACCAGCGTTAAGCCCCGACACACCAGGTACTTTACCACCAGGCAGCGAGAGAAGCGCTTGGTCTTCAGATATTGCTCCACTAGAGGGTATTTGAAACAGCCTTCAGTCAGGTCCAGAGCAGCGCTGGAGAATAAGACAGTCAGTATGATGTCAGAAGGGAAATACAATAGATACTGTATATATGTCTTGATATTAATTTCCCAAAACATCATCTTCCTTGTGCTCAATCAGTGATGATAAATGAAAGGGAATGATAAAAACAATTACAGTATGTAACCACATCATGTTTAGAATACCACACCAGACACTAACTTCTTCCAGCCTGTGTCTGTAAAGGGGAATCATGGGCATGTGAAATATCGCTGTTTTATGTTTTAGAGCAGCAAAGAAAATTGGACCTCTAAAAATACATAAATAGCACAATATCATGTACAGTAATACAATAAATCCTGGAAATCAGGAGTGCAAGTATAACCACCCGGATTTGAGGCAAAGCCTTGTGTGTGGAAAATAAAGCAATTAGCCATGAAAGGCTGTGGTTTACAGTGATTTTAGGACAGCTAAAGAGCGTGGTTGACATGACATGAAGCAGAGCTATATCTGCCTCGATTTTAAGGTGATTTAAAAAGTGATGCATGTCCTTATAAGAAAAATTGTAATACATCCATGAATGAACGGTGAATATTGTAAACAAGATGTTGGCACAGTGATTCTGATACATGCGTACAGGTGTGTGTTTATTGAGTATATTACAATCAGACTCAGCCAATCAGTATCAAGCAACAGGACTATATGTTCTTTAATCAAATCTACAACTCAGTCAAAGAAGAATGTTCTCTGCTACACAGGGGAAAATCGGACTTCAAGTGACTTGATTGACTTGAAATCTACAGCTAATATTATCTTCAATATCTGAAAATCCTGATAACTTTGTTTAATCATGCTAAATGTGTAAACAAATATTGCATAGAATTGTGCTTACTTTGGAGTATTGGTTGGTGTTGGTGTGTCTTTTCTATCAAAGGATGCCAGATTCTTGGCTAGTTTGATGGAGCGATTATAAAAGCGGTCCAACTCCTCCATAATAAAGTTGAGGTCAGAAGAAAGGTGAGGAGCCGCTGTGTAACGCCAGAACAGGACAGGGATGTACATGAGGATGGCCAGCAACAGTAAAATGTATGGGAAGAACTAAGAAAATCAGAGGAACAGAGAAAGAATGAAATAGGAATGTTAAATGCACATTATTTATTAGTCATTTTCTTTATCTTTGAAAGTATGATCATTTTCTGAGTTTCATAGGAGAAACCCTCCAAATGATCAATATTGCAGTTAGTGTGACTGCTCACAGTGCGCACTGGGTGTTTTTTAAATACACGTAACATAACTCATGCAATACAATATACATAGTAGAAATCAGCAGCACAGGTTAAGATCTGACTTGAAATGACTAAACTGATTTAACATAGATTTGAGCTACCAAAAACAAACAACAAAATATAAGCCTTGCTACTTCAGGACAGTGCTGATATTAGTGATGCCTTTAAACCCTGAATGAAGCCTTTGTGATACAAAATAAACAAGACCTGTGCAATCTGTAGCCATGGATATCATGACATGACGTCATCTATATGACAACGGTCTTGCCCAAATATGGAGCTTGGTAGGATGGTGGATCTAAGATTATGATGTGAGATTATGATGATGTTGGTCTTGCCCGATTATTGTTATTCCAGCTCGGCTTCCCTCCCCGAACACAGGCCAATTGTGTTCGTACAGACACTCAACAAAGCGGGATGCACTGTGATGAATTTGAACCCTCAGATTACGTGGTGGTGGGCACTGGGCAGCTACTTTACTTTTCACTGCGCCAACCCCTTGCACAATTATTATACAGTAATGCCTATGGACAGACACAGAAACTTTGGGGACATACAGTATATATAATCTGTATGTATACAGATGAAAGCTCTTGTAGATGGCATGCTTAGACCCAATGCCATAAAAAAGTTACTTTTTTCTCCAGACAGTATATGTTCTTTCTCCATAGTTCTGCCAGTAAATTGTGTATCATCAAAAATGCACATGCACACACGCACAATGCGCAGACAGCCTGTACCTTGTGCAGCCATAGAGGGGAGCTCTCAGTCTGTTGCTGTACTGCTGCCCAACAAAATGAATCTACATATACTGCTTGTTGCCTGGAGAATTTGGTAGGAGCAAAACAGCTGATTTGGGTACCTGGGTGAGAAGAGAAAGAACTAAAATCAGCAACAATCTGTGACCATTTGTGTTCATTCTAAGAGACATCAACTGGGAGCTACAACAAGTGCCAGTACTGTGTGCTCTGACCCAGTTTTTTGGGTGGGCTGCTAACATCATGTCAATTATTCTACAACCCCCCCCCCCCCCCCATTGGCATTGTGGGTAGTCTGGGTACAGGGCACAAATAGTCTTATGTCATACTTTGGTCCAATAAATTGAACGATGAAACACACTAATACTGAGGTGAATTTGTGTTCATCCATACTGCTGTTACACATTAAGGTTTTAACCAAGCTGAAACTATTGATCTTTCATGCACTGACTGTCTATAAGATATTTTATTTTTACATCCATGACACCATCTGTTCCAATAGCTGGTAATAGCCTAACACGTCAATACCTGGGTTACTGGGTCAATACTAGACTGTCACAGAGACTAAGAGGATTTAAAGCATTGTGTTTTGTTGTGTTGATCTTCTAATGTCACATGATTTTCTTAATACTGAGGAATACTCCTTTAAAGTAAACAATAACAATGCAGAGAACAAATATGTTTTAAATAATTGAAACAGGCCTATCCTTTTTGATTGATTGACTATTTTATTGACACATTTTTAAAGTACAGTCAGTAGTACATCTGCAGTCGGGTGTATGCAGATACGCAATAGCCTACATTATATATCCTTATGCCCTGTTTTGGGGTGAGTTTGGCTCAGTCTTCTAACTTGAGATGTGAAATAAATAATATTAGGATGGGGTCACAAGTCTACTATGGCCTACACGCCTCCTTTGCATCCCTCCTTTCTGTATGGGCATAGAATGCCATGGAAACCCTTCAGGGTGGAGTCTCAGCATAATCCAGCAGCAGCTCCTCCTCAGCATCTTCTCTTTGACCATTCAACATACAGCCATGGCACATGTTGGGGTGGGGTCTGAGTAAACCCACACCTTCAATAACATGACACTGCTCTTTGTTTTTAATACGAAAACCATGCTCTATCGCACGGGATTGTTGAGAAGAACAGAACAAGTGGTCATAAACGAACAGGTTTCGCTATTTATTCATAAGAGTTTTTGCTGCATGATGATGAAATAATTAGCTATGTTTTCGAGTGGGAAATGAAATACACTTGCATTATATGTATAGGCTTAATTTCGACTTACCCACTGATACTTCTTGGGCGAATGCAAGAGAGATGAGAAACAAAGGGAGACCAACCGCTAAAATGGTCACAATTTTGTCAACTGCCAGCTCCAGACGCACTCCTTTGTACTTAGATTCTGCCGAATCCTTCATTAAAAAGTCAGAAAAAACGTATTCTGTGGCTGCGTGGGCAATCGCCATGGTGAAAAAAAAATGTTTTCCCAATGTTTTCAAAACAAGGATAAATAATCAATACCTTCAACCTTCTGTCTGTCTGTATGCATTGTCTCGACTCTCCCCGGCTCTCAGTGGGCTCTCTCTCTCCCCGTCTCAAATGATAACCTACCGCCTGTAATGACTGATTGGGCCGCTTGTCTGTTTTCTTTTTCTTTTTTTAGCCTGTCGTTCCCAGATCGGTGGCAGCGTTGCCATATCGGCTTATTATAAGCGACTTTGGGCTTCTGTTTCTGTAAAGTTGCTTGTAAAAAAAAATGTAGTTCCGGGTTGCAATTTTTTGGGCTTGTTTAGGTGTACTTGCTTATTTTAGGCTTGCTTCCAAAAAATATTTATATTTAAACCAGTGGTTCTCAAATATTTTCATGAAAATGTTTTGTGCCCAGGGAGCATTTGTGTTGTTAGAATGTTTCAAAAACATTCCAAATATTCCACATTTTATTGCAAGAGTTTTCGCGACGCGTTGTTGTGAGCTTGTAGATCTGCTATTTTCAAATAGCCCACGCTGGCTCATGTGGCTCAAGCGCTCATGTGGCCTTCTTTTGGGCTTGTTTTCCTTGACCTGGTTGTTTATTTCTTTCACAAAACCTGGCAACACTGATTGGTTTGACATCTGACACCAACAGCTGAGCTAAATGGGGGGCAATGTCCCAGTCTAGTCCCCATCCGCTAGAGGTCGCTCTTGTCAATCAGAAACTTTGAAACCGTTGAACAGTCTATGGTTGAAACTCTCTGGTTGAAACCATTGAAAGGAATGAAAAACAACACATTGTTGGTTAATGAAAATAAGAATAATAATATTGTTATGAGTGTCATAGTGTGTTTAATATTTTGGTTAGACTGCATACCAATTGGTAAAATAATTATTTTCCTTTTAATATTTTATTTTCACAATTCAACTGAAAAGATATTAAGATTCAGTCGCCATGGCAATTACAGTAGTCATGAAAACGCTTCTTTTGCTAAATGTGATGAAGCTAGTTTGGGGTATTAATGCTGCTGGATAAATAAAACAGTAAACCTTTAAATTCATGAGCGCACAGGGAGCGCACCAGCGCACAGGCCGACGAATGGCCGATTGGCCAATCGCAGAGCTATCATCAGCGTTGCCAGGTCTGCTTATTATAAGCGACTTTGGGCTTGTTTTTCTCCAAAGTTGCTTGTAAATATTGGTAGCGGGTTGCGGTTTTCTGGCCTTGTTTCTAAAGTCTAGTTGCTTATTTGGGCTTGTTTCCTAATGTTGTTTAAACCAGTGGTTCTCAAACATTTACAAATCAAGGACCCCAAATTAATATGTATTTGTCCACGGACAAAGTTTTTTTTTTTAAATAGCTGATGCCATATGTTTCAAGTGCTCATGTGTCGCTTGCTTCTTTTGGGCTTGTTTTCCTAGACCTGGTTGCTTGTTTCTCTCGCAAAACATGGCAATACTGGGTTCCATTTACGACAGCTGCGTCTTGTTTCTGGTCGATTGTAGCCTATGTTACAAAAGGCTGCTGGTTTCCAGGGAACCTGGAAGGGGGGAAGAATCAGTCCTTGGAGGAAGAAGAAGATGTGAACGCAGTGAGGGTTTAAAGTAAGACATCTACTGGGAAGTTAAATGTGTCCATGATAACATCTTCTCAGTACAAAGAACACTGTTGAATTTCTCGAGTGTGAGCAGCAGTGTTGCCATGTCGGCTGATTATAAGCGACGTTGGGCTTGTTTTTCTGTAAAGTTGCTTGTTTTTTGGGTTCGTTTCTAACGTGTAGTTGCTTATTTGGGCTTGCTTCCTTTTTTTAAATTATTTAAACTAGTGGTTCTCAAATATTTCCATGTCATGGACCCCCAAATTAGTATGTTTTTGTTCGTTGTTGTCCCTAAACGCCATCTGAAAATGTTCTTGTGCCAGGGGAGCCGCACATACCAGATTTGTGTTGTTGGAATGATTCAAAAATATTTAAAATATATTTTTTTAAATAGCAGATCTATAAGCTCACTGTGAGCTTGTAGATCGGCTATTTTCAATGGTTTGAAGTATTCATGTGGCCTATTTAGTCGCTTCTTTTGGGCTTGTTTTCCTAGACCTCGTCGCTCTCTCACAGAATCTGGCAACACTGCTAGCTGTGTGTTGTTGTAAACAAGCTAGCTAGAACAGCTAGCTCCCTCATTTTGCGTCGCTGAGGTGAGATGAAACAACGTATTAATGTATTATTGTATTGTTGTTATTACAACACTGGCTAATTGATTGATCTATTACCGCCGACTGTTGTGTGATCGCGTTAAAGAAGACCGACCATCTTTGACGAACTTTGCGCTAACTTGGCTAACATGAAATTAATCGATGAATGGCAGGGATACTTTGCTTGCCTGATGAAAGATAAGCGCAACAGTGTAACTAAGTACATTTACTCAAGTACTGTACTAAAGTACAATTTGAGGTATATGAAGAGGCAAATGTTGTTTGAATTCTACAATTATTTGAGAACTTTAGTTACTTTGTAGATTGTGATTATTATTACAAAACATCATCGTGACGCATTGTGAGCTCCTAGATTTTCAAAAATAATTTTATACATTTGAAAACTTAAAATGGGACTTTTGGTACTTTAAGTACATTTTGATTTAAAAAAATACTTTTGTACTATTACACAAGTAAAACTTGCGAGTACTTCTTCCACGGTTCCACCACTGGTACGTGTTAATAAGGAGCAGTAAAAAAAAAAAAGTACGAATGAACGGGTCACCACCAGTAGTGACGTATGCACTAAGCAGTGTATTTTTGTTTCGTTTTCGTCCTTCAGGAAAGCATGAGAGAGAGAAAAGAGAGAGTATGGTGACAGACCCTGCATGGTTGTATGATGGAAGGACTGGGAAAGGAGCACTCTGTGTGCAGTTCTAGACCATGGCTCAGTCACCCACAACCAGAAGGCTCAACTCTGCTTTGGAAACTCCCAGACTGCCTCTCCACCTTCGAGAACACCACCTCCACCTTTACAAGCAAACAAGTATGTACTGTATGTCAGTGGTTCTCAAACTTTTGTGCCACGTACCTCCAGAAACAAAGATTTTATTTAAAAATGTTCGCTTTAAAAAAATATATATATTTAAAGATTGGCACAAATGTTCAAGATTTTTCAAAAAAGGCGCATGACGTGCTATGAGCTTGTATATCTGCCATTTTTGAATAGCCAAACTACAAAATATGGTTAAAGTGGTTAAAATGATTGTGAAGCTATATTAACTTATTTAGCTAGGGACCCCCTGGTACCCCACCAAAGACCCCTGGGGGTCCCCGGACCCCACTTTGACAACCAATGCTGTATGTGGCTATATGCTCCTACCAGCCCGTCACCCTTCCACTCTAACAAATGACATTTCAGGAAGAGCAGGGTAAATGGAGCAATCTTTCTGTGGAGAAAAGAACAATGCTGTCTCCGGCACAGTGACCTAGTTAGTTAAAAATAGTAATGTTCTTCTTTTTTAAGTAATGCCACCTGTTATCCACAGGGCAAAAACAAGATTGTTAGGGTTGAGTCGGTACAAGGGGGAAAGTGCGATGGCTGCTTTTCATATATTTATCAATATTATATCTATCATGACATGAGACTAGATATCGTCCGAGATTTTGGATATATCGTGATATGGCATTATTTACGTGTATTTTTGATGCGTTGTGAGGTTGTTGATCAGATATTTTGCCGTTTTTGAAAATCTTGAACATGGAAATACTAACTAAATCACAATAGGTTTTCAATTAATTGAAGATTGATTGAATACTTATTAACACAATTATTAACAGCACAGAAAGTGCAGTCAAAGGCAATGCTATAAGGATAACACAAAAAGCCCCACAGGCTTGTTTCCATTGTGGTCTATTGTACTCAATTAATCATACAATACCAATACAAAACATATTGGAATAAAGCTCAGAGTAGAATCATAAAGTGTATTTACAGAGAAGGAGGGGTGTGGGCGTTGGGCAGACAAGAGGATTTCTACCATCAAGAGTTAATCTATGTTCACTTGTATTTTGAGGACAGGAGTTCTTTTAGGTTAGTTTGGATTGCAAATTGAGAACCTCATGTCTTTTGGTCATTCCACATTTTGGTGGCAGCATAGTAGAATGCATACCCATGTTTGAGACAAATTTTAGAGAAACTAGGTTGGATGATCTCCTTCTGGTGTTATGCCCATGGGAATCACTCACTCTAGAGAAGTAGTTTGACAGGTTTGACAGGACACTGATCCTGAGTATTTTAAAGACCTGGTAATGACATAACATCAACAACGTATCAGCTAGTAGATAGTTTATTTCTAAGGGAATACCTAACTTGGTAAGCTAAGTCTTTAAACTGTTTAATATGTAGCTCAAACAATACTACATTTTTGCCTTCATCTCCCATCACTCCACTGCAGAAATTGTGGGTGCACTGTACTCATTGAAATTGCAACACCAACGTCAATGCATGTCATTATTTATTCACAGCATCATCATTGTAACAGAAATACAATTTATATTCCTATTCGATTATTGATTTATTATTCATTTAGTGTTCATCTTATTTCAGTAATTCAGTTCTATTCTTATGACTGTATTCTGTTCTGAGTAGTTACATGTTATGTCTGAATGTAGTGTACTAGCAAAGCAAGTAAACAAGACTGATAATGGGCCACCTGCATATTACGTAGGCTTGAAAGAACTGCTTAGCCAATTTCTTTATCAGCCTGTCTGTTGGGATTCTATTTGTATCCTTGCGGGTTAGATTGTGTCGAGGTCGAGGACATGTATGCAAACAGGAGATGCATTTTGTATCTTGATTCGCAGTGTGTCTCCCTATTACACAGCTGAGAGTGAAACACCATGTTTTTCAGAGTCCAGCAGACAAACGTCAGTCCTCTAAAATGGGACAATTTGCATCCTCTTAAAAATCGTTATTTAAGCTTCACCAACTTTCAGATCAGGGGGCAACCCTGGCAACGGACGCTTTTCACATTTAATGTTTTTATTTTCTTTCATTTCATCATTTATTGTCATCTGTCAAATAATTTACCTAGACATTTAGTAGCAATTCAGCAGTCTTTTCTCCACTAACCGTTTTCCTTTTACCTTTTCAAATCAGTAATAATGATCAAAGAAAGAGAACTCTGGAAAAGAGGTTAAATGATAAGCACTGTCTGTTCTAACAGACTAATGTGATTTCCCTTAAGCTTTTATCGGAATTCTCCAATGAACTTAAAAAACGTCAGCTTTTGGACATGTCAAAAGTGCAACAAATCTGTAGCAATTTTCTCCGGTATGTGCAATATAGATCTCATCTGCTTGTATTTTTTACCAGCTTGTAAAGCAAGCTGATCTAAAAACACACCGCGAAAAAGGGGAGCACCTGTGATGTTTGGAATAAAAAGGGTGCCCGTCACTTTTTGACGATAAGTGCGAATGGTTGAATGTTGAGTTCGGGCTACGGGATCTGTCGCTATGATTACAGCCCTGCAAGCTATGGGATCATCCCTAGCTGCTGGCTACACACTACCACACATGGAGAACACAGACGCTGCAAACTTATAAAGGACTTTCATTTAGGGTCTGAAAATGTAACTGTTTTTGTCCCACATGAAGTGAACAGATCTTGCTTAGAAAGCAGTGCACATTGCTCTCTCTGTTATAATATGAATTGCTTTCTTACAATTTCAATATGAAAGGTATTACTTTGTTCTGGGATGTTCAGCAATAAAAATGACATGCAGTCCATGCACATGACAGTGGCAGCCTCCTCCCAAAGTTAAACTAAGCATATACCGTATACACAGCACATAACTCAAAGTCTGCAATACTTTGAGTGCGCACATCCCCGGGTATGGACTAGTTTTTTATATACACAGATTTACAAATAAAAGGGCGTCCCAGTCGGTATCCCAGTCAATGACATTTATGTCATTTGTTTTTGTTTGGTAATGTTTAGTAAGATGCAAGAGTTATAGGAGTATACTTTTCAAGGGGTATAGCTTGCCACAAGCTGGTCTTAATATGACTGTCATATCTCGTTTCCCCCAGAACGATTACATGGACAACAGAAAACCCATGCTGGAGCTGAAAGATGTCCCCCCTCCTCCACACCATACCTCATCCTCTTCATCCCACCCCTTCCCTCTTGCCTCTCTCCCCCTGCCCCCTCCTTGCTTGCCAGCTCCTCAGCTTCCACAAGATTCCTACCAGCAGCAACAAGGGGGTAGCCCCAAAGTAAGCATTTGCACTCATTGTGAGCACTGCAGCACAGGCGAATATGGGGTTTCGGGTGTCGTAGGAGTTGGTAATAATATAGCACATGGCGGTGTTGTCTCACTCTATATGGCCCCTAGCTCTGTGGAACCATCTATCAGCACTAGTAATACCAGCTCTATAGCCTCATCTCTCAATGCATATCCGCACAACCCTTGCCATGGAAGTGGGGGTGATACCTTTGACTCTATACACAGTCCTGGCCGTTACGAGCTGCATCTGCCCCCCTCTGTAGCCACCCGCAAGCCCCCGTCTGCTCACTGCTACCTCCCCTGCTGTACAGGGCTTCTCCACACCTATCCAGCTGTCCCATGCAGTCAATCCTGCCTCTTCCCAGTTCCTTCTTCAGCCCCCCTCGCTGCCCCTCTCTCTTCTCTACCTTCCCTGCCCTCTGTTCCAACCTCTATGCATGGCTCTTGTCTGCTCTCGTCTGCCTGCTACCCCTGCGGTGTGGACTACAGCTCCACTGCTGTGGGAAGCCAGAGAATCACAGCACATGGTGACCACTCTACCACCACCGCCATCACCACCACCTCCTCCTCAGCACACTTCTACTCTAATCCCATGCACCTAAATGTAGAACGCACAGTTTGTCTGAAGGGGGCACACTACTGCCAGGGATGCATGTTGAAGGTTGGTAGAATTCCCTAGTTTTTATACTTGAGTATACAAAGCACTGGTGACTTAAGTGTGGAAATGGAGGTGTACAAATGTAAATCGATTTTTATATCTGTTGGTTTAATATTTATTATTCATGTTTCTTTAGATTTTTCACACAAACTATTCAATCTGTGACCATTTACAGCCTGTGAATAGTCTGCTGCCTGAGTCAGACAAGGGGTGGCCGAACGTTCCCCTCCCCTCACACCAGACTGCTCCTATCCCAATCCCCATGTGTAACGGCTGTGGCACATCCTCTGACGGCATGCTGCTGCTGCCACCCTCTAGCCTGGGCAAAGGTGGCCAGAAGTATGGTCAGTGGAATCAGTAATTTAAATTTGCATTAACACAATGTACATAAATATATGTGTATTAATTATTACAAGCAGTTCAATCACACACTTGGGGAGAAAACGGCCTGTGTGAGTACAGTGCACATTGTCAGAAATGCCCTGACTACAAATAAACGTGTCAAATGTATTTATATTTTTTGGTAGAAGGGACATCACAGAACGCAAAACAAACCTAACCAAGAAAAAGTGAAATTTCATGATATAGGCCCTTTAAGTTTGATGAACAACTGGGGAAAAAGGAGAAGGTGCTCATAAAGGACTTCTGACTTAAATTAATGTCTTCTGTATTGTGTTTTAAAAGGCTCTCCAGAGAGTGGTGGCCCAGAGAACATCCCGCCAGTAGGTGTATTTTGGGACATTGAGAATTGCCATGTGCCCAGTGGGCGCTCAGCTGGTGCTGTAGTCCAACGTATTCGCAGTCGCTTTTTCCAGGGACACCGTGAGGCAGAGTTCATCAGTGTATGTGACATCAGCAAGGAGTGCAAGGCTGTCATCCAGGAGCTGAACAACTGCCAGGTAACACTAACTGCAATTAATCCATAAAACGTATTGTATTATTTAACCTTTTATACTTTACACACACTACGCTGCAGTTCTTGCATGATTTCCAGGCGTCCTGGTGGTGCAGGAGGAAGGTTCCTGCCCACCACCAAAGGGACTAGGGGTTTTCCAACGGTCGCAATTGGCTGTGTTTTGAGCGTGGGAAGCCGGGCGGGGAGGGTAATCTGTTGCTGCGCTAGTGACTCCTACAGGTTGGTCAGGGAACCTGTTCAGCATGGAGAAGCACTAGGTAGGATGGTGCTTTTCTCCACATGTGTTACCCCCTCCCGTTGTAACTTACTGCCAGGTGGAAAGAAGTGTCTGGTGACTAGCCACTTCATGTGTATTGGAGGAGACTCGTGCTTCTGTAGGGGTTGGCTGTGAAAATTGTTAGAAAAAGGTTGGGGGGGGGGGGATGCATGATTTCCTACAAGATCAAGGCAGTGCATGGAAAATAAAGGTGAAAACAAGATGCCAATCTCACATGAATGTTTACTTCACCAGGTGACTGTTGCGCACATCAACGCCACAGCCAAGAATGCTGCTGATGATAAACTTCGGCAGAGCCTACGGCGCTTTGCAGAAACCCATACTGCGCCTGCCACTGTTGTCCTAGTATCCTGTGAGTTCCCCTCAGCTCAGACTCATCATCTGGCTTATTTTAAGCCTTTGAAGGTCGTCTTATTTTTTTTACAGTGCATCACCGAAGGGGTCAGCCGTCTAGAACAGGCTTTATCTGTATCTGAGTTTGTAGCTCTGTCCCCATAAAGGTCCAGAGATACAATCGCAAACCGCACAAGCATAGATTGGCTGCTATGCCAATCGTAGCTTCATGTTGGCACATGATGGGTGATGTCTGGGCATTGTTTTCAGATAATATGCAAATCACTACAGCTCAATGTCAAATAATGAAGGAAAGCAATTGTCCATTCAGTAAGACTAAAGAGACTGTTTTCATGATTTAGACTAGGGGGATTTAAGACATTTCATGATGTAGACTAGGGGATTGAAGACATTTCATGACGTAGACTAGGGGATTTAAGGGATTGAAGACATTTCATGATTTAGTCTAGGGGGATTGAAGGCAGTTGGCCACAAAACTGCTAATTAATTTGGCCAACTGTTTGAAAGCCTCTTCAATTGTACCTGGGAGCACGCAATCTTATTTTATTAGTAGTAGTCTTACACATTTTCCCATTTGCAGCGGATGTGAACTTTGCCAGTGAGCTGAGTGATCTGCGCCATCGCCATGGTTTCCAGGTGATCCTGGTTCATGGTAGCCACACCTCCCCAGCTCTGCTGCAGCATGCCCATCGCCACGTAGCCTTTGCAGAGATCACCGCTGATCTTCCACCACGTATGGCCATCAATGCACAGGTAGGCCACACAATTTGGTAGTATTTGTCCAACCCTTGATTTGATCTGGGTCTTTTCAGTGGATTAGCATAAATGACCACTCATTAAAATCCTCAGTATTGGTTTAACTAAAATGGAACCATTCCATAGACCCGTAAGGGTCTATTTGGTTCCATTTGTGCACTTGGAGTTAAATTAACACTCAGGATTTTACAGTGCAGCGATCATCTTCAGTTTGAGTTTATCAAGGGGGGGTCTGAGTAATGCAGTTCGAATGTTGAAAGGAATGCCACCTTGACAGCAACCTCATAATCTTCCTCAGATTTGCTGGGCATTGCATGTGAACTGATGCTTGTGTTGTTAAAAGGGGGATACTACATTCATGTCTTTCAAAAAATAAAAGAATCCAAACCCAGAGTGCGGCGCTGTTTCTTCCTCCTCCCTCCCCCCCAGCCTAGTTTCAACCTCCTCTATGTGCACAACCTTCCTGTCAACTGTGACAAGAGCTTCCGGAATGCTGTGAAGGTCAGGCTTCGCCGCCTGTCCGACAACTGCGGTGGCAAGGTGTTGGGCGTGTCCCAAGGCACAGCAGTCCTTCGCTTTGGTAGCCAAGAGGCTGCCGAGCGTGCTCGCAAGCGCATGGAGAATGAAGACGTTTTTGGCCACAGCATCAGCCTTTCATTTTCCCCCCGGCCCAACGGCGATACAATTCCTGAGTCCGAGCCTCAACTCCATCCCACGCCCCAGTCCTATCCGTTCCAGGATACTCTGCCTATCCATCCCCTATCCCTATCCTCGTCCTTCTCCTTTCTACCCTTGGAGAAGCCCAGGTCCCCCAGGAGGCGACGGCGAGCAGCCCGCCTTTACCAGACCCCCAGCCTCATGCCCGAAAGGCCCTACAGCCCCAGGAGGGGTTGCAGTGGGCCTCCCGGTGGTGTCCCAGCCAAGCCCCATCAGGTCAGCAGCCATGACAGTGCCTGCACCCCCCCCACCCTCAAACCCCAATCGCCTATAAATCCCTGCCTGAGCTTCTGCATGACGCTTCTTCCTGATGTGCCATCATATCGCTTGTTGCGCTTGCTATGTGTGATTCATCTGCCTAACCCCTGTCTGTGCTGGCAAGCAGCTTCTCAGTCTTAAATTAGTGCTTTTTCTGTCACCTTCGTTGTGTGATATGTCCCTTCTTTCATTCTCAATGTTTCTGTCTGGTTTTAGTGTTTATGTTCAATTTGTCGTCTTTTGTGTGTTTATGTTCAATTTGTCGTCTTTTGTGTCAAACATCTGTTCATCTAATATAGCTTCATCTGATTAACAAATTTGGTTCATCCCTCTTTATCAGCCTGCAATGCCTTATGGTTGATCTTAGTCAAGTAGTTCTGTAAAGAAAACCGACCTGACCATTGCTTCTTGGTTTTTCTCTATGTATTCTTTCTAATCAAACAAAGCTCAGGTGGAGAGCCATGCATGACTGAATATTGTGCCATTTTCATGCCATTTCCTGTGTTCGCTCCCCTTGCCTTGTTTTCATTTGTGCTTACAAACTGATTTGTTACATTCCCTTCTTGTGATGTTCTAACCTCTAATTTCTGCCTTGCGTCTTTGTGGTTCAGGAGCTAGGTGGTGTGGAGATCAAGCCCAAGCTGGGCTTCCACCACCTGGATAAAGACCGCACTGGCTCCTCTTCCCCCCAAAGCAATGGGGAGACGGTAACCACAGAACAGCTGCCCAAGGCTGGCCTTATTGGAGAGTCCATGTACAGGAGAAGGTACTTGAATGAATAGTAATGACATTGAAGAGAAATATGATTTCATCTTTTGATAAGCTCATCTTCTGCTTTACATTTAGCAAGTTGACATTTAACAAGTGGGTAAGTGCAAAATTGTGGCTTAATTCTTAACAGGCCTGTCTCTTCTGTCCTCCAATGTAGAAGGGAGTGCTCTAGTCCTCGCAGTGCGACAGACTCCTCAGTGGAGCGAGGAGAGTTCCATGTCAGCACACCCTCGGCCTTCAGCAAGTTGAACCTCCACAGGAGTTTCAGCCCCCTTGTTCACACCCAGGGCTCCTGGTCCCCCAGGTGACATATTAGCTGTTCAAAACTGCATGGTGGGAAAAGTAATTAAAACAAAAAAAAATATTAACTGAACCTAATCCACTCATCGTTATGCTACCTTTCCCACTTCACTGCCTTATCTGTCTCTCGCTTTATTATGTTTAATAGCATGTATCATTACATGGTCCTGTATATAATTTGGGGATTTTTGCTGTTCTGTGGTTAACAAGTTATGTATTACTTTCTCCATTTCCCAACTCAAGGAGCGCATCTCCCTGCCTGTCCAGCCGCTCCTCACCCCTCCTGGCTGCCGCCCGTAGTCCTTGCCCTGATGAGCCCTTCTCTGAAGGGGCAGATGTCCAAGTGACCAACCTGGACTACAGGATGTCCCGCAAGGATCTGCAGCAGGCACTGCACGACACCTTCTCCCGATATGGCAAGGTGGGTTATGAGAAAGCGACGAGCCTTAAGAGGCTGTGGTTTGCTGTGGATTTTAGAAAGGCTAAAGGCCTCTACACACCAAGGGGAATGGAAATGCATCCATGGAACGTTCAGTAAATATTGTAAACGAGGTGTGATACTGATGCATGCAGACCAGTAGGGGTGGTAAATATAATCGATTCAGCAATTAATCGCGATTCGGACATGGACGATTATGAATCGATTAACAAATGTCAAAAATCAATTATTTAAAAAAACGAATGTTTTTTTTTTCATCATATCGCTAATAGCACAGAGCAGCAGCCATATTTTGGTTAGTTATCAGAATATTGAGAAGCCTCTGTTATAAGTCAGTATTATTTTACAAAAAAGGACTATTTTACAAAAAAGGATATAACCTTCCAGCTGACAGTGACACATCTCTTCCATTAGTTTTTATTATCAATAAAAGATAATGGAAGTAAATTAATCGCAATTGAATCGTAGCCCTCTGAATCAAATTGAATCGTCAGGTACCTACTGTACCAATTTCCGCCCCTACAGTCCAGGTATGTGTTTGTTGAGTATTTTACGAGGGGACTCAGCCAATACAATCATAAAGGACTGCTACTATCTCTTTAGAATGAGTGATATCCTAGCTAATTGTTTTTCTTGATATTCTCATTGTGATTGTTAATCACAATTATGAGACTTGACTATTTTGATTACGTGAGTCACTTTTCCTTATAGATAAGATTCTTCTCCGTGAGGGGACCTGAATTATTGTCCATGTGAATCAAAATGGTTTTTTGTAACTATGTTGGGGTTGTACTTCACATTTGGTGTGTGTTTGTGTAGGTGAAGGGTGTGGAGCTGAGCCCTCACACAGACTACCAGTTGAAAGCCACAGTCCAGATGTTCTCCCTCCAGCATGCTATAAGTGCTGTCAGTGGCCTTCACCGTTACAAGATAGGAGGAAAGCGCATGCAGGTCTCTCTCATCACTGGAGGCAGCAACAACAAGTCCCTTGCCCTGCTCAGGTACATTGTATAATACAAATAGTGTGCCATGTTTGATTACGTCTTGTATTAATTCACTGGATGATTTTTGCTTAATGATATTTATGGATAGTCACATCTAACAAGGCGCTGGATGAAAAACTAGTACTGAATGCACAAATAGCATTTTATTGTGGACCATTTTAGATCAAAATGTTGCAAATACTAGGGAGCTTTTATTCCGATGTGCAGACACGTTTCCCATCTTTCATGTTTTTTTAGATGCAATCCACAACTTGGTAGTGAATAAAATGACGTTATTTTAAATTGTATGTTAATAGAAAATAGCTAACAGAGCTGTGGTGGTTGGAGGTCTCTGATCTTCTACTGAGAAATGTAGAGCCTGTGGTCATGTACAGTATGACCACTAGTAGTTGGCAAGGGGTATTGAGAAATTGTGGTGAGGTACTGTAGGACCACTACTGATTGACAAGAGTTACTGTATGAAGCTGAAAGCGTATCTTGGCTCAATAGTTGAAATTCTGGCGCTTATGTGGGTTTGGCTCCTAGCTAGGAAATATATCTTACAGATTGCAGCTTAAATTCTCTCTTGGAGCGCTGTTTGATTGTTGAACAAGCCATTTTTCTTGTTTGGAATTCTAATTGAGTTTCTGCTTTGTTTCTATAGCACTGAGATTATCAGCATCCTTCAAGATGCACCTGCCCACTGCCTCCCTCTTTTCAAATTCACTGAGATCTACGAGAAAAAGTAAGCAATGGTCTAATTTTTCAACCGCAGCTCTCCATTTTTCATGTTTTTGAAATGTATATTTTAAACGTACACTCAAATTAATTTTCACGTCCACTGTCCCCGTTGCCACACTCCAGGTGTTCCCGCAAATTAGTAGTGGGAGATCTCTACAGACTGCCAGAAGTGGTGGCGTTGCGGGACCAGGGAGGTTCCAGACTGCTGTGTCTTCTTCCCAGCAGCCAGATGCGGCAGAGTCCACTAGGTTCTTCCCAGTCCCAGGAGGGCTCTTCTTCAGCTAGCGGGAGCCCTGTGGTGTTTGAAGAGCTGGAGTATCACGAGCCCATCTGCCGTCACCACTTCACCCAGCAAGACTTCAGGTATGGAACAGAACATGCATGCGCAAGGAGCGTGTGTCCTGTTTTGTCTGTCACTTCAGTAATCGTATACTTTGTTTGGTCACTCTGTCGCTTCTGCAAAGACCTACTTCATATTCAAATGGTTAAACTATTCTGTGGAGGTCTGCTTGAGCAGCTGAAGGTTAAATTATTGTAAAGTTCCTTGTTGGGGCATTATTTATTCAATGTTCCTCAGCCCACTTTTCAGAGTTCTGCAACTGAGTGACTTTCACGACTTTCACATCATTACTGCTACTGATTTCCCCCCGTTTTGTTTTCACAATTTACTATGCAGCGAGGCCGACTTTGACCCGGACTCCTATAAAATCCCATTTGTAGTGATGTCTCTGAGTGCCTTGGCCTCTCAGGTCCACAGTCTGCTGCAGTCACATGAGGGCACCCTTCCTCTGCTTAGGTAAGAGCTGGATGTTAAATTAATACACAGCCCAAGTTTACATATAGTCCCTGTCGGGCAAAACATTTGTATGTCCAAAACCGTTACTTTTCAGGATATTGGAAATGGAAAAACAAACTGTGTTCCAATGAATGCAGTGTAGTTATTATTAGTCACAAGCTCTTCTTAATACTTAACCAGCTTTCACTTTTAAATGTTTTTAGAAAATAGCTAATCAAAAGCTCACAATGCATTGCAATGTGACGGGTTGTGAGTTTGTAGAACGGTTATTTTTTATACCGTCATACAACAAAATTGAAATATGAAAGAAAATGTATTGGATCGTTTTGAACCGTATAAAGTAGGGCATTCACAGAATAGTCCAATATTCGAATATTCGAATATCAAACCGACTATTCGACTATCAAACCACTATTCGACTATTCGGAAAAAATAAAAAGGCATTTTTTTTTTTTTTTTCTAAAGATTTTTTTTTTTTGTGGCTTTTCTAGAGCAGACATGCAGCTGTGAGCTCTGGTGTGACGTCAACTCGCATTCCTTGAGTCAAGTCATCAATGCAATTGGAAAAAAAAAAAAAAAAAAAAAAAGTTTTTTAAATTTTTTATTATCTAATCGAATATTCGAATACTTTTGGGTCGAATAATTCGAATACCATAAATCACTATTCGTTAATGCCCTAGTATAAAGTGAATGTGTTGTATTTTACTCAGCTTTCCTGAGTGCTATGCAGCAAAGTTCAGCCCACTCCAGCTGGGTGATGAGACGGTGGAGGGTGGTGTTCCCCTGGAGCACCTCATCACCTGCATCCCCAGCATCACAATTGTCACTGCCCAGAATGGCTTCAAGGTCATCAAATGGATGCACAGCAAACCGCCAGCTCTTAACCCAGGTAAGGAAACTCTTGAGCACCCAAAGTAACCGGTCCAGAAAGTGAAGGATCAATTTCCTTTCATGCGTGTGGTGGTACAGTATTACACTTGTAGTATTATGTGTCTCCCATAAAGGACAATGAACACTTAAAAAACACACCCAGTGTTAGTAAGCAGTGCTTACTCTGTTTGATGAGTGTGTGTGTGCTGGTTTTCAGGGCAGGCGGTACTGCTCTATTTGATGTGTGGGTGCTGATATTCAGGCGGTACTACACCATGATGTGTGGGCGTTGGTATTCAGGTGGTAGTGGTACTATAGTTGATGTGTGGGCGCTGATATTAAGGCGGTACTACACCATGATGTGTGGGCGTTGGTATTCAGGTGGTAGTGGTATTACTCTAGTTGATGTGTGAGCACTGGTATTCAGGCTGGGGGCTTACAGCATTGATACTGTACATGACATGAATTCAAATCTTTTGAGAAATCATGGCAACAAAGATGACCACTGCACAGCGGGGGGCTTACATCACATAGACTCGAGCTATACTTGACTAAACACTATCTAGACTATTTTAGTTTGTGTATTTATCATATCAGTCTTATCTGTTGTTAAAATGATGGGCTGCACTAGCCCTCCTGTTTTCGTGCCTAGAGGGGCGGGTTTTAACATCTCCGGCGAGAGAATGCGTGTGATCCCATTGGTTCACCGATCTGTCCGTCAGCCCCCGCCCCGTCAACGCAACATCACGAGCGACGCCCACTGCACTCTGGTTGGTTGGGGAAATGAAACACTTCCTATACCGGGCACACCGACGCGCTGGTCTAGGCTTTTATTTTTTAGCAAAACGAAACAATAAAAGCCTGGAGATCGAGGCTATTAAAATGATAAACGGTGCATGCCTGCAGCGCAGTGTGCAGACAGCCATCTAATTTAGCTTTGCGCTAGTCCTACTTTAGTAAGTAATCCTACTTTATTATAATCATTATCATCGTCCTATTATAAATGTGCGAACTGTTCGTTAATTCTGAATATATTCCTGGAATCACAACATAGCTGAGGGACACATGTTTACAATTTGCTTGTAGAGTTGTGAGTTAAAAAAAAGAAATGTTTACCAACTTTATCTCTATCCTCCAGAGCCATGGATACAGCGCTGCAAGAGCCCAGTGGGGAACCCTCAGCTCATTCAGTTCAGTCGGGAGATTATTGATCTGTTGAAGAGTCGGCCATCATGTATTATGCCCATCAACAAGTTCATACCCTCTTACCATCACCACTTTGCCAAGCAGTGCCGTGTCTCTGACTATGGCTACTCCAAGCTGATAGAGCTTCTAGAGGCTGTGCCACATGTTTTGCAGGTACTTATTTTTTTATACGTTATGTAAATACGTCTGTCCATTGCTAATGTTTAATCATGCACCATATGTCTGCTGTACTTTGCAGTTATAGGAGAGTTAAGAAAATTGAAAAGAACACAAGGCACAGTCAACCTATACACAATGTCTGGGAGCTTGCACAAAAAGAATTTCACCCACTCTTTTACACCTGTAATCGTGTAATATTACCACGGTTATTGAAGTTCTGATTTTATTTAACACTGACCCCACTTTTGTGTCATACAGATCCTAGGCATGGGCACCAAGCGCCTTTTGACCCTAACTCATCGTGCCCAGGTGAAGCGTTTCACTCAGGATCTCCTCAAACTGCTCAAGTTCCAAGCCAGCAAGCAAGTGGCCATTAAGGACTTCATGCAGGCGTACCATTGGTCAGTACACCTAGTACTGTTCAGTTTGGCATTTCTTTGTGTCCTTTTTTTATGTAGATGTTTTTCTGCATCCTTTTTTTTGTTTTTAAAGCTCCAATTTATTAACAAATTTTCATTTTATGTTGGATGATCTTGAGTATTGGACTGCTTAAGCATTGTGGGTTTTCTATTTTTTTTTAATATTCTATACCAGGTGCTTCTCCAGGGACTGGCGGGTTATAGATTATGGCATATGTGACCTGCTGGATCTCCTGGCTGAGATCCCTGACACCACCATCACTATAACGTACCAGGACACAGACATGGTCATCTCTGTCCCCAAGAGAGGTCAGAAGAACAGTTTATCCTCATTAGGAAACAGTAGGGCAACACTGATGAAGGAGTACTTTTGTACTAAATAACTGAATAAACAACGTGTTGGTAGTTTGATTTTAAGAAGCGTAATTGATATGGCACAAAGAATATCAGACTGGATTAATACAATTAAACTCATCTGTTCCTCTGCATCCACCCTCAGAGCGTACAGTAGATGAGATGGAGCGTACCAAGCAGTTTGGCAAGGAGGTGGTGGACCTGCTGCGTCACCAGCCCCACTGCCGCATGCCCTTCAGCAAGTTGATCCCCACCTACCATCACCACTTTGGTCGTCAGTGCAAGCTCTCCTACTACGGCTTCAATAAGCTCATAGAGCTTTTTGAAGCCATCCCTGATGTACTGCTGGTGAGATGGAAAGGGCTCAAATATCTTGCAGTGTTGTACAAACATTTGACTGGTGGCACTCTCAAATCCCGATTCCTCGTCAGCTATCGTGCCACAGGTTGAGGACATGCAGTATGTCTCTCGCAGTAGGTGTCTGCTAAATTAATCTTCAATTATGGCATCAAATCTGAGCAGGGACACAGATACTTTTCCGGATTGAGTGTGCTAGATAAGCGCTTCTGCTAAATGCCTGAATTGTAAATTAGTCGGATGTGTTACTAATATCCAGTGGTGGAAAGTAACTAAGTACATTTACTTAAGTACTGTACTTAAGTACAATTTTGAGGTATTGGTACTTTACTTGAGTATTTCCAATTTTCAATACTTTTACTTCTATTCCACTACATCTCAGAGGCAAACTACAATTATTTGAAAACTTTAGTTACTTTTCAGATATAAATTATGATATAACGAAACATACATTAACCATTTTAGCCCTATTTTATACCTAGGCTATTTGAAAATAGCCGATCTACAAGCTCACAACGCGTCGCATAGCGACGTGTTGTGAGCTTGTAGATCTGCTATTTTCAAATATTTAGTACTTTTACTTTTGGTACTTTAAGTACATTTTGATGCCAATACTTTTGTACTTTTACTCAAGTAAACTTTTAATTCTGGACTTTAAATTGTAACAGAGTATTTTTATATTGCAGTATTGGTACTTTTACTTAAGTAAATAATTTGAGTACTTTTTCCACCACTGCTAATATCTAATGCTCCAAACCCTCAGGTGTTGGAGTGCGGTGAGGAGAAGGTTCTGACCCTAACAGAGGTGGAGCGCATTAAAGCACTGGCGGCCCAGCTGGTCAAGCTGTTGCGAGCCCAGAGAAACTCCAGCCTCCCTGTCACCCAGCTGCTCAGCGAGTACAGCAAGACCTTTGGCTATGGCATGCGCCTGCAGGACTATGACGCCAGCTCTCTGCCCGCTTTGTTGGCCAAACTTTGCCATGTTGTCAAGGTAAGGCCTGCCCGATTGAGAGTTAAGGGACATTTCTGCATTTCCACTTCAGATATTCTTTTAACTGCTTTTAAAAAGCATGTGTCAAACAACAGTTGGGAAGATATTCACAATGCATTTCTAAATGCCCCCTAGTGGCTTCTCAAAGCATAACATGGAAGTCGCTATTTTGAATCGGCAATGGGTCATCTGTGTGATTTGTGCAGATCTGTTGAGAAAATGTTTGGGGGGTGACGACTGAGAGCCAGACTAAAAACACCCCAAGGAGTGGGGCCTATATTAAATGAAAGGGGATACATGTTTGGAGGATGCAAATCAATCGACTGTCAAGCAGACCTGTCAACAAAAGTCAGCACATGCCCGAAGAGCCGGAGCCTGTCAATTTCAGTGCATTCGTAAATATGCTCTGAGCTCTCTGGTCGTTCTAAAATTCAGCGCGTTGTGATCAGGGGAGCACTCAAAGCGCAAATATTTATAACGATGGTGGAGGAAGTCATGCAAAATGCAATGTTTGCAGCTTGTTTGATACTCTACTGATTCTTTGATATATTTTTTAAGCGGTGCAGCGGGCGTGTGTGTACGTGCATTCATGTCCATGTGTCTGTTAGGAGCATGAGATGCGTGCACCTTGGGACCATCAAAGTGTGCAAAGCATGTCGAAGAATAATTTTCATTTGTGTCAGCGCATGTTATCGTAATAAGGTGTCTTTGTGTGCAAAACAAATAGTTGGGTCTTTATTTTTTACACACCTGGCTGGCTACCATTTTATCCAGCTGGACATTTTGGATTAGAACATGATGGTACTGGAAATTTACATTGCTTTTACTGTCTGTGCCAGCTATATACTGCCTTTAGATTTTAACTTTAACAGTTTATTTTATTCTGTGTATGTTTTGAAACATGCATGTTCTGTTTTTGTTAAAAAATAGATACTATATCTCAATGAGATCTACCTGATTAAATATAGATTTATCACAAAAATAATACACATAATATGACTTGAGTATACAATGTCCACTCAAACATACCTCCGGAAACCGGACCCCTCTCATGAGTCTGTCTTTTGCCTGCTAATTCATCCTTCTCACGTTTTCCCCCCCTAACCAGTAGGTAAAATGCACCAGGAAAGCGAACTAGGCACAGTTTTCTGGCAAAAATATATGTATAGATTTGTCACCTTTTTTGGGCCCTCACCAGTTAGCATCCCTGTGAGTTTCTGATGGGGTTGCATTTAAAACGAAGCCATCTAATGAGAGGAACAATTTTTTCAAATATCTCCATATCTCCTAAGGTGGTGGATGGTCTGGAGGGTCGAGAAGTACAGTTGATAAACAGAAAGTCTCTGCGCTCGCTAACCTGCCAACTACTGGCCCTGCTTATGTCCCTGGAGGATGAGCAGTCAGCCATTGGTCTGAAAGTGGAGGAGCTGAGCCAGCGCTACCTGGCTGTCCACAAGACGCCACTTAATCCCTGTGAATATGGCTTCCTCTCCCTCAGTGAATTGCTGAAGAGCTTGCCCTACCTTGTAGAGGTGAATTTAACAAATTGTTTCTCTTCCGTTCTACAAAACCTGTTTCTAGCTTGCTGCTTGTTCTAAAGTTTCTCATGTTCTCAGTTTCTGGCTTGCTTGTTCTAAAGTTTCTCCTGTTCTCTTCTCATATATTCTCTTTTCTGTTGTACCCCTACCAACTGCTTCCTATGTGCATATAGTTAACCATTTTTACAATGGTCCTCTTTCATCCCCCTCAGTTGTACTATGAAGATGCCAGTCAAGACGCAACTTTATATAGCCGCAGTGCCAGCGGTCGGGAGGAGTGGGTTAGACTCACCAAGCTTTACCAGTTTGCCCGTAACGTGCGTTCCCTACTCCACACCTACCACTACAACCAGATCTTCCTCACAGAGTTCCCCGGAGCCTATGGCAAGTTCACAGGCTGCAGCCTTCAGCCACGAGCTTTCGGCTACACCAGCACTGATGAGCTACTAAGTGCTATTCCACAGGTTTGAGACGCCTCAGTTTACTTCAAAATGAATATTGAATTATTTATTTTGGTTAATTGAAATTATGAGATTGTACAACAAGCGTATGCTAAAATGTTACACATCAAGCTTAAATGTTTGTTTCTGAAGGTTGACTTGTGTATTCTCATCAATCAGGTGGTCTGGATCAAAGGGCACAGCCACAAGAGGATTATCGTTTTGAAGAACGATATGAAAGGTAAACGAGACACACTATATATTTAAATTATACTTAAGTAATAATCATAATCCTGGGTAGTATCCGTTTTGTTTTTTTACATAGTTTCATTTACACTCAGGATTTTGCAGTGTACTTTTAAGTCCCCATTACCAATATGCAATTAGCAGATGGATATCATGTCATTTTGAGGTAAAAATATGGTCTTTTGGGGCTTTCTTCCTGGGACTTAGTGGGAGGTACAGCCTTATGCTTATCATCTGGCAAGTAAGATGCGATTTTTCTAGTGTCTCATCTGCCCTTCGTGTGTGTTTATGTGCACTGTTTGGTGTCCAGCTAATAAGGCAAGCTCTGCAGCATTTGACAGCCCCCTGCCAGAGGAGGAGAACAGGGAGAGCCGCAGAGACAGCCTCTCTAGTGATGCCACCTCAAGAACTCACAGTCCAGGTAAAATAACAAGAAACAAAAGTCGACATTCTTGAGAAACTACGAAGAGGTTTGTAAAGTCTCGATACAAAACGCAAATCAAGATGGAAATTGGGGAAACAAACATTTAATATCAAAAGTAAAACAAAACGAAATAAAATATTTTTTTTGTGCTATTTTTATACACTCTAGTCTAGTGGTACTAACGCTCTTTTAGATGAAGGAAATGTCACATGCTTCTTCTTAACGCTGTAGGGATGCTAGATGATGGTGGAACAGGAGATGGAGAACTTCTGTTCTTGACCTCCCCAGTAGATCTGCTGTGTGGTCCTGTGCCGTCCTGCCTGCCCTCCCCTGAGCTCCACCCAGACCCAGTTCTTCTGCCGGCTGACCTCATTCACTTTGAGGGAAAGACCCCACCACCTCCAGCAACCTCCATAGGTTAGTGCTTATATGCCCCACATGAATGCTTGCCTTTTAGTGTTTAAGCCAGATTCAACTAGGAGAGGTCCTAAAAAGCAACGTCCTTTGACCAATTCTGACAAGCCTATACCATTACCAGTATTATTTGGGGCAATTTAGTTAACTCATTCACTGCCAGAACAATTACATAAATAAATCATCCACTGCCAGCGATTTTCTTACCTTTTCAAGTAGTCACAGAATATTTATCTCCAGTATGATCGATCCCCTGATCATTGCTACTCACGGGGGGGGGGGGTTTCACTGTGCTTCTGCAAAAAAAAGAATGGCACGTCTGGTCAAAAATGCATGGTAAAACACAAAGTCGTCCTTGGCAGTGAATTAATTAATTTTGGTTAGTTATGGAATTCATCCATTAAAGATGTTGGCACATGCGCTGAATGACCCATAACATTCCTTAATTCCACCAGTCCAGTCTGCACTCGTTGCTCTGTTATCTGATGGCTGATAGATCAAAACAAGATGGAAAGGGAACCTGTGCATGGCCCTATCTAGACTGGGGGGAGGGACCGCAAAAAGGCTGCACAATTTACAAGCTGCAACCATTGCATTTTAATCATTTGACAGTGTATATAATTATATATAATATGTATATAAAGATTGCCCACAAAAAGTTCGTAAACTTAACTTGGGTTGATTATTTCTCCCCTTAACTCTATAAACGCCATTGACTCAAAAACGCGTCAATTACTACTTAATCCACCCACGCCATCGACGCGTTTGACGCGTTGGATGCGCGTTCATTGTTTAATCTCTGATTGCGCTATGCTGCTTAATAATCAATGTTATTTTCGAGTTCGACTTACTTCACCCACATCTGCATCCGGTTTCATGACCTGGGTTCCGTTTCCGGTTTTTGATTTCCCCCCCCCGGTCATTTTCGTCCAGAATAAGTAAACAAACGGTTTTTCACACGGTATATCAAATGAACGGACAGGTTCTCTTCTATAATCTATGGTCTGGGTGACGATCAGTCATCACCGTCGTGTATCACATCGTAATTTTGGCCGATCGGACAATCTGAGCCAACGTCACATCCGTTTTGATGTATATCACTGTCTAATCTCTCAAGAAGGGTGTCAGTGAACCAACGACCTGATCAAGCTGTCATGTGCTGCTCTCTAGTGGCGGATTTGTGCTGCGTCTTTAAAATTCACTCTGATAAATTATTTTCATGAAAATTTTCAAAATAAAAAAACACGAAAATTGCTGGCACTGGGGGAGTACTTTATGAAAATACTCTGGCAGTCAAAGAGTTAATACCAATAGTAGGGGGTACTAAGTGAAAAATCGTTACGCGGCGGATAAAAGCATGAAATTTGATACAGATGTCCCTTGGGTCATCCTAAAACATCCTAGAAGGGGTGCCCAAAAAAATCTTAAACAGGAAGTGAGTTATGTACAAAATCCAAAATGGCCACCTAAACTGTTGACCGTTGACTCAAAAGACACCAAAATAATCTCCAAAAAGCATAAAATGTGGCACACATGTCCTTTGGGTCATCCTAAGACATCCTAGAAGGGGAGCCCAAAAAAATCTGAAACAGGAAGTGAGTTATTGACCAAATTGAAAATGGCCGCCTAGTGTTGTCGATTGACTCAAAAGACAACTAAAGAATCTCCAAAAAGTATAAAATGTGTCACACATGTCCCTTGGGTCATCCTAAGACATCCTAGAAGGGGTGCCCAAAAAAGTCTTCAACAGGAAGTGAGTTATTGACTAAATTGAAAATGGCCGCCTACAGTGTTGGCGATTGACTCAAAAAGCCTATAGAATCTCCAAAAAGTATACAATTTGGCACATATGTCCCTTGGGTCATCCTAACACATCCTAGAAGGGGTGCCAAAAATAATCTGAAACAGGAAGTGAGTTATTGACTAAATTGAAAATGGCCGCCTACAGTGTTGAAAGATGATGCAAGATACCTACAGAATCTCATAAAAGCATGAAATGTGGTACAAATGTCCCTTGGGTGATCTGAACGCATCCTACAAGGGGTGCACAAAAAGGTTTTAAACAGGAAGTGACCGCCTAAAAGCAGTTGACACAAAAGAAAACATAAGGGGACGTCATAAAAGTGTATAATTTGGTACGTACATTGAGTGCTTCTTAATATATTCTAGAAGGGGTTATTTATTTGTTTGCTTGTTTATTAAAATTTTTAGGAAGGGACCATGTTGAAGAAATTCTAAATGGCTGTTTAAACAGTTGACCATGGCAGTCTGAATATTATGCAGACTCAATACGACAGGTTATGCAGTGCATAACTTGCCGTATTTTGTGGTCTACCTTCTGTTTTCATTTCTACATCACTTATTTATTTTACTTTCTGCATAATTTTTTTATTGTACTCTTTGAATCTTCTTTATTTATCTAACTCTCTGCATATTCTCATTTATTTTACTCTGCATCTTATCTTACTCTGCATATTCTTATTTTACTCTCTGCATCTTATTTATTTTGCACTCTACATCTTCTTGCTTGTTTTACACTCTATCTTCTCATGTATTTTCTTCTTGATCATTACTGTTTTTTTGTGATTAGTGTTTAGTAACTACATGTATTCATGTGTGCCATTTCGCAATTACCAGCACATTGGCATAATGCTCTGCAAGGTAACCCAGCATCCCGGCATCTACACTTTCTCGAACAGAAGGGCTCAGCTTCGCAGCCACACTTGAGTTCTCTACAAACTTAAGCAGCCTCTGGCAAGAGTGTCCATAAAGGTGTCCACGAATCAGCGACTTTAATTTATTTGTCAGGAGATGGTAGAGATTGCATAGCTTTCAGGCTTCTGGACCAAATGCTAGATTGGCTGCTCGATTTGAATATTGTAGCAGTGCAGCCCGTGTGGGAGGAGTGTTTTCCATTGAGAGACTATTCAAACTTTTTTTGGCACCCCTTAGGATGCATTCAGATCACCCAAGGGACATTTGTACCAAATGTCATGCTTTTATGAGATTATTTTTTATGAGTGTCTTTTGCATCATCTGTCAAGACTGTACACAGCCATTTTCAATTTAGTCTTTTGAGTCAATAGATAACACTGTAGGCGGCCATTTTCAATTTTGTCAATAACTCAGTTCCTGCTTAAGATTTCTTTGGGCACCCCTTCTAGGATGTCTTAGGATGACCAAAAAGACATGTGTGCCAAATTGTATGCTTTTATGAGATTCTTTAGTTGTCTTTTCAGTCAATCGACAACACTAGGCGGCCATTTTCAATTTAGTCAATAACTCACTTCCTGTTTCAGATTCCTTTGGGCACCCCTTCTAGGATGTCTTAGGATGACCCAAGGGACATATGTGCCAAATTTTATGCTTTTTGGAGATTCTTTTGGTGTCTTTTGAGTCAACGGTCAACAGTTTAGGTGGCCATTTTGAATTTTGTCCATAAGTCACTTCCTGTTTAAGATTTTTTTGGGCACCCCTTCTAGGATGTTTTAGGATGACCCAAGGGACATCTGTATCAAATTTCATGCTTTTATCCGCCGCGTAACGATTTGGCCATTTTTTGTGCTTAGTACCCCCTACTACAAATGGTATTGTATTTTTTTTGTTATTAGTCATCTTTACAACGAGGTATAACTTTTAACTGTAAGGATCGTGGACTGAGTAACAAAGCCAAACGTGTGGGTAACGCCTCCAAATACTTTGCCCCAATAAGGTTCTGTTGGTAATTGCTCTTGTTTTGAGCGGCCTGCCAGCACACACCTGAGAGGTGTGTACTCTGGTACCATTTGCTGAGCATGGGTCCTGCAACTTTGACATCAGTCTTGGTACTGCTGTGAAAATCCGTTTCCACTTGCCATATTGCTCGGGCCTTATCCTGAAGGGACAAACGTGGCATCTTTCCATGGGGGCAGTGTTGCTGCTTGGAGCATACACAAACTCAACAAAGTTGCCAGGCCCATGCTCAGGTGCCAGTCACATGCCTGTGGGTAAATGACAAAACATTTACCTACAAATTTTGCTGCGTTTCTCATTCCACGAATGCTCAATCCTTACAAGCTGTACCTCGTTGTAAAGATGACTAATCAACGATAAAAAATGATACAATACCAATTGGTATAAGTTTCCATTTTTTTTGTTGGCAGTTTATATCGTGATGCATAGTATATACACACAGACTGCATATTGTGTGTGTGTGTGTGTGTGTGTGTGTGTGTGTAAAGCCATAGCGTTTTGTCTGGGAACTCTTATTTGCTGTTAGCTTATCTTGTACTTCTGTTTTCAGAAAGCGATAAACCTGCGGTGTCAGTCAGTCCCACATCTGATGACATGCAGCCTGGTGCTACAGCAGAGTCTGCTGTTGCCCCACCCCGACAGTTTCCAACCAGCAAGGCCACAACCTCAATTGGCAGTCCCAGCAGAAAGGCCCCACGTAGCAAAATTAAGCTAGCTGTTAATTTCTCATTTGCAGCTGGCCCCTGATCGCTCTAGCTCTCTCTGAGATGCACACATCTAGATAGCAGGTGACACATGCAACTCTTAAAGAGAAGAGTTATCTGGTTCCACTTAAGAAATGGTCCTGAAGGACATTGCTCTTGTACCCACTACTTGCCAACAGACTGTTACGTTCTTCTGTCTTCTCAGTTCTGTATTAATAACCATTCATTTTCCCATGTCTTGTTCTTTTCACAATGTGTCCTTGTGAGATTTCTCCCCAAGCTGTGATTTTCCTCTTGCAGATTTTCTGCAACTTTTTGTTTTATTTGTCAGAACCTTCCAACTTCTGTTGGGGTTTCTAGCCAGGGAAGTTGAGATCCATACTGGGTGATGGATCACCTTGTGACTCACAGCGGACAATGAATGAACCGGAAAAATGAGTTAGTTGGCACTGTATGCTGAATATTCACATTAGGAGTGCTGCTAAGACTATTAACAAAGTTGCCTTGCTAAAATCCCAGATATTTAGCTACCAACAATCTCTGTTTATAGAGAATTATTGAGAATTTTATGTTCATAAGTATTGTTAAAGTGAGGAACCGTGATGTTTAGTTGGTGCTTGGCTGTGTCTCAGAAAAGACCTTTCATTTATAAATTTGTACAAAAGCACATTTCACAGTTTTACCTTTTCAGACAGCCACAGAAACTAGTGAATTCTATAATAACTGCCCACTTCATTGTTTCAGGCTTCTCTTAGGGAGTGATTAACATGAAGTGTTTCCTCTGTAGAGATGTTGAGGTAATTTGTCTTTCAGATATTCTCTTGTCCTGTCTCTTTCATGAAATGGACCAGAATTGTTCTTTTTATTAACACTATAGTATTTATAATATTTTGCAGTCTGTAAAGTAGGGCTGAAGTTAATGGAGTAATCTGGTGGAAAGTCGCTGACTGGACTGAACAGGATTCATATTCAGGGAACTGTTAAATGCCGTGTTTTCATGGCCTATAAACGGTTCCAGCTCGGATCTGAAGGTCTTTGTGAGTTATTGCAGCCAGCACTACTCTCAAGAATATAGTTGGACTGGCCAGGCATTTTCTTACACAGTGAAATCCAACCAAATGGACCTGGTTCAATTTAACACTGAGGATTGTACTGTGTAGGCGGCATTAGCAGAGACGTCACTGTGTGTGTCAGCCAGCTGCCAACCCATTTGTTGTTTTAGCTGTACTTAGTCAGTGGTGTGGTTTACACTTGAGAAGGTGGTGTGAAATATGTTTGGTGTGCATAAATAATTGTTATGCATGGTGTAAACCAAGGGGAGCACATGAGAACGGAGACTTTTCTAAGATCCATTCAGTCTTATCATTTCCACAACATTATAGGGATTGTAGACTTGACATCACCCTTGCACTTGCCACTTAAAAGCTCAAGGTTGTTTGAGTAAACCCTGTTGCTGCTAAGCATTGCGTCTGTGGTGATGTCTATGCTAGGTTGATGACTTGGAGGTGAGCTGAGCGCTCCTTAGTTTTGCTTTGTAATGACAAGGTAAATGGGTCTGTGTTTTTAGTGAGATGGGAGGTGGAAGGCTTTATGGGGAACAGAACAGGAAGTCCCCTGAAATATAGTATGACACACAGAGGACCCCCCTGTGGCTCTCTGGAATCTGCCTGGCTTTTACAATGGCTTGTATCTGCCATGGCACTGAAGGAATAGCTTTTGGATGCCTTGCCACACCCATCTCAATCTCATGGAGTTTTTACTTATTGTATGTTTTCTTTGTTTTCTTGTCTCAAGTGCTGATGAGGGTGCTGGTTGTTTGATTCCCCACTAAATGCCTGCTTCCCACAAATGGGTTTAGCAAGACCAATTCACCACTGAAGTTAAGAGGGCTGCTACTGTTTGTTAATAGAACGTGTTTGTAGAATGGGCAGGTGCCCATTTTATCCTTTTCTGTCAGATTTGTTTTTCTATCTAATGTTGGCATTTTCATCATGACTTTCCTCATTGTAAGACTAAATTTAGATTTGAAGTTTAAAGAAGAAAAACAAAACGTGTTGCATGCTGAGTCTCATGCCCTATTCATATCATTATAACCACTCTCCCTATTTCCCAGATTGCCATTTGATATGCTTTTAATTGGGGATGTTGATGGGTTTCCCCCTTAATCTTTTAGTAATTGTCTGAAAACCTCATAAGAGATTTACTTTGGCAATAAACAAATGTGTTTTTGTGTATTTGGCGCAAAACCAAACTCTCACAAGTGCTACAGTGACTACTAACTCAAGAAGGTTAACGCATATTTTCTTTTTGGCTTTCTCCTTGGTTTGGTTACATCAGTGAGAAGCTGTCACACTGGTCAGAATATGCACCTTTGCATAGTTTTGGTTCATTAGAGATATGCTGTGAATTAGGTTGTTAACGGGGGGGGAAATAAATGTTTGAATTCTGGTTCTGTGAAATCTAATTGCATTTATCCATTAGATTTCACAGTGGTACTTTTTGTCATGCCCCCTTGATGTTTAAGTTGCATGTCTCAACTGCTCTAGACTCGTATATGTTCTACTGTTGTAGAATTGTGTATTATGGAACTTCTTTCAGTGACCTAGTCAGATGTGTTTTTCCCTCTTCTCTCACTGATGTATCCCCCCCACCCCACATTCACCTCCCCTTGGTGAATCCTCTGCCTCACAGAAGTTGCTGTAACAGTCTAACATTGTTGATGGGACCAAATTGATTTCTGTTATGAATAAGTAATAAAATTCACAAGCATTAACTCTGGTTGGTAGAGTTTTCTTTTCTGTGATACTCGTATTCAGGTGTTTTTTTACACAACAAAATAACCCACCATATTCCTGAAAGATGCTTTTTATTTAAACATATGTACAGGTAGCTCCAGCTCATCGTCTGCATATGTATTTAACATTATTACTACTACAGAATGCCAAGTTAGCAGGAAGAGGATAAAGTCTGACAAAGATCAACACTTGGCTTTACATAGTCACTAATGCTCTAAATACACTTCATTCAAACACTAAGATTTATGGCATTTACAAGAACTGCATTCATTTCCTGGTTTTATTAAAAGAAGGAAAAAAGCAAGACTAAATTCACTGGATGCAAGTTGCTACTTCTGTTGGCATTATCCATTGTAACAATGAATCTTGTTGCTCTAGCATAGTCCTTTTGTTTGTTTTTTATTTCCTGGCTGATGTCTAAAGGTGAGGTTACTGTGGCCAGCGACGCATTGGCACTGAATGAGAAAATGCATCATAGATACACATAAAAATACAATCGAACAATCACATCTCATGTTTTATAATATTACCTGAAAGGAGTGTAGACAAATGAGTCAATATACTGTAGTTTATCCTTATTTCGGCTTGGAATTATGCCGTTATAGTCAAAGCACACTGTCTGAACTATTGTCTTAACTCAACACGGTACAAAATATCTACAGGCTGGCACCTTGTTCTAATCATGCACTTCAGTTTTCATTAGTCCCTACTTGATCCGTTTTAGATGGTAACCATGATGAGCAGACATAGGACCATTGAACCTGATGTGTACTGAAGCATAGAGAGGTGCACAGGTTGGTGTAAAATGGTTTGATGTTGAACAGAAGCATGAATAACCATTATCCACTTTTCTTTCCATTTGCAAGAGAACCCTGGGATATGTAGTGAACTTGGGGGACATTGTGCTTATAGTTTTGCTGAAATTTGTATTCTGTTCAGGGGCAACACCTTCACACCATACTGCCATCTTTACAAATGTTTCTGAATAAACATACCAGATTAATCTTGATGTTCTTTTCACTTCATGTCTTTATTATTTTTCTTATATTCCTGCACATTTAAATTTGATAAGCAATTTCAAGTTAAGTAGTTGCCCCTGAGTGCTGAGGGATACGGCTCCACACCCCCTGTCTTACTTCCTTGACAAAAATGACACAAAAAAGCTGAGCCCCCGATCAGCTTCCAAAGTTAACTCCCCTCTTATTTATGGGACCAGGGTTCTCTGCATCACAGGAAGTGATGGAAAATAGAGCAGGTTTGGTGATGTTTCTGAGACAGGGAAATTAACAGCGTTGCTTGAATGAAGCCTAATATACTTTGTCGTAGGACTTGTCACTCACCGAATATAACTGATATTCAACTAAAAACATGATGCACTGAAATCTTGACAGTCATCTCATCGAAGTATAAACTAGGCAGAGTGTGTTAATGTTTACATGACAGCACACTGGGTAGCCCCACAGCAGTCTTTAATGATAGCTGCTCCCGATTTGGTTATGAACGGCTTGTTGGGGGGCGGCTCAGGGAGGTGTTTCTTGGACTTCGGAGGGTCTTGGAGTAGAGAATGAAGGGGGAAACAGAAAAAGATCACACTAGGAAATGTGGCAGGCCATGGTTAAAACATTTTGCCTGTGTTTGTGCATGCAAGAAACCATGTAATGTAAAATCACACTCACTCTGTGTGACTTTAGCCAACTTCTCCAAAGGCATCAGCTTCAGTCTGAGGTACTCAGCCATTTCCTTGTCCTCCTCTTGTTCCCTGGGGCAAATAGTCACACATTACTCAGGCACTCAAATGCAATCTCACCATGTCACATGGTTATTCTTCTTCTAACATTCTAACAAGTTAAGGCCTAAAAAGGTCCAAAATCAATCAGTAATTGTTCTACAACTGTAAGGCCTATAGATGCACGATCAATCAACAGTGTCTGTCTATGGATAACACCTTGTAGAATGCCAAACAACAAAACTTACAGTAATTTGGTGACATAGAAGTGAAGCACAACAATTCTACAGTCATTTTAGGCAGAGTAATACTAGACATTGTAATAGAAGATTTTCTCTCTCCATATGGAGAGTACCGAAATTGTGCCAGATGGACACCCCCCCCCCCCCCCCCCCTGGAGCCAAGGAATCTGAATGTAAAGTACTATTTGGCAGGCTTGTTAATCATGTACCGCCTGAAGGAAATTCTTGCTCTGCTATTCACCACCCTTTAAACAATACTCATTTCTCTACCTACTACATATGAACCCTCCTCCTGGGCTACAAAACTGCTCGTTCACAACCATATTTCTCAGGTCAACCAATGGATTATTATATGGTAGCAAACCCCGGTGTAACAATCACAACATTTGGCCCTTGTCCACTGTTGAATGAGGTTGGTGTCTATAGATGAGACAAGGTAGTAGACCATTAAAACCTGTCATGGCATCAAAAGGATTCTAAAGACAAATATTCTTCACTGTGTATTTTTTTACATACTTATTTTATTTTGCCATCTACAGAATGCTTTTCTCATTCGTTTTGTGTCTCACTATGGGTCCCCTGCGTGACCTTGACAGTAACCTTGCCTCACCAGGCTTTTCATAATACCTGTAGAAAGCCTGGTTTTCAATACAAATTAACTAGTGTGATCTAATTTAGGGCCCCCCTTCCGTATCCGGTAACTTGCACACATGCAAGCACCATTTCCATATCTGCTCTAGACTCAGACCGGATCAGCATCCTGCAAAGCGACTTGATCCCAGCCTACCTCGATAAAAGCTTGAATTACATTGCACCATCCCTTGCATTAATAATGTGAGTCAGGGGGGGAGGGACAGACCCTCCTTCCAATATATTCCACCACGCATCAGCCATCCATGATAGATATGAGTGAAGATGTACCTCAATCTCTCCACCTCAGCATCCTCAACCAGGAAGTCCCTCTTCTGCACCAACTTGTGGATCTTCAGAATGAGCTCCTCTTCTCGCTGCTTATGCTTTTTGGTCTTCTGTTTTTCTGGGGAGAGATGGAGTACGGGCAAAAGAAAGAAAGAGGTCCATAGACTTGACAACAATTTTAAGTTGAAAAGACCATGGCGTGTTAGAAAAGCTTGCAGGAGTACAACATCAGCTCTTTCTTCCAGCAGAAAATAAACTGGATCCAGGCAGCAATTCCCTAAGTGCAGGACATTCTGCAGGGTGCATGGCACATTAAACTCCATTATGTCCTTGAGCAAGACAACTGAATGTCAGCTAAATGCCTGAAATGTTCAAATGTAAAGCACTGAGCTGAACAGTACAGTAGACGACTACAATGCACACACTTTGGCATCATGAGTTATCTATGTATGGCTTGTCTGATGTCAGTGAACAATATATTTTGTTACACAAATTGCTCTTCCATGTAAGTCACTTCCTGAAACAAATAATGTCTCTCGCTCTCTCTCTCTCTCGCATAACTCTATGTCCCTGGCACTTGCCATCAATCCTACACATGTCAGTTGCACAAATCATAACGATGCTCACAGAGGTTACAGGACTCAGCTGAACTGCATACAGAAGCAGTTTCTACTCTGTGCTGTATTTAAGCAGTCCAGCCAACTGTACATGGGGAATTCATTCTGATCGATGTATTTTTTAAATGCAATTGTGTGTATGTGTATGACTGTGTGTGTGTGCATGCATGCGTGCGTGTGCGCTAACTGTACCTGGTACTGCAACAATCTGTCTCAGCTCCTGCTTTAAAGTCATAACGTCTTTGCAGAGCTGAATGTCATCCATCCTGAAAAAAGGACAAAATTATTAAAATCTTCCATTAGGTCAAAACCATAGAAACTGCAGTGTTTGATTCCGTTTTGCAGTATGCCACCTGGCTGCAGTGAAACTAATATAATAGTGAATTAAAAAAATAAAAATAAATAGATATAGGAAGGATTAATTTGAGCATAAATGAACCATCAGAAGAGCTCACTAAAAATAATTGAATATAGTTTCAAGTGTGTTTGCAGATAGGGTCATTGTGTTTGCAAATGGACATACAGTACTGTAAGAAGATTCACTTGGGTATGTAAGTGTCTCAAAATCTCGCTCATATAACCGAAAAGCAGATCATTCAGAGAAGTGAGAAGTAAACTCTTGCTCCCATGTAACAGCACAGTGTTAGGCATCTGCCTCACTTAACAACTTAAGCCCTATGTTTTGCTGTATGACGAATAGCAAACATAAAGCGTACAATTCAAATCAGCCCAGTCATTCCAACCCTGTGGCCCTGCTACCCTTAAGGTGATTTATACATAGTTGTACACCGGAGTCGCACCCAGAAAATAGCAGATCTACAAGCACCACAACACAATCATCAGCGCAACGCGTTGTGAGCTTGTAGACACCGGCACACAAATAAGTATAACAAAGACTTTAGGGCCTCCCTCAACAGGTACCGTTTTGTCATCCCTCACCACTGCTCGCCGCCTCCTCTCTGCAGAGCAGTGACAGCTTCCAGGACTTTAATCCTCCATGTGATAAATCAGATGACTCATACACAGCGTCCGTGCCTCCTCCTCGCCTCTCCCTTCATCGCTCTGCTTCTACAGTATGTCCCTGTCGCAGTTTCATACACACTCTGTTTCTCTTAGCCTTGATCCTGTGGCTCACACACTCACTCACCCAGCCTGTTACCCGTAACATCTTATTCAGCACCGCATCTTGAGAGATATCCATTTGCTAACTGTGTGTGTGTGCGCGCATGCGTGTGTGCGCGCCTGCACAAATATCTGTGTGCCTGAAGTATACAGTATGTAATGTACAGTATGCATTACAAATGTGTGTGGGTGGGTCGTGGGTGTGATCGATTGCATAATTGTGAATGTGTGTGTACGTATGTGTGACTGCATAAAGTTGTTTGTGCGCTGTTGTGTGACCCTCTGAGTCACAGGGTGCCGGGGGAGCACAGAGACGTGGGCGGCAAGGCGCTGTAGAAGGCTAATGAAGACATCATTAAGTTGTGCGTGAAATAGCACTGTCAACTCACATGATGCTACACACGGCATTGATCTGTCTCTATCTACGGGATTGATCTCTCACCTCACGTCACGCTACAAATCCAAATACAGATGCTGCTACAGAAATAATGTCTGAGCTAGGGCTGGGCAATTAACCAAAGATTGATCGAAACCAATTTTTTTTTTTTTTTTTTACTTTAATCGAGAAAGTATAGGTACTTTTTTTTAATATTTTTATTTTATTTCTTATATGTCAACAAATCGATACAATTCTACATATTCTAATAGATTAGTCTGATTGACCACTTAACCCTGTATTTTATAGGCTACTTACTTCATTGTACAATGGTGGCATACGAAAATAGCTGATCTGCAAGCTCACAATGCATCACACCACCTAACCCTAACGCGTTGTGAGCTTGTAGTAGATCTGATCTCATCTCGCCCAGCACTAGTCTAATCATTTAAGCCCTGTTTAAAACAGTGGTGGAAGCACTTTTTGGGCGGTGAAACCGCCCCTATAAGTGAGGTTTGGATATTTGTACAACAAATCCTGCGCTGTGATTGGCCAAAAATGTACCCCGCCTAACCCTGCACCGTGATTGGCCAATCACAGTCTATTCAGGACTGTGATTGGCCAGTGTCACATGACACATGTGCATAGCCCTATATAAGAAACCATAACTTTAAAAAAAACATAAATTTGTTTTTTTAAAGTTATGGTTTCTTCCATCATAAAGAGTGTTTCAATAAATGTATTTATTTTTTGTACATGATTGGTTGACTCCATTCAGTATTGTGATTAGCTAGCAAGACACCGCCCACTTCACACAGGGTGTGATTTTTACTGAAAAGTAGCAATACAACAATGTACAAATACTCTGCTACAGGTAAAAATCCTGTATTCAAAATTATACTTAAAAGAACAAAAGTATTGATGTCAAAATGACCAAATGTACTCATTATGCAAAATGGCCCATTTCACAAGCATATTATTCGATTGTTTTTAGTAATGCATATATCAATGTTTTCATCGACATAGTATAGAGGCTGGTAAAGGTGTGGCTGATTAAAATATATATATGTACGGCTGGGTAGTTTTATCTAAAATAATAGATAACAATTGATCAATTAATGTATATCTATCGATGTTACGTGGCAAAAATAGCTGCGTGGTGGATAGATGGACAAGCTCACAAAACATTTTTAAAATATTTACATTTAAACTTCTGCTTATGATAACATGCCCAAAACAGAGACACCAAATTAAATGCCGGTCTGGAGTTAGTTCAGCAGCAGTGTGAAGTGATGCCACACAGAATAATACCCATACACAACATTCAAGTTGGAAATGATAACCAATAGAGGGAATGAGCCTGGAAGGGGGGGCTTATAAACCATGTCTTCCCAAATATTGATCCACAGCTAACGTTATGCTGATAAGCAGACCATGAGTTCATCATGGTGACTCATTGAGCCTTTCAGTAATCAATAGACAAATGGGGTCATCATGCAACCCAGAGAACTGCCCAGTAGTGAAGATGTTATGTTTTGTATGGAACGTGTCTCTATAATCGAACAAAAGGTTTATGACTGACCACTTCAGCTTAATTTACGGATACGTTCCCATGATTGAATGGGTTAATTTTCTCCATCCATCCCTTGACGGTATTGCTTGAAGACGAGAACGGATTTTCAAACTCAAGCAACACTGTCATAGTACAGAGTATAAATTAGGGTTAAAAATCACTGCGTGAGTGTAGGCTACTCACATGAAGCGCAGTTCAGACTCCCGACGCACCAGGACCTCTCTCAGGCGCTGAATACGAACCATCTCCACCTCCATCTCGTCAGGTGACATGGTGCTCTCCGCCATGGACACATCATCGGAATGGCCTGGAGGGATGAACGGGAAAAAAAACAAATCGGTGCAATTTCCAAATCAACCGTTTTAGCGATACATTATTGAATATTGATTATATGAATATTCAACAAAAGTCTGTTGACTGTCAATTGTTGAGCTCATAACCAAGGCCACGTTTTAATAGTGATTGTCCATGAAAATAAAGTGCTCATGTTTTGTGCTTGATTTGAAAGGGGCACTAAAGTCAACCATCTTAATCACTATACCCTTAGAGAGGGAATCCTCCTTGGTGGGGGAGATATTACATTTTGGTCTTCAGGCAGAGGGCTCTGAGCCACTGCTATATCATTTATAAATTACTCCTAACATTATTTCAGCCAGAAGGGTCTAACCTCGTAGTTTTATCATCAAGACTTGACTGGTATATTCAGGAAAGGTGTTAAAAAGAGCATATTGTACAGTATTTATTGCCACTATGGACAGAAGCATAAATATTTCACCATCCAATATGCTGTACCGCAAAAAAATCATTACAAGCAAATACAAATTCCCATCTGGCTTGGGGTAGTGTTGCGTCAGCTGCATATCCAGTATGTCAAAGGTCTGAGTTTTAGAGCTGTAACTGATAGCTGAGGTGAATGAATTATGTACGGATAATTATGTACGGATAATTGGAAACACATTGAACTATTGAAAAGTATTTGAAAAAGGCAGATGATTAAAGGGACTTCACACACCAGTGTGTATGGGCATTTTGAAGGTAAAGTACCAAACAGAAGACACAGCAAATGCTTTATGCAATCCCTGAAATAATGTTTTGGAATCTTAAACTGGGTTTTGCTCTTTTTCTCGAGAGTAGACTCTTCCAGTGTTTTTTTCCTGGACAAAATGCTTACACAGTAGAATCCTCAGTGTTAATGTATCCATTTGTAACTGAGAAAACATACACATTTGTGCACTCATTTGTAAACTCTAAATTAACACTCAGGATTGGACAATGTACAGTAGCCTACAATGTAATGCAGCTGGCTCGCCATGTGACAGCTCATTACTGGACTTGTGTCTCATCATCACCCGTTCATGTCTGCTGACAACAGATGGTGAGGTAAAATAAAAGTTCTCTTTGGCCCAGGTGTCGTAACTGCAGTGAGATCCAGGAGACTAAAATAGCTGAGGTCAATAACACCATGTGATAAACCATGATTTAAACCCTCTCTTTCTCTCTCTCTCTCTCACAAACTTGCGCACGCACGCACGCACGCGGCGCACACACACACAACACACACACACACACACACACACACACACACACACACACACACACACACACACACACACACACACACACTCAACATCAGCATTACTGTAGGGTGCGAAAGCAATAGCTCACAGAATAATGCACTGCTGAGTAAAAGTTGCACATTCACTAGGAACAGATTCATTAGTGTTGCAGTTCCCATTAGCCTATAGGCAAATTAGAATAATTTGAAGCTTGCAGCATTAAAATCAGTTAATGTCTCAACATGAGCAATACACAGAATTGTTCCTCAGTAGAATGTCTCTAGAATCCCTGGCAAATGTAGAATACACAACACTCACACTAATTAAAACGATAGAATTACCATAATAACTGTATTATACCACATCCAGATGTCATACTTTCATGCGACATACTTCAGCTGTACATTAATCAATCACTAATTAATATACAGGGTGGCACATGCTGCAGAGACCAGGTATGAAGATAATACTAGATGTGATTAGATAGCCTACTGTATTATAACGCAGACATCATGGGTAGGCTAAGTCTAAAACTTAAGAATTCCACTTAGCACTTATTAATATAGACCAGTGAGATTTGCCTCCGGGCTGTAACCACGAAACATATGGTGAACGCAAATTAGAAATAATGAATAGTAAAAACTTTCAGCATCCAGCCTTGAACTGTATTAAAATGAAAATGGGGCTAAGCGACCTAATTTCTGTGTATATACTGTATGTGTGGGTGCTGTGTGTTTGCAGGTGTTGGTAGACTATTTTTTTTAATGGGACAGGATCTCTGTGAGCGCAAGACAGTGTGTGTGAGCGAGACAGAGGGTGTCTAAAAATAGCCTGCAGTCATATTTTCTCTTCATATAGTTGAATTAATCTCAGTTTCTCTCCTCCACCCTGCTCCAGTCAACTGAAATAACCTCAGTTTTTATCAACCCAGACACGTTTCCACTGAAGTTGTGGAGTAGACTATGCAAACAATAGTGTGTTATCACCCTTTTCAGCACTATAGGCTGTTTGAAAACACTGTTCTGCTTTTGCCACAAGCATTGTTTTCGTAATTTGGAAATGCAGTTGCTGTTCAGGTGTTTATTGCCTGTTTGCCTGTGTAGGCTATTAACTCAACGCACAACAGGGGTCCAGGGGGACACACTGCCTCACCTTATGCAACAGCTCACATTCGGGTTCAGATCCAACTAGAAAAAGTGCTCCTTGGAGCACTTTTCTCCGCCAGGTCAGGTAGGTTATTGTGGGCCAGCAATGTTTGGAATTCGTCAATCAGGAAATTAATGAAAAATCGGACGGATCTCTCTTGGTCACTTGACTATAGAGATAATGTGTACAGATTTGCGTGATGTTTGGTCAAACTTTGTAGGAGTAATATATATTTTTTTTTTGTGCAAAAGTCAGTCTCCTGGTGCTGCTATTATAGAGCATCGCAGTTCCCGCCCACTTCCTGGTTTTTCGTGGTGCCGGAAGGAACAACTCAATGCATTTTTCCCATTGACATTTCCAAAAATATTTATATCTATTAATTTAAGCCTCGAATCAAGCCATCATGACATGACATGAATCATGACCATAAAACGTTTTTTTCTGTGATTTATTTTATTTTATATTTAATTATATGATATACTATATTTAATAAATACCCTTTGTTTTGCCGTTTAAAAATAAATAAATCACAGAATCAAACGTTTTATGGTCATGATTCATGTCATGTCATGATGGCTTGATTCGAGGCTTAAATTAATAGATATAAATATTTTTGGAAATGTCAATGGGAAAAATGCATTGAGTTGTTCCTTCCGGCACCACGAAAAACCAGGAAGTGGGCGGGAACTGCGATGCTCTATAGGGCAACGTTAAAAGGGTGGTATTTGTTCCTCAACGTAGTGCGAATGTGCGTGCAAAGTTTCACCGCAATATGGCGCTGCATGATTTGCGGAATTTTGTTCAAAACGGGCCACTCCTGCAAACTTTAGATGTCAATCTTAGCCAATCAGGATGGAATATGAAAAATCCAACAGATCAGTCTTGATCACATGACTAAAGAGATCATCTGTACCGATTTGCGTGAAATTTGGATACAATCTGAAGGAGTAGGCTAATATCAAAAGAATATGCTTTACATAAGTGGTGCTATAAAAGGCAGATGTGAAAAATGCAGGGCAAAGGTCTGTCCTTGGCATCCATAGGGAGTGCGCATACAAAGTTTTACACAGATGCAGTTATAGGTAAAAACACGAATCGGCCTGTTATAGCGCCACCATGAGGCTGATTTGAACATTTTCATTTGGCATTTCTTCCTGCCTAGTGGGAATGTGCGTCCAAAATTTAATGGAAATCGCATGCCATGTTCATGATTTGAGGCATTTTGTTAGGAAGCCAATCTTAGCCAATCAGGATGGAATATGAAAAATCTGAGAGACTCATTTTGTTTAATGACTATAGAGATATTGTATAGCGATTTGCATGATGTTTGGACAAAATCTATAAAATGTGTTTAGCAAAAATTGGCCTCCTGGTGGCGCTATAACAGGCTCATGTGAAAGATTTGGGGCAGAGGTTCGGCTCTGGCATCCAGGGAGTGTGTGTGCACAGTTTCGCGTTGAATGGGCAAACAGTAACGGAGATTAGCTGATCATCACACACACACACACACACACACACACACACACACACACACACACACACACACACACACACACACACACACACACACACACACACACGGACAGTGCTGTGCAAAACATAGTCTCGGCCATGCCTTCGGCCTGGCGGAGACGACAACCCACAGACCAACGACCAGGCAGGCAAGTTTAACATTGCTGCTTGCTTTGCAGACAGTAGGCTAAATTAAAGTAAATTGACCCCGCGCAGATTCAAGGCTTTTTCTATGCTGCAATTCAGCACTAAAAAACACAAGGCATAGGCCTATACCTGCGATATTTATGTCACCCTGCCTGTTCTTCAAAATAGCTAGTAAGCCTATATACAGAATAAAATTCCACGGTTTTGATAGGCATTTGGGCTACTAAATAGTACCAAACCATGCATTGGTTTGGTACGGTAAATTCGATATGGTAAATTGGCTTACCACTGTTGTTTTCTAATTAGGTGTAGTGTTGGATTTATTTATTTTTTGCATAATGTTAAAGTCTCAAACAGCGGCCATTTCAGGTACCGGTAAGTAGGCTAGATAATAAAACATATCGTCATGTAGGCGCACCTTTGTCTGCTGTCCATGCAGTTTGTGACACGGCTCCGTAGCTCTTCAATGCGCGCTGCTCGGTGTCCGAAATTGATTTCTTCAATTCCATCGCTGGAATTAATTTCTATTAAACCAAACTACTATTTGCGGTTGTCTTTGTGCTGTCAAAAGATTCTTATATATCGGATTCCAGATCATTCAGTTTTTTTGCCCGATTTGAAGGCTCCAGTGAGCCGAGACGTTCAGCATCTTTCTTTATTCGAGCATTCAAACCCCTCGACGTATGGCGGAGAGAAGGATACAGGGAACATGCGCAGTGCGTGCAAGGGATGGCGAGGGGAGTCTCCCAGGTCCACCTACGTCCAATAACAATTATAGACCTAATAATAATAATAATAATAATAAAATAACAAAACAGGCATCACGCTGAATGAGTTAATTTTAGATTATTTCTAAACATTGAAACTCTGCCATAACAATTCCCTTTGTTATTATTATGCAGTGCAAGCTCCTTTTAAGCATTAAGGCTGAGAATTGCTGCCAAGGGTATGGCAGGTGTATCGACCTGTTTCACCCTCCTGTTTATCCTGTAAAACATGTGATTTTTAATATATTTATTTACATGATATACTATATTTAATAAATACCCTTTGTCTTGCGGTTTTCTTTTCTTTTTTTCACAGATTAAAATGTTTTATGGTCATGATTCACCAGGAGCCATGGCTTGATACTAGGCTTAAAATAATTGATATAAATATTTTTTGGAAATCTCTGGGATCTCTGGGATCTCTGGGAATCTATGGGAACAATGAATGGGCTTTTTGGCCACCACTGCTATATGCCCTGAGTTGATTTTCTCTTTTTGTCTGCGATTATTTATCTTCTATTTGCTGTCTTTATTTTTTCTTTCTTATTTGGTTAAATTATGTTTTTTTTGCCTAGGCCTGCAGTGTAAATAGCCTTTAAATAAAAATAAGACCATTACTGTGTCAAAAGTAATCAACAAACTATACTATAAAAACTGGTCAAACATTGGCCAAATTGTCAAATAATATAAGATAAAGGCAAAAAAATATGAAAATATCTGATCTACAACTCACAACGGCAGTTATTTTCGCAATATTTATCTGTGGAACCGAGTCAAACATGCCTCAACTCGTACAATTCCAAGTGCTTGTCAGGGTGGGGGATCCCAAGTTCAAATATGATTATTTTGGGGGGTCACGGTCTGAAAAGGTTGAGAACCACTGCTCTATAACATTGTTTTGTATGCAATACATTGTTTACTTGGGTACAAACATACATTTAGAAGCGTGGAGTGGAATTTCTATGACAGGTCACATACAGACACTGCTTTCTCTTAGGAGATAAGACTTGATTGCTTCACAATGCTCCTGTCGTGTTGTAGGCTACCAGGCCACCAGGATCTTACACGAAGCACATATTATGCCTATACTATCTCCCCTAGAGGTGGTAACAGAGCTAAGTTCCTCTTACATTTCTGGGGGGTAAAATACTGAAATGTACTGTACAAAATGCAGTAGGCTACATTACAGTTTCAACACATTTTAGGGAGAAATACATATGTACTGCTGTGTGTATTGTTGCATGTGTGCTTTAGCAATGTGAGAAATTCTAAAACACATCACAACTGAGCAGGGCAATGGGAGACAGGCATAGAGACAGGCCAATGGACACAATCAGTGGAATTTTTGTTTTTATTCAACAATTTATCTATTAGGGACAGACTTGCAACAATTTAGTGCACATATATTAATAAAAGTTAGTCAACAAATAGTCCTCCATTATAATCAGTCATGACAGTATAAAGTGCTCCTGAACAGAACTTGAATAATTATGTGCAGGAATATGTACTGTACTTGTACTGTACATTATCCACTTTTTAGCTCATGTGTCCTGCAATGCACTTATGAAAAAAGTATTCAAGTGAAGTACGGCAGCATATAGCCTCAGAGGTACAGCAGTACGATCCAGTTTGAAGTTTCCCATATACAAATTAACTGAGACGTGTCACATTGGTAAGACAATATACTAGCCTAACTTGTTAATGGACAATATTTACACTTCACTTCTCAGTACAACGACAAAACATATTTGCAAAAAGATGAGAATAGATAGCACCTATAATGCTGAGATCTGTCTCTGCACAAATAGAATTCAAACATTGAAATATAATGTAAAATGACAGGTCCTTTAACAGCATACATACATTTGTTTCAGTGGAACCAATGATACAAAATTTAAAAAAAAACATTACTGTATTATACATTTTAAAATTTAATATATCAAACTTGATTTAGGAATTTAAAGGAGTGGCTATAAATAGACAATAAGAAAATAAGAATAACACAAGTATCTGTGATCACTGGGATTTACTAAGCTAAAGGAGAACATTACTGACTGTTAGCCGATCACATCAGTGAATATGGCATTTAACCTCAAATGCCATGAACAGCGAATCACTTGGGAGAGAGAGGTGGTTTGAAAATGAATTAAAAGAATCATTGTAGAGAGGTATTAAATCATTTTAGTCAACACTTTCACTAATAGGGATGAAACTAAATGGCCCACAATATGCTTTGATGTGAATGGAGTTTCATGAAAACTGACAAAGCAGTAAAAGTGAAAAAGAAAAGTAGAGAGAAAGAAAAAGAGATAAAGCATTCCACATGCCACAACATTTAGAGACTGCTAAGTCACCAGTCATTATCAATTAAACACAATAACACATTCATCTTCAGTAGTACCACACCATTACAAGATTGCAATATATGAGAAGTAAGATAAGAACATTTATTAATGGTTGTGCTGGTTTTGCTGAATTCACATTAATGTCACTTAAAGCTGCACTCTAACTTTCACATTCTACCCAAGATTTGAACCCAGGTCCCCCGCTAAAGTGCTGAACCTTTTAGCACTGAGCTAATAGCACACCTCCTTACTCAGGGGAGAAATAGAATTTTGACCTTCAGGCAGCAACCTGTAAGTGGCCAGACCCTACCACAGGATCTACAAGTCTCAACAGAAGAGCAGGGAGACCAAATACAACCACCACAATTGTGTTAGTTATTCTATTAATATATTCTACCATACAGATTGGTCAAAATAAAATGTTATTCACAAAAAAGTGATGCACACAAACATAATGCACACATAAATGTATCTCAGTATCTGTATGTACAGTATACAGTGCATACATACGTGTGTGTGTGTGTGTGTGTGTGTGTGTGTGTGTGTGTGTGTGTGTGTGTGTGTGTGTGTGTGTGTGTGTGTGTGTGTGTGTATATATATATATTTATATACATACATACATACATACATACATACATATACATACATATGGACCCATGCACAAGCGCCTCAAAGTGTGCTGGCAGGGAACGCCCTCATGTGGTGAAGTAAGGGAAGGTGAGAAAGGGAACTCTGGGGTTCTCTGCTGAATGGATGGATGTTATCTTGAATCTCCCTGCACTCCTGTTTTTATTTTTGACATGCTGTATATTCATGTATGCACAATCTATGCATTTTATTTTTCTTTTTTAGGACAGTAGACTGACAGGAAATGGGGAGAGAGATGGGGAGTGACACGCAGCAAAGGTCGTCGGGATCAGGACTCGAACCCGCAACACACTGTCAGGCTGGCATTGCAGCTTAACTCATTCAGTGCCATGCTTATTTATGGAATTTTGGCTCTGAGTGCCACAGCCAAAATTCATTGTAAAAAAAAAGTGCTTAGGAGCCGAGATACAGCCTTTTTCAGTAAGAAGTTAAACAAAGAGTGAATGGAGCAGCAAATCTTCAAATCATCATATCTTGGGTTCTGAACATGTTTTTCCAAAAAAAAAAAAAAAATTCATTGGACGTCTTAGACGTTCTGTGGCACTCAGGGCTTATATTGGCGGACGTCTTAGACGTCCAGTGGCACTGAATGAGTTAAGGTGCCTGGGCCACCACGCACAGGCACGGGCCCAGGCCCGATCTATGCATTCTTTCACATATTTTGCATTAATGTTACCTAAGCCTTTTATTTGGCCATGATATGTTTACTTACTTGAGCTGTCTTCGGCCTACAACTGAATCACAACTGTACTGATATACGGCAGCCTATAACAGCACTGCCTCTTGTGCGCTACTCCATATTATTATCATCAGTATTTGTTCAGTCCACCACCTTTTGGTATTGCGGTTATTGCACCCAGCCCTACCTACCTTGTTTGTACCTTTGTGCAACTCCTGTGGTGTAAACTGTAAAGTACCTAAACCATCCGAAATTGCCACTTCCATTGTCCATTGATTTTGATATGCTGGAGATGAACTGGCCCCCATTTTCAGTGAGCCAACCTTTTGCAGTTTCGGAAACATACTCACATACTCTTTTCAGAGGAGGGAAGATATGCTGAGATTTCAATATTTACAACGTTAGCCATATTTGTAGAGTGATAAAAATGTAATCTACAAAGTTAGCTACCACTACATATATTATAAATAAAATCTTTGTCAAACTATAACTAGATACACTCTTTCAAGTTGAAATTGCTTGCCACTGGGTTTGCAAGTGTAACCTATCACTTATTCACCTTCTTGTCCGCCACACCATTCCTTGGTGGATCCATATTGCACTAATTGTCCTCTTAGGTATTACACTTGCTCCTCTTTAGTAGTTCAGGTTTCAGGACTCCTGTGCAGGTTAAAGCCAGATTTATACTTCGGTGTCAGTCGCTCAAAAATGTGATCCATAAATAAATAGTTTTCGGTAAGTGACACATTCGTGCTATAAAGTATACATCAGCCTTACGTCTCTGTCGTCACAGCTTTTGGTGCAGCTGCATTCTCCTTGGAGTCTGTCTGGTCACCTTTGGACCCCTCCTGCTCATCCTTGAGCTCTGTTGAGAGAGCTTCAGGGGAAAGCATCCAAGCCAGCGCAGAACCAGCGGTACCATCGCCACTCTGACGCGAGAAGCACAGGAACGTAGCCCATACAAAGGCACAGCAACCAGTGAAGGTGGTCCGCACGTATAGTGGCACAAAGGCAAAGTTCAATAACTGATGGAGACAGACAAAAATCAGCAGGGTTAATTTAACTCTTTTTCTTTGCTACAATTTTTCTGCAAATACATGTGTGAAATCTAATCAAATGACTCCATTCTATCATCACTTAAACACACTGGTAATATTGGGTCTTTCTAAGAGATGACATTTAAATCTTTTAGAAGTGATATTGAAATAAATGTCAATAAAGAGAAATTAGCTTAATTTGATTCTTTACCTGCATGAATGGCCAGAACATCAGCCCTGTCTGAACGAAGAAAACAGAATATATCATCAACATTTGCAGTGATTTATGACAACACCACAAAGTTGATATACAGTAGACACTAGAAATGAGCATTACAAATTGTTGGGAGACAAATATCTCAACCAAGAAATAAAACTACTGGGGAAAAAAAGATAAATACTATTACAAAATGTGCTAAATATAAGTTTAAATACTCTATTTGGAAAGGCATATCATCTGATTATTCCACAAGTTATACTATCTATTGCTGGTGATGTAACTCCCTACTAGGCAGCCAACTCACTTTGTATGTATTTAGGAATTTTTCTCTCCAGTCTTCTAGAATGTCATCTTTGCCCTCCAAGAAACTAACACCTATGGGAGACAAAAGCAAAATAGGCCTAAATGATTGTCTCCGCCAGGCCGAAGGCATGGCAGAGACTATGTTTTGCACCCTGTCCGCCTGTCTGTGTGTGTGTCCGTCGGTCTGTGGACAGCTAATCTCCGGCACCGTTGGCCTGTTCGATGTGAAACTGTGCACACAGTGCAAACTGTGTTCACAGTGCACACTCCCTGGATGCCAGAGCAAAACCTCTGACCCAAATGTTTCACATGGGTCTGTTATAGCGCCACCAGGACAGGAGGCCAATATTTTTCATATTACAACAGATTCTGTCCAAACATCATGCAAATCTCTATAGTCATTAAACCAAACGGTCTGTCAGATTTTTTATATTCCATCCTGATTGGCTAAGATTGGCTTCCAAAGTTTGCAGGAGTGACTCCATTTTGAACAAAATGCCTCAAATCATGAACACAGCATGCAATTGCCTGAAACTTTGCACACACATTCCCACAAGGCAGAGGGAGACATCCCACTATTTTCACATTGTCCTGTTATAGTGCCAAGAGGGGAGAACATTTTGCTAAATATTTTTTTTTATATTACTCATACAGATTTTGTCCAAACATCACGCAAATCGGTACACATTATCTCTATAGTCATGTGATCAAGACGGATCAGTCCGATTTTTCATATTGGCTACATCCTGATTGGTGAATTTCGAACATTGCTGCTGGCCCACAATAACCTACCTAACCTGGCGGAGACCTGTGCTCAGAGGAGCACTTTTTCTTGTTTTATTTTTATTTTATTGCCTGGCAAGTCACACCATATGGTATTAGTCTGATCTCACGAATCAACCACTTCTCATATAATATTCTGTTGCCTTTCATGTGACCTCTCTGTGAATAATGGTGGTCTTTTCGAGTAAAGTCTTCTCTAAAAGGTTACATGTGTTACCAATTGACAGATAATCTACTCAGATTCGGTTAACAATTAACTGTCCATAAAAGATCCTATCTGGGTGAACTGTGGGGGATATCTAAAGTAGGCTATACAGCCTATTGCCTACTTACCCGTGTAGAACACAGAGACGGCTAGGGGCGCCGCGGTGGTCTGGTCCAGGAACAGTTTACGCAGGACCATCCCGGCAGAAGTCCCGGGAAATCTCCGTTCCAAAAAGCGCATCCAAAAGAAGCTGAAGTTGCCATGGAAACTGAAGGCGACAATGGCAACGTTCCGTGTGCGGCTCCAGTTGATCTCATCTCTCCTTGAGACCAACTGATAGACGACGTCCCCACTGGCATACAGGCAGCCGTACAGTGTCACGTTGGTAACCCACTGATATCGTCTAACGTATCTTAAAAATACATTTCTCATGTTGATCTAAAACGATCGTCTTTCGGAATATAGCCTACTCGAAACAGAAAGCAAGGCAAATCACTCTTTAGAATATAGTCCTCTCTGACTCTGAGTCGGTCTCCGTGACATAAAAAACATATAATACAGTTTCAAGCACGAATACAATATGAAATAGCCTACAATAAGAATATAGTTACGATGGAATCCTGAATATAATGTATTGTATTATCCCATAAAGAATCTGTGTCCAGCAGGTTACTGACGCCGGACGAATTCTCCGAATATGGTTCAGTGGGTTCAGTCCTGCTGGTGCGTAAAATTGGTATGACGCTCGGCTCGTGACGTAGCATGTGAAAAGAGTTGTGGGTGGAGCAGTAGTCTACTGAGTAGACCACTGACCAGTGGTTATCAACCTGTGGGTCGGGGTCCCCACATGATTTTTTGGGGGGTCCCCAGATGACAGTAAAGTGACAATTTAAGGACTTTTAAGACCTTTTTAATACCTAGAAGAGAAAAAATGAAATGAAAAATATTGACAATAGTCATCTGTGGGAACTGAGTCAAACAAAATGTAATGCCTCAACTCCTACAATTCCAAGTGCTTGTCAGGGTGGTGGTGGTGGTGCTGGTTAAAAAAATGCCCAGTTCAAATATGATTCTTTTGGGGAGTCACTGCCTGAAAAGGGTTCCCAAGGCTACTGCCTGAAAAGGTTGAGAACCACTGAGTGTAGACTACCACCATAGGGATTTATTGAAATAGATTAGACAAGCTACCAGCAAAGGAAAATGGTTAATGTGTAGGCTATAAAATGTCCATTCACAGAAGGCATCTTCATTTCATGTAAATGTAAAATTACAGTAAAAATATATAAGCACACTCACAAGCTGTTTTGATGGGAATTTTACCATATGAAATAGAAGCATGATGTTGAAAAAGACAAAACTACAATAGACTGCTTTGGTTGCTATGCTCTTGGTCTGGCTTTATAAAATTATCTTTGCCTGAAACACTACTCAAACGTTACACACCTGAACATCACTGCCTAAATTAAGGGAATGGCCCAAAAAAAAGAAGCATTTCAAACTAGATTTGGCCACATTTGCATTTATTCATGTATAATATATGTACATTCCACGGCCTTACATGTGCTTAATTTAGAATTGTATAATGCCCCAACGGTTAGTCTAACTAACCATATTAATATTACAGCTATTATGTATCTCAACTTACAGGTGAAACAGCAACATCAGACATTTACCCGCACACAAGAGCACCATACACACCCATGAAGCATGTAATACATACAATACACAACATACATCTATATATAATAAAGTTGAAGCTGTCTGTCTTTTATGGACACCCATATCTCAGGTTGGACTAGGCTGAAACTTTCCATAGCGATGTTATGACCCGGGGAAGGGAAAGGGAAAGGTCAAATGTTTTGTTTTTTAAATACGTTTTTTTAAATTTTATTTAAACTTTATATTGTAGTCAAGTTGGGTTTATTCTCTCAAGACCGATTCTGGGTAGCCTTTTAGCAATATACTGTATATTTACATTTACCAGTATTTATGTGATGAAATACTGAATTAAAGCTGATATTTTGCACCCAGGCTAGACCGTTGAGAGACAGCCTCAGAATACATGAAATGTTGTTTGAATGTAAATATTCCTAAGACGGTCAACTTGAACAGCAATTCAATATAAGGCAGATAACCACAGTAAGACTAATCAATGCGTATTATGATCGGATACAAGAGTGGCCACTAAGGAAGAGTGGGCACCTCGATGCAAATTTGCCCATTTTGTCCAAAAAATATATATATATTTGAAAAATTGTCTTAAGTAATGTAAAGTATACATGATGTGAACATGCACAGTACATCAATATCAGACTTAAATGTACCCTTCAGCTTCTTGTTTAAGCCCAAAATGACTGGATATACAGGTTTTGTAGCAATTGTAGAAATATTTGGCCGTAATTGTCAAATGTTTAATCATGTTCTAATCATGTATACTTCACATTACTCAAGGCCGTTTTCAAAATATAGTATTTTTTTAAAACATTTTTCACAAAATATCCAAATTTACATGGAGGCGGCCACTCTTTTTTAGTGCCCACTCTTTCCGTTACCATGCATGTGATCCAGCATGTGGTAGAAGGTGCACACATTAGGCGTCTTCTTATTAATCACAGAAGTGAGAATCCAGGCACTGCAACCAAAGAGAGGGCTGTCGTTCATTCACTTGGTACTGGGACCCGCCAGTTGAGACAGTGAATACTTCCCCTGTTAATCAGTGCATAGTCAAACGGCCCAATATTAAGCCACAATGAACAAAAAATAACATGCATATGGCCATAATTGGCATAGGGGCTGGAGGAGGTCACACTTAAGGAGGAGGTCACAGTGTCTCAGTATTAAGAGACAATTAACCACTTAAGCCCTATTTTATACTTACTTGCAAGACAGTGTCACGCGAGAATGATATTTTTACAAGTAGTATATATTCTATGTTTTCAAATGTTCACAAATCTTCATCTATAATGACATGCCCAAAATAAGGATTACAGGTCGAAAGCAGTTAACCACATGAACCTTAGCATCCCTATTCTGGGACAAGCATTTGGCGAAGACAGCAGATCTACAAGCTCACAACACGTTGCAACGCGGTGAACAGATTTGGCGTAGAGGGGGAAAAGGAGCAGACCAATTACAGAGCCCTGGTCAGTCAACTAAGTATATACAGTAGGGTTTAAGCGGTTAAGTCACGTTGCTTTATAAAGGTGCAGTGGAGGGTGGGGAGGAATGGGGCTCTAGGGCTCATGGACCCTCTCCCAGTCCCCCTGTTCTGTTCTGTGGTACAGCTGGGGCTGGTCCCCAGGGAACAGACTGTCAGCGCTGGGGTTCTCTAAGAGGAACTGAATGGTAGACTTGATGTGCTGGACAAAGTGGGGTGGCTCTGCCATAGGAGAGGTGGATAGGAACTGGGTGAAGAGAAAAGCGTGAGAGTGAGACAGTGGAATGCTTAATACACAAACAAATTTCACCAACTTGTTTTACACCCATAAACCTGTGATGTGACAATAAAGGTGATTCTGATTCTAAGGTAATTAAACAAGATATTTACTTAATCAAACACTGAAGTTAGGCATGCAAAAAATAAACAACCTTTATAACAACCATCTCCTTTACCTTTAAAATTACATCATCACTTTGCGATAGCCAGAAGCCCATGTCTAGATTTTGAGACCATTGGCAGGGTCCAATTTTAATATATCCAAGACTTGAGTCATATATATCAGCCATCTGCAAAGTAAAAAGTAAAATGTTTTAGAACGTGTGAAGTGTGAGAAACTAAGGTGCTGCCTCCTGAACTAACGGCCCCTTGAGTCCATGCTACTCCTTACAACCAAATGGAAATTGGATGAAGGGGTGGCGCAAGAGGAAAAGCCATAGGGTCACCAAAATCAGTAGGGGTTGCCATCTGTTCTCTAGATATCTTGTTTGTCTGCTGCTAGCGGGGCTAATAATAACTTTCTAGTGTCACAGTTGACCATTATCCCTGGTGCACACTTTCTTCCCATTTCAGGTCACAAACAATACGGCTCATCAGAAATGTACAAACACCATGCAGCATCACATCACTACCTGTCCTCCAGTGAAAGTCCGTGCTGAACGCAGCTTCACTGCTGGACCTTTATGACTGAATGAGGCCGGGAAAACCTCCCCTGTTTTAACATTTACACCTGTACGTACACACACACACACACACACACACACACACACACACACGCACACACAGTTAGCACCAATATATCTAAGCTCACAACCAATGTGAGCATGACATCCTGTTAGCAGCTACTGTGTAGAATGTTCATCTCTTACCTATTCCATATATCACAGGTCTGTGATTCCCATCTACAACAGAGTCATTTACTTCTACAATAGAGGGAGAATGGTTAGGTGAGATGAATATTGTTCAGACACAGTTAAGAAAGTGAACAAACAAATTAGATGAATTAAATGAAGCTATGCCCACATACCAGTGATGCAGCATGTTTCTAGGTGAATATTCTCTTTCTGTTTCTGGAATGCAGCTGCAAAATGGAAGAATATAACATGACATGATATGACATGACATAATGTAAAACCAAAATAGCTTTGACCACTTGTCTTAAACTCTATATAATTCATTGGCCGGGGTCACCCAGCTGTCTACTTGCCCCCCTACTTTTTCCCAGACACCACGTTTCTTTGCCTAAAACAGCCTATCTGCAAGCTTACAACGTGTCATGTTGCAACACTTTGTGAGCTTGTAGATGTGCTATTTTTGCCAAATGTTCGCCTATTTTAGCTGAACGTTCACCTATTATGATACGCCCAGAATAGAGATGCAAGGGTTCGAGTGGTTAAAAATCAAAATGAAGAAGGGAAGCTACAAAAAAAGACCATACCCAATAAGCTAAGGCTGAGTTGATGAGATGTCCTTGACTCATCATCAAATCCTCCTACAAGATGGAGTTCAAGTCTGCAAAATAAAGCAAATGGAAAATATGTGAACAGTATAATACAATGTTCAATAATGTTTATGTTTACAAAACTATGAGAGCCAAGCAGTCATTCCCAACCCTAGTTCTCCATGGGGGGATCAATCCCTGGAACTGCTAGATGCAGGGAACTAGTTAGCCATATCCCAGAGCCTATATGAAAACACTTTCACTACTATTTATGTGTGTGTGATATATATATATATATATATATATGTGTGTGTGTGTGTGTGTGTGTGTGTGTGTGTGTGTGTGTGTGTGTGTGTGTGTGTGTGTGTGTGTCATACTGTACCTGCCTTCCTTTGTATGGCTACTCAGCGATGTGACAGCTTTCACGATAAGTGGGACTTCACTCCAGGTGCTGGAGCCATCACAATGAGCAAGGCAAGCAGCTCCACTTCCTGAAAAATAACAATAGCCGGTCAGGACATATAGTACACTTACTGTACAACCTCGTTTGAAAGGTTAAGGTATTTCTTAATAAAGTTGGTTGATAATTACAGTAGAAAAACAACATAGCACATGTGCAGGACTATTTACCTGTGTGTCGCAACAGAACTAAATGGCAGGTGGTGGCATCATCAGATCCCATGACAGAAACAGAATCTGACGACACAGATAAGAGAAGGTAGCACATATAACCATTATCAGCTAGGACTCAATTACAGTGAACCCTGTTCGAAGGTATAGCCTGTGCTTTTGTGGATGTGAATTTGTGAACGGAACAATTTCATGAAATTGATAATAATAGATAAATCCTATGATACTTAGGATCAGAATCAGAATCAACATTATTGTCACATCACAGTCTATTGGTGTAAAAGGTGGGTGAGATTTGTTTTTGTGCAAGCTTGTTTTTGTCACTTTCAGAGAGGATAAAAAGGCAAAAATCAATACTGTATATACATACACATAGCATAGACCAGCAGGTACAGTATGTACATGAGGTTAGACATACTGTAAGGTGCCAGGTGGTGACACATTCAGTAGGTCCACATTAGCAGCAGGTATGTACATGAGATTTAGACACAAGGTGCAAAAAGAGTATCAATGCATTGTCAGGTTCACATAGGATGGTAGGATAAGGATATCTTTACAAAGAATAATTATCTTGCAGTGTAGGCTCCCATATTTGCAGTGTACTGTATAATTGAATTATAGAATGTTCTAGTGCAGAGAGGATGTTGTGTATTGGCCAATAGCTGGAGGTCACTGTTAAGTAACTAACATACACAGTAAAGGACCATTATGTCTGTAGAAGACTGGACTTCTGGCTTGGCTGTGATTAATACTTTTTCATGCCATTGCCTTAATGTGAAAAGCGTTTATAAGACATGCCCAGAAATTCTGCATGGTATGCTATGTAGTGCATTTGTAGTAACACGGACCAGGGGGATGTAATACATGTATATGACTAACATTACAATGTTAGGCTTCTTGATTACTACTTACTGTCAGCTGGTGTTGTAGCAGCAAACTCTCTTTGTTGGACATACAGGAGGCACTTTGGGTCAACATCATCCACATGTGGCTTGGAAATAAATTCCCTTGCATTTTCCTGTTACACCAAAGGTACAACTTTATTATTACTTACAATAATAATAATAATAATATCATATTCAATATGAAAACACAAAATAATACATAAACTGAATGTGTTCATAATGTCTGTCTGTCTGTCTGTCTGTCTGTCTGTCTGTCTGTCTGTCTGTCTGTCTGTCTGTCTGACTGACTGACTGACTGACTCAGTTAAATATACTACTATGGGTTGTTAAGTATTGCAAAACAACGTAAATCCATGTTAGCTTGTGCTTAGGATCAAAAGTAGCCCTGAAACATGACTGTCATACCATGACAGTCATGGTGCCGAGTCCCCCTGGTCTAAAGTTGTGTTCGATTTTTTCACATTGCCATCTCTCACATAAACATAAACGTTCAGATTTCAAATATAAAGTGCTTACCACCGAGCCACGGATGTTACAAGGCGATGCGGACCGCGATGAGTACCCGTATCTCCCGTATTGTTCAATAAAAAGCATTTTAATCCCATCGCCGGCCATTTTCTTTTTTTTTTAATTTTGGTTTTGTAATGTATCAGAGTGCAATACACCTCGCAACCATTAGTGTCGCATGGTTGAAAGTATCGGAGACAATTTGGAAAAAATGGCCGGCGATGGGATTAAAATGCTTTTTATTTAACAATACGGGAGATACGAGTACTCATCGTGGTCCGCATCGCCTTGTAACATCCGTGGCTCGGTGGTAAGCACTTTACATTTGAAATCTGAACGTTTATGTTTATGTGAGAGATGGCAATGTGAAAAAATCGAACACAACTTTAGACCAGGGGGACTCGGCACCATGACGCTTGTATACAAGCGTCATGTGAACCATGGCTAGATCAAAAGGTCAAATATGTGATTATGTTAATCCCTGTATGTTTGTATGCAGCCATGCAGAGTCATATGCACCCATATTACATTACAATATCATCAATGTCAATTAGTGACAAGGATTTTTTTTTTTTTGTACAAACACCTATTATGTACACATAATGTGCATGTGTACAATAATTTAAGGACAACTTCTCAGCAAGAACACTGTAACATTAGCTATAGCTCTCTGCCGAACAGGAAGAACAACCAGCCTGCAAATAATAACAACCAACCTGCAAATGTGGATATGTGTCGAACAGCTCCACTGTGGAGCTCGGTCTCTCTAGCTCTCTACTTTGTATTAACAGAGGCATATCTTCCAGAGGCACTCAATTCACTAAACTACTCTATTCTACTGTCATTCAGACCAGACCAGTCATAGGTTGCTAAAAGCCATTGGTTGTGTTTTACTTCCTCAATGGACGCCTTCATCTACCATTTCAATGCAAATGTTTTTACACATAGCACCACCCAGCGTCAAAAAAGTGCCATTGCATGTTACCCACCCCCTAGTTCTGGTCCATGGCGTTAGAGGGAGTTCTCCTTATATGTGACTTTTCAGGCATTGCCCGCATACCCCCCGGTAGCGCACTGCGCAGCCTCTCGGCTGTAGTGAAAATAAAAAAAACACTTTCACTACTCACCAAATCAAAGAAGGTTTTAATATGTTGAAAGCCTACTCTACTTAGTGGGAACACTCGGATCCCCCCCCCCCCCGCTTAAAATACATTTTTTGGCCAGAAAATAAATATTCCACCGGATGGGAAAATAGTTACTCCACTGCGCCCTCTACACATCTGGTCAATGGAATGTTTCTATTGACAATATCTGTAGCACGCGCACACGCGCGCGCACGCACATACACACACACACACGCACACGCACACGCACGCGCGCACGCGCACGCGCACACACGTATTCACCAACGCTCGGCGGCTGTTTAACTTGCGTAACGTGGTTGTATCCAGCAGAAGCTACGCCAGCGTCCATGCTGAAAGTACGTAGAAAACAGCGTTGCCATGTCCGCGTATTATAAGCCACTTTGGTCTTATATTTCTGTGAAGTTGCTTGTAAATATTAGTAGTTTTGGGTTGCGTTTTTTTTGGGGCTTGTTTCTAAAGTGTAGTTGCTTATCTGGGCTTGCTTCACAATTTTCTAATTATTTTAACCAGTAGTTCTCAAATATTTCCCCAAATTAATGTATTTGTCCCTAACCCGGGTAACCCCTTTCTGAAAATGTTTTGTGCCAGCCAGGTAGCCCCCATATATATATATATTATATATATATATATATTTGTGTTGTTAGAATGTTTCAGAAATCTTCCAAATATTCCACATTTTATTTCAAGATGTTTTGAAAATAACAGATCTACAAGCTCACAACGTGTCACACGCGTTGTGAACTTGTGAGCTTGTAGATCTGCTATTTTAATTTATACAATTTATACAGGAGGATATACAGTAGGACGTTAAAGTTGCTTATTTTGGGCGTGTTTTCCTAGACCGGTTGCTTATTTCTCTCACTTCTCTGGCAACACTGCTAGAAAACTTGCGCTCCTTCAGCTGACGACGTGACGCAGTCAGTCTGAACTGCATAAACAAAACCCTTTCACAGGCCGCATATCTTGAAGTTTATCGACGATCAGAAGTAAACGTTTTCGTGTTGCAAACGCTTGGGCTGTGCTTTATTTTTGTTTTTACCACAGTACATTTCTGATATACTGTATAATAATATACATATATTGGAAGAAGCTACATTATTTGCACCAATATGAGAGGGAGTTCATATGGGGACAGAGATAGGGACCGTGGCGGCGGGCGAGACAGGTATGCATTGATAACTGTTCACAGTTATTTACTTAGAAATATTCACTTTGACTTACAATGTTATTATGTGAAATGAGCATGTATTGCGTCGTGTAAACGATTTTTTTAACAAGATAAAGGCCAGACCGCACCAATGCAACTAGTCGCAACTCCTTGCAACAAAACAGTTTTAAGTTTTGCACTCCTTGCAACTGCCATTGGGGATAATGACTGGTTGCAAGTAGTTGCATGTTGCAAGGAGTTGCATTGGTGTGGACTGGCCTTTTAGGCACACCCTTTTTCAAAAAGTGGAAAAAGTACTCACATTTTTTACAAAAGTATCTATATTGCAATTACATATATATAATATTTTCAAATGGCCGAAATGTATATAGGGCTGAAGTGGGTAATGTATGTTTTGTAATGATAATCAAAATCTACAAAGTGCTGTAACTAGTAACTTAAGTTTTCAAATAATTGTAGTGGAGTAAAAGTTCAATATTTACCTTTGAGATGTAGTGGAGTAGAAGTCAAATTACTGAAAATTTGAAATACTGATATACTAAGAATACCTCAAAAGTGTACTGAAGAAAAAAGAAAACTGAAATACAGTACTTGAGTAAATGTAATTAGTTTCTTTACACCACTGTTTTTCATGCCTGTGCAAAGCTGCACGATCAAACAAATAGAACTGAGAAATTGTGACAAGACTCAATTGCTTAAGTATAATAACCAAAAAAATGCATTGATATCTGACCCCATCAGGCCAAGGTTTGGGGCCATGGGTGGTGGTCGGGGTGGTGGTGGTCGGGGTGGTGGTGCCGGCCGTGGTGGCCCTCCACCCATGAAGTTTGGGAATCCAGGGGACCGTCTCCGTAAGAAGAAGTGGAACATGGACGAGCTGCCAAAATTTGAGAAGAACTTCTATAATGAACACCCTGAAGTCCAACGCTTGAGTCAGGTATTCCACACATCTTTGACACTCCAAGAATTAACTGAGTCACTCTTGTTCCACAGACTGTGCTAACTATATAGCAATAATAACTGTATAACAAGACAATACTACTATATATATTAAATACAAATGTGTAAAACCTTTTAGCAGCATTGGGGTTTAATAAAAGACAAGTAAAGGTACTTGCTTCATGGTGCAGGTCAAACCGCCAGGATCATTTGTTTATTTTTGGAACACAGTTCTTGCGAATAAGCAATATTAAACACGTCTATGGGGGGGGGGAAATGTGACCCAGGTATGATGCGAAATTACGTCAGACTTCGGTGCTCTATATAGATTGTGCAGTAAAAAGTATTATATAGTGCAAGTATGATATGTTCTCTTGATCTGTGTCCAGTATGAAGTGGAAGAGTATCGCAGGAAGAAAGAGATCACAATCAGAGGCTCTGGCTGTCCAAAGGCTGTGATCGGTTTTCATCAAGCACAATTTCCTCGTGAGTAGTAACTCCTGTGGATTTCAACACTATTGTCCACTCATGTTAGCTACCTACAACTCCAATAGCCTTTAAGGACAAATAATGTATTATGATGGAGGTGTTTCTGGTGAAAGTACCAAAACAAAGGTAAATAAATGCATAAGGGGTTGGTGTAAAGCAAAACCATGTTTATCTCTTTAACGGTCTTGTTCTTTCTTAATCCGTCTTCTAACAGAGTATGTGATAGATACACTGATGCATCAGAAGTTCAAGGAGCCGACAGCCATTCAGGCTCAGGGATTCCCTTTGGCTCTAAGTGGCAGAGATATGGTGGGAATAGCTCAGACTGGCTCTGGAAAGACCTTGGCAGTAAGGATGTTATATTCTCTGTGTGGATGTTATATTCTCTGTGTGTGTGTGTGTGTGTGTGTGTGTGTGTGTGTGTGTGTGTGTGTGTGTGTGTGTGTGTGTGTGTGTGTGTGTGTGTGTGTGTGTGTGTGTGTGTGTGTGTGTGTGTGTGTGTGTGTGTGTGTGTGTGTTTTTATTTAAATACAGATTTGACACCTTTAGTTCTTTAGTCTTTAAAAAAAAAAAAATTAACATTCTCTATCATACATATTGGTTAAAATAATGTTGTATGCATTAAAACCTTTGATTATTAGTGAATACGCATTTTAATTATGTTTCTCTGTTGATTGCAGTATCTTCTTCCTGCTATTGTCCACATCAATCATCAGCCCTATCTAGAGAGGGGAGATGGGCCCATTGTGAGTATAGATACCACAGCACATGAGGCTGTGGCACATATCATGCCCCTTTTGATCAAGCTCATCTATACAGTCTGTTAAAGGTGGCTCTTTTTCTCTGCAGTGTCTGGTCCTGGCCCCAACCAGAGAGCTTGCTCAGCAGGTACAACACGTGGCATTTGAATATGGGAAGTCCTCCCGCATTAAGAGTACCTGTGTCTATGGTGGAGCACCCAAAGGGCCACAGATTAGAGACCTGGAAAGGGGTGAGAAAAGCATCATTTATACCCCTTCGCACGATGGTGTCGCTTGCTGACAAGAACTGATCTGCAAGATAACGCATTGCATCACAAGGGGTTGTTAGCTTTAAACTTCATCATCATGTGATGGAGTATAAATTCAGCTTATGATTTTAAGTGAAGATTGGAGTAAATAATATGTATTTTAAAGTTCTGGAATGCCATGTGTTCTATAACGTCGACAGTGTTTATCAAATACCTTGATAATGAGGACTTTTCTTTTAATATTCCAAAAGTGGGTGTTTAATACAGTAAAGTTCAGTAAAGCTTCAGTATTATAAGTCACACATCTTCCACTCTGAGCAAACAGAATGTATATAACTGACAGTATTTATTACCATATAATAACAATGTTTGTAGGCTATTGTATTGAGACTGGCTTCTTCTATACATCCAGGTGTTGAGATCGTCATTGCTACTCCTGGCCGCCTCATTGACTTTCTGGAGGCGGGGAAGACCAACATGCGGCGCTGCACCTACCTGGTGCTGGATGAGGCAGATCGCATGCTAGATATGGGCTTTGAGCCGCAGATTCGCAAGATACTAGACCAAATAAGGGTAAGACCGAGGGAGACATCACAGTTGTATTGTATACAACTGATTTTAGTTTTTTTTTAGATCAGATGTAAATTGTTTGTACCACATCTGGAAAACATTTTAAACAAGAGAAAGGTGCGTCCCACTTGACCCAAGTGTTGTAATTTACCATACAACCAATCAGAATCTGAAGCACACTCAAAATGTAATCTTTTTTTGGATTTGGTCCAACTGTGCTTTTCTTTCTCTCTCCTCTTCTTCTCTCAGCCTGACAGACAGACCCTAATGTGGAGTGCCACCTGGCCTAAGGACGTTCGCCAGTTAGCCGAGGACTTCCTGAGGGAATATGTCCAGATTAACGTTGGTGCCCTGGAGCTCAGCGCCAACCACAACATTCTACAGATAGTTGATGTCTGTATGGAGAATGAAAAGGACAACAAGTAAGGAAAGCTAGTAGGGAGCATTAATAATGACACACAGCTTGAGTCTGATTTATACTTTGTCGTACGTGTCCTTGATGAAAAATACTATACTGATACTCTAGATCCGTAGCTCTAGATCCGTAGCTTGTCGTGCTCTACCTAGGGAGTATTTTCTGGTACCTGGAAGGGGGAGAATTGATTTTAATGCTTTACCTAGCAGGTGGCTGCTCAGCTGGCTCAGATGAGCGCACATGCACAGGGGGAGCTGTTAGGGTTAAGAGTCTTGCACAGGGACACCTGAGCCTTCAGATTTCCAGACAGCCTAATAGGATGGAACAAATACACATGGCTTCATACTTTCACTCTTACCCTGTATCTCTTCTCTCACTTTTTACATCAAGACTTCTTCAGTTGATGGAAGAGATCATGGCAGAGAAGGAGAACAAGACCATAATCTTTGTGGAAACCAAGAAGCGTTGTGATGAGCTAACCAGGAGGATGAGGCGAGACGGGTGAGAGACGAAGAGATTCTCCAGATATAAAGACACAACCCTAATAAATGAGAACGTAAATGTTTGTGAAAGTTTCATGTTTGTGAAATATTGAAATTTGTAACACAAGGTCTCCTTACCGCCATGTCCAATTCTGGTATGGTTTTGTATTGTAGATGGCCAGCCATGTGTATCCATGGAGACAAGACCCAGCCAGAAAGAGACTGGGTACTTACAGGTGAGAGTTGATGGTTAAATATAAATAATGTTTCACTGCATTAACATTATTTTCCTTGTTTGCAGCTTTGTTTTTTGTGTGCCTTTTTCTTCACTTTTTCTCAGTCCACTGTCAACACAGTCAGAATTAATATCTCAGGAACAGCTGAAGAGCATAAACATTTACCAGAGACCTCTGACATAGTGTCCCAAAGTTACTGTTCCGTTTTGGAGTCATGTGACTTGTCGCTTAGCTACTAATTGTTTATATTTTACACTTATGTCATAAGTCATCTTTTAGTTCAAATTCATTTTCTAGTGGCCCTCCTAATGTTCTGTTTAATTCCACAGAATTCCGGAGTGGCAAAGCTCCCATACTCATCGCCACTGATGTGGCCTCTCGTGGTCTGGGTATGTCACATAAACACATAAAATACACACACACACACACACACACACACACAAACACACACACACACACACACACACACACACACACACACACACAGAGACACACAGAGACACACAGACGCGCACGCACACACACACACACACACACACACACAGAATGTGCATAGCTATACACAAAACATCATTTTCCGATTCTCTCCATTTAGCGATAAATATTTTACTATTTACACTCCTACTGTACCAGTGAAATGCATTCCCTCATGACATGCATAGATACTTAACCAGCTTCCCATTTAATACTAATTCAGTAGAATTACTATCCTGTGCACACCTCCATCACACATACAGATACTTTCCCAGCATGGTAAATAACATAATGCCCATGAAATTATCCCATGAATCTATTGAAAGCTCTCAATGTTCTCAATGTTCTCGGTGTTCAGAGGTGAGATTCAAAACATAATGTTCATTACATGTTAAGAGATAGAAAAGATTGACATACTGGATTTAGCTGCATCTTCAATTATTCCTTATGTGTTATTTCTGATAACACATAAGGAATAACACATTTCCTTTTTATAATCCTTAATTCCCTTTAATTCCCATAGAAAGTTTCCACCTTTTTAAATTACTAATTTAGAATAGCCAATAATTTGCATCCCTTTTCCCCCCAATTTAGTTGCTATGCCAATTAATTCCTCCCGCTGCTTGCCACTGCTGTAGTACCCTACTGGCTCACCTGTCAGTGAGGAGCCCTCACCGGGAGGACCTGCTCCTCCCTCAACATTCCCCGCCGATAGGTGCCGCCCCCAGCCGTAGGAGTACCGTACGTGCAGTGATAAATATCACCCTCCCCCAAACATGGGGCAATTGTGTTCGTAATTGTAGATGATCTGCCAAGCCGGATGCACCGCAGTGGATTCAAACCCCCTAGACTCCGCAGTGGTGGGCAGGTGCTTTACCCCTGCGCCACCCAAGCTTCCCAAGAAACAATCCCACTTTTGAATGTACCTGAAAAGTTTGTATCCCTATCACGTACCTGTGCATAATCCTGTGGCGTGTTTTGGTGCAATACCAACATACAGTATCTGCCGCTATAATGTGCAAGGAGCTACGCAGCCATTCTGTGAATACTCGCTGTTTTCCGGTACGTTTTGGTTCCTTTCCAGGCTGCACGATTAATCATACATTCATGCAATCTTTTTTCTAAATGACGATTCCATTGAAGGCATGCTGCATTCGCGTGTTACTTTATTTGATTATGAATAGGCCCAGGTGCAACTGTCAACCATACGTACACGTGAAGCAAAACACGCTATTCATTTAACATTAACATCATACAACTCCATTCATGTTGTCTCATCTGTTATCTCTGTTCCCCATTGACAGTGGCTGTCGCGTTACTATTGTAACTCCACACGTGTCGAAGGAGGCAGAAACAGATTAGCATACTAGCATAGCCTGTTTGAACAGTGCATGACCAAGAGCGTATGATATAGTTTTCAAGCTAAAGAAAGGAGCAACACAGGAAAATCCCCGTGGCGAGGACGAGAGTGAAGTTGTGCTTATACTGAAAAAGGAGCACATGCCGCACTCATAATTTGCAAGCAGAACTTTGGCATCATCGCACTACCGCAAGGTAACACCACAACTGAATAAATGTTTTTATTGAAAAAATAAGAAGCGTGTGAGAGAATCGTGATCTCAATTCGTACAGAGAAAAATCGTGATTCTGATTTTGGCAAGAATCGTGCAGCCCAGCCAAGAATTTGACCACGCTATCCGAAGAACCTGTATTTTGGGGCAGAGTTCCATCCCTTGTTTGACAACGTGAATGATCTAATCTTGCAAAGCTCCAAGGCCAAAGCTCTGGACCTCAGAAGGTTAGGCAGATCGTTCACCAGTTCAGCCTGACTTGTCACTTCAGCTAGGTTGATTGGTCAGCTGCCATAACCTCTAGGGAAGATACAGCTTTAACTTGCATTGATTGATCAGCTCTAACATCAGCCCTGGGGGTTATATAAGGCATAAGTGAATCACCGTCTCTGTCCTTTTATCAGTCTTCTTCTCCAGGTCAATAAAGACTGGGTCTGTAATAAAACAGAATATTGCTTTTCATTTTATATTCCAATGGTAACAACCAAAAACATTGTCATATTTATTTAGTGATTCACAAGGAAATGTAACAACCATATTGTACCCCCACAGCATAACTCCAAAAATAGATTCTGGACAATTTAACAAACCTTAACAGCCAAGTTGAGGTCCTCGTGTCTTCTGGTCCCCTGTGGTTTTACAGTCTGTTTCTTGTTACTGTAGTTAAGTACTTCGACCGGGGCTCTTTGGCACACTGCCTGAAAGCAGAGGTGTTGGGGGACAGGTACCCCTTCACTAACCCTCCTCATGTCTCCTTTTATGGTGTCAATGCATACTCATTATCACTCATATTAAACACTGCTGTTAATGTAGAACAATATTTTGTGCAAAGGGAGTAAATGCTCATTTTTCTTTCATAATGTTGAGTGTAAAACAAAAGCTGTTTAGTTATCCCACCTTTAAAACAGACAGACAGGTAATTGACTAGTTTTTTGTTAGCTCAATCTGGAAGTGAGAAGGGGGAAGAAGTCAAGCGCCTTCAACTTCCTGTGACCTCATCCTTGTTCTTTTTCCCTCTTCTCTCAGGGTTTGGCAGCACATGGCGGCTGTAACAGGCAGTCAGTGCTGCTGTCACTACAGGGGCGTCTACCCTGCTCTCGCCCTGTCACATTTAAGTAGTAGCTTTGATAGGTTTAGAAGGATCAGGCCCTCCATTTCTTCTTGGGTAACTAAGATTCCCCACACCCCCTCAGCAACATCAGTTTCTAAATCCAGCAAGCTCTCCTTAGGACCAGCCTGAGGTGCCTCCTGTATGTCTGCCCATTCGTCCGTGAAAACAAAAAAGCAGACAGATGGGAGAGAGAGTTAGAGGGGATCGTCTGGAACCAGTCCTGGCCAGGGTCTGAGGAGGGCTCCTGCAACACGGCGAGAGAGCAACAGAACCAGCCTTTGTGTGTCTCTTGCGGTTAAAAGGTTCTGCTCCCGTCCGACGTTGCTGGTGTGTGCATATGGTGAGGGGGGAAAACGGTGTGAGGGGGCAACACGTCCTCCTCTCTCCTGTCTCCTTCCCCCCCTCCAGCCCCTCCAAATGAACCAGGACTGATCAGGGGGGGGTGACTGAGTACCCACGTAAAAACAACCTGAAAGGGGTAAGTACCTCATCACCCTCAGTACCCTCTCTAACTCCTCCATGAGCTCACCATTACATTTAGGTAATGCCATCCCACGCGTTCCAAGACCACAGTGTAGTAGAGGATTGGTCCTTTTGAGGGTTAAATAGTTTTGGTCCTTCATCAAGTGCTCATTTATGTTGGGGCACATGATCAATCTATTGGTATTTATCAGGTTATGATGAATAAAATTGCTTCCCTCTGTTATGACGGCCGGTGGGGCACTGGGGGGGACTTATTTGTTGGACTCGGCAGTGCGGTCGGAGCCCGATGTCCTCTGTAATGAGAAACAGACTCCTATGTTCTTTGGTTCCAACCCATAACTCTTGCTCACCTATGTTCACACTTACATGTGAACATTATTAAACACAAACCATTAGTGATTTCATTTACTTGTTCTTGGATGTCAGTATTGATGAAATTAGCTTCAGATTCTGACGTCTTTTTTAGTGTGATGGTTTGTCATGGCCTTAACCTACAGTAGCATCCCTATTCTGGGGTGAACATTGGGCAACAATAGCAGATCTACAAGCTCATAACACGTTGCAGCGTGTTACGAGCTTGTAGAACAGCTAGTGAAAAGGAGTGGGAAAAAAGGAGCGGACCAGAGCCTTGGGGGACCCCGGCCAAATAAGTACAGGGTTTAAGTGGCTAAACTGAAATTAAATTAGGATACCTATCTGGATGTCTGGTGTTTTTTATTTTGCTTTGTACTATTTGGTAAGTAAGGTAAGTGGTTTATTTATATGTGCAGACTTTGTAATTCATAGTGATGTTAATGTTGTAATTAATGTTAATTGTAATGGATTTGTTTATAGTAATATACAAATTTTTGTATTTCAAGATAATTATATTATATTTGTACAGATATAATCAACTACGTATTCTTTGTTTGAAATTGTATAATTTCTCCTTCCTCCAATGGTGCCAAACGCATTATTGTCATCTCAAAAGACGTAGAAGACGTGAAGTTTGTCATCAACTACGACTATCCCAACTCGTCTGAGGATTACGTTCATCGTATTGGACGTACGGCCCGCAGCACCAACAAAGGCACGGCATACACGTTCTTCACCCCGGGGAATCTGCGTCAGGCCCGAGATCTTGTCAAGGTTTTGCAGGAGGCCCGACAAGCCATCAACCCCAAACTGCTTCAGTTATTTGACTCTGGTCGTGGGGGAGGAGGAGGAGGTAAGGAGGCTAGTCGTAGACACATCTGTAACAGTCAAGTTAGCATTTCAATAAGATGTTGGTAATTGCAGGTTTGGATCTGTAAATGTCAGCAGAAGCGAGGAGCTGCCTGTGTAATAATAATTTGAGCTGGATATGGCATGGTTTCCTGACACAGAGTTCGTCTTTCTCCTTTTCCTTCAAGGGGGTAGAATGCGTTACCGTAACAGCGGTTCCAACGCCAACAACCCCAACCACATGTTCCAGGATGAGTGTGATCGTCGCATGCTCCCTGGCGGCGGGGGCGGCAAAACTGAAAGTGGTAGCTTCAACCGCAACGGCCGCGGCGGCAACCGGGACGCAGACCGTTCCTCCACATCTTCCTCATACAGAGACCGGAGCCGGGACGGCAGGAGCAGCTACAACTCTGGTTCAGAGCAGTACCAGAGTTATAGTGGGAGCTACAGTGCCAGGAGTGGAGGCCAGTCTGGTGGCACCGGGGGCCAGGATCCATCCAGCCAGTCAAAGGCTCAGTTTGGCCAGCCGCCGCCTCCTGCCTGCCCGCCCCTGCCTCTGATGGCCCAGCAGTTTGCCCCAGCTCAGCCCCCACTCATGAGCTTTGTAGGGAAACCACCACCGCCATTCAGCTTTCCTCCTTTTCCTCCACCCCCTCCTCCACCTGCGTCTCAACCTCCCAGGAAGTAGTTTATTAATAGAAAGAGGCGTTATTAGTCCTAGTGTTAATTAGCCCGAAGGGTATATGAGATTATTTTTCTCCTGCTGCAGTTTTGCAATTTTTTGTGAGATACTATACTAAATGATCACCCCATTCGGATGCTATCAATGCATTGAATGGGACATTATCACCTTTTATTAGACCTTTGAAGTAGGCGACATACTGACCTACCCGCGATTTATCAGACCATTCATTGGGTGTTATCAAGACATACTGACCTACCAACGGAGATGACTTAAATAGTCCAGTTTTGGTTTCGGACCATGACGGAGGCGCGCAGTCTCAGGCGAACTGGAACCCTGTGAAGGACCACCGAGGGGGCTAAAGCGACGAGTTGCCGTCCTGAACGGTGTGACGTTCGCCTGAGCCTACTCAGCGCCGTTGGAGTTATGTACCGATAGGCACAGAATCGTAAATCATGTTGTGGGGACTGCTCCGCCTCCAAGTAGGTCAGTAGCTCCTGATTACGCCCAATGAATGGTCTGACAAATCGCGGGTAGGTCAGTATATCGCCTACTCGTCGCCTACTCGCCCATTCAATGGTCTGATAAAACGTGATAATCTCCCATTCAATGCATTGATAGCATTCGAAGCCGGTGAAATGATAGACAGGAAATAGGCTCTGTAGTCCTGGGTTTCCAGAGGGTGGTATACCCATTTCCATTTCCATGTCCCTGTTCCGGGTCATTTTCCTATTGTTTTGCTTGATTGGCTCAGCAGCACGTTTGAATCTCAGGTTGGGTCTCAGGTCCTTATTCTGCTCTGTCCTAGATCCTCTATCCTCACTCCTTCAAGGTTATATAAAGAAGGAAAGGACATCTGTATTAAGGTAGATATGTTGAAAAAATTGTAGCTTGTAGACCTGAGTACTTGAAATTTACACTTTCAATAAAATATTCATTTGCGTGTAGATTACAGGTTACAGGTCAAAATTTCTGCGAGTTTTGGTGCTCAAATCAAATCTACAAGCTCTTGAATTTATATATATATTTACCTTCATATACTGTAGTTGTCCTTTCCTTCTTTACATAACTGACGGAAAGGACGCAGGATGCTGGACCTGTGACGCAGCCTAAGTTGAAACATGTCCCCAAATTTTTTTTCAAATTGAACAGTAGGGGGTGACGGCGTTGCTGAAAAAGGCTTTGAAAAAGGTCAAGGTGGCTCGCAACTCACTTTTGAATGCTCCAAGTCTTTTTATTCAGCAGCAGCACCTTGCCTTTTTTCATGATTTTGCTGTTTGCATTTTGGCTCAGCACCAAAGATGTGCGTTACTTTTGTCTTTGAATGTTTAACCAGCATAGATTTGACCATAAATGAATGAGCATTGTCTGATCGTTGTAAAACCTGTTTGTTTGATGGGTGTTGGGAACTGTCAAAGGTCACAACTTTCAACTTATATCAGTCTGTGTTGGCTTGAACCCCCTTTGCAGCTATATTGTAACATTTCTTACTGTCCTCCCGCCAACTTATAAAAAAGGGGTTTGAGTTGAAAAGGCAGTTTGAGGAGATAAAGGCTAATATTTTGTATTTGACATTGTTATGATATAGATTCAAAACTCTGAACATGTACTATACCAGAAATATTATTTTAGGTTAGAGTATCTTTCACCTTCAACTATGATACAAATGTATTTTGCATTGACTCTTAATGTAAAAAAAAAACTTAGACTTGGTCTATTGTTATAAAGTACATTCTTGTTTAACATTTTGATTAACTTTTGATATCTGTATTTGATTGAGTATTCTTATCAATGGCTTTTACATTTAGCTTCCTTTGTTCCCAGTTATGCATGCAAATATATCATGTCGATGTACATCACATTTTAGCTATACTAATCGCTTCTCTTAACATAATTTGACAATTACCTTCCAATCCAGTCTCAGGTAAAACTAGCTTTCATACTTGGTCTGTAAAATGGACATTTATCATTCATGCCATTTGCTATCTACACGTGTATACTCATCATAGATGACCTTTTTATAATGCTTTGTTTCCTATTAAACGAAAACGGTCTGACTTCTGCATTGCAAGAACTTGCATCGACAGTTTATGGTCAATCACAGAGAAAATAACTTTATTTCCCTTAAATATAATTCCTTCATTTTCATTACAGCAATGTTAATTTGCTCTTTGCATATTTTTTGGCAAATGTACATAATTGCATGAATCTATTTACAGACATACTTCGGTTTGTAGAATGAACACATTTTAGGATCACCTTCCTTGTCAAAGTTGACTACCAAGCCTACTAGGGACTGACAGGAAAGAGAAATGACACATGAGAAAATGACGTTTTACACATGGATCTACCCATCTCATCTGCAAGATTTGGGGCAGTATGCATAACGTATTCAAGAATAGGAGAGTAAGAATAGTCTAATCTTGAGTTGGTTTACTTCTAATATAATTTTACTAAACATAACCTAAGAACAGATCCTAGTCCAATACTCTTGAAGTTTTATGAATACATGATTTATAACAAAAGTAACAAATGAATCTCCCTATTTTTCCTCTGGACTGAACTTGATCTGGTTGTGGTGAAGAACATGAATACAGGGTGCATTTGGGTGGTGCAGGGGTAAGGTTACTGCCCACCACCGTGGAGAGGTTCAAATCCTCCATGGTGCCTCTGGCTTGGCTAGGCACTCCTAACAAATAGAATTGGCCCCTGCTCATACTGTAGGTGGGAAGCCTCTGTCGCTGCACTAGTGCGTCTTACAAGTGGGTTGGGACACTTGTTATGCAGGAAGCGCAACTGGGAAGGGTAGCATGTTCCTCCACATGCGTCATGGTTGTCTGTATCCTCCTCAAACATAACAGTAGGGGTTGGTATTGGTAGTAACAGGGACTATATAGTCGCTGTCGGGTGGAAACCTTGTATGTCCAAAACGGTAACTTTTCAAGAAATAGTAGAAAGAACATCTGTTCCAATGGATCCAATGTCCCCCCCCCCAAAAAAAGTTTAAATGTGGAGATACAAGGTTTCTGCCAAAGAAAGGAAAAATAAATTAACAAACTGAAAGAGGTATTACAGCAGATAAAAATTATTAAGAAGGGAAAAGGGAAACATCTGAATTCAAGCTCAGGCACATACGGCATAATCAAAGTTATCGACAATTCAGGACACAAGTGTCCCACTTTGGGACTAGAAACAGCAGAAATAAGGCAGCAAATGAGAAAGGATGACTGGAAATGGATTCATGTGCAAAATTCAAAGGACAGAAGTGCATGCATGTTCAGGTCATGTGTAAGTCAATCCTAACAAAAAACCTGAGAAACATAACAGTGTCCTATTCTTTTGAATAGTATGGTGGAAAGTGCAAAAAGGAGAGCAGAAAAGGAGCAGAGATTGGATGATCATTGACTCAGCTTACAAACATTGCTTAACAAGAACATAATCGACTTCATGATATACAAATAAAACCAAGATCATCCGCCACTTTAAACAATGTACTGTACCAAGTACTGTATATCAGCTTCATGGATATGTTAATTAATCTATCCAGCACCGTTTACCATGCACGGTTCCTTATAAATTTGTATTGTTCATGAATTTAATTGGACACAAAATACTCAGTAACACTGTATATTAAGGCCGGGTCTATAATGCACTACAGGCATATTTATAATATATATATATATATGCATATATGCATTATATATATAATATATATAATGCATTATAATGTGCTTACAACTAAGGCATTATAACACTCGTCATGTTTATAATCATGTATGACAACTTATAAATGTTCATGACATATTATAAGTGATGGTCATAATGCATTATAAGCTCAGTGGAACAGCACATTATAGCTACCATAATTTAGTCAGTTATAAAGTGTCTTTGTTCCAAGTTGTTATGCATAATTATAAACATTTATAATGAGTGTTGTGAAGCGAGCCTTATAAGCACATTATAAATGCACTTCTAATGCATTTTAGTCCCAACCTTAATATACAGTCTTACAAAATACTCTGTCATCACTGGAACAGATTCACGTTTCATTCACTATGCAAGAGGTTCACTAGTGAGCTCAGTGTGCTCATTTGCTTATTGTAAACAATGGAATGCTGTGCTGCACCTTTTCCCGAGACTGAACATTCAGAGAGGGGAACACATTGTACAGAATTTTGAAAGTTCTCTATTTGGAGTGTCAATGCACCTTGTGTTTGGATGCTTCGCAGCGAGGGGTTAAGCAAAACAAAGCAACAAAGTCACACCAGGAAGCTGTAAACTATATGCATATGGTCTATTTGAAAGGATTGTACAACAAAGTATGCAAATCAGTCACAAGTGCACATTCAGTTTTAAAAGCTTAACTTGCTCTTACTGAAATACTTGCACTGATTCAATGTTTGTTTGCACTTTGCTTTAAGTAATGAGGAATGTGTAGATTTGATAAGATTGGAATAGAATTGCAGGATGAAGAAAAAACAAAATACAGTATAAAAAAATAAGGATAATGGAACATGGACAAAGGATGTGAAAGAAGGCACAAGGTAGAAGCTGCTTCCCCAAACTGGTCTTAGTTCAGTTTTACTTACTCAAACCCAAATTCTAACCATTAAAATGTAAAAAAAAAGAAAAAATCTTGCCATGGACAAGAGACTGGGAGCAACTTCAACTTATATCTAAAGGAAGCAGCAAATTAGATGATAGGAAGATGGTCCGTGTCACTAAAGAGTCCCCCAAGTGTCTGGATGGGGGAACTGTTCTACGTCACCAGATTCATCGTGAGCTGTGTCTCCCAAATTGAAAGTTAGCTTGTATCGCAACCGCACCTTGTCCTGAAAGACAAAAAACACACCAGTGTTAAAACACACAACTACAATACACTACATACAGTACTGTAGCGAAGTCAATTCATGTGAAGTCATGTGCTTGCGTTTTTTTTTCTTAAATGAAACGAGTGGATAGGATCTGTCATTAGATCACCTACTGCCCCTGTTAGAATGGAAAGAATGGTTAGAATGGTTAAATGAATATCGTCGCCTTGCTAAACTAATGTGTCATGCCTATGTCATTTTTTTAAAAGTTTTTCAGGAAAAATTAAAAACTGATCCAAAACAAAACTATATGATATTTCTTAATCATTTCACCCGAAATATTTATAACAAATTATGACTATTTAAATAGAAGTAACACTGTCTGTCAGTTATGTAACATAACAGATTTAAATAGGTTTAAATAGGATTAAATCTGACTTAGGCCAAAACTATTTTTAAAAATGGCCTAACTCAGTAAATAATTTGGCCTAAGTCACAAAAACATGTGACTTAGGCCAAAAGAAAATCCTAATTTTGGCCTAAGTCACACTAGGGAGTTAGGCCATTATACTAAAAGGGGAGGGAACAGCATGATCCTTTTCAATTAGGAGATGGGCGATTTTACCAGAGGTGGCCAGTGTCATGAGGAGCTGACTTATAATATAATTTTCCTCAAAAAATGACTTAGGCCATTAGTTTAGCAAGGTGACGATATGTGAATCAAAAACCAGACTGCAGTAGTGTCTCTTATATACTGAAGAAAGTACAGCTGGCCCAAATATTCAAATATTGGGATGCTCATTCGACAGGTGCTATTCGAATGTAATTTAAATATTCAAATGCTTCATGTTTTATATTTTAATCATTATACAGCCATGTCCTGAGTGCACATGGAGCTGACGAGGAGTGTACCCTCTTTCAGTATGCTCCCATGTTGATCTGCTGCTGGCTGCTTGTGGGTGTTTTGGCTACATATCGGTAGTGTTTACCTTGTGAGGGTTGGCCAACAGAAGAATCTGTGTGATTGCTGTTGGAGGCAGGACTGGGTTGAAGGCTGGGAGCTCAGTGCCTGAAGGTGGGTGTAATTTCACCCTCATCACCTATGCACATAATGCACGCACACACACACAAGTGTCAAGAAATACCTGACTGCACAAATGTAATTTGATTGGAGCATTTGATTATGTGGACACTAGAGATAATCAGCCTACCTTAGGAACAGCTGATTGAAAGCGAATGTTGGTAACAGGAGTAGGGGCCGAGGACAACATAGAGATGATCACCACTAGCACGTCAGGCCGTGCTGGTGGACAGTCACAGGCAAAGTGGAAAAGAACTCGGAAGCTGTGCTTGTCAAATACAGTCACTGGTAACAAGTTGCCTGAAAAATATACGTGTAAAGAGAAAGAAGACAGGAGGCCGTGATCTAGGTGATAACAAAAGGGTTGCATCCATTTTTTTTGTTTTTCTCATGGGAAGAGGTGTTTTTGTAATTGCTTTGGGACTCTACAGTGAAAGGCCTTATAGTGCATAGAACTTCTTGGAGACAAAAGTCTACTGGTGTGTGAACTTACTTGTGGATTTGATGGATTCCAGAGGCACAGTCACATCAGCTAAGGAGATACTGTTGTCAGAGTCAGCAGCAGAGACTGTGCCTTTTGCAGGAGCCAAACTGGGGCTGGATCCCGGAGTTATGGTGGTGGTGGTATTGGAAGCAAGGCGAGAGTTGGTCTGAAGGTCTCGTAAGGAGAGTTTGGACTGAGGCTGAAGCTTGTCCCTATGAGTGAGAGCAGCACCAGAGATGTGATCATGTGATAATAAGAACCAACATTTAATACTTTAAACCTGCCGTCCCTAATTTGGACACGTCATCATAGCCGAACATTTCCAAGAATCCCAAGAATAGCAGATCTGCAAGCCCACGATGCGTTGTGAGCTTGTAGATCCTGATCGGCTATTTCGATCGAAGTGTTAAATTAGGGCTCAAGTGGTTAAACAATCTACAGTCCTGTTTGTCTTACCATTTGACCTGCTGGTTCTCTGGGGGTAGCGACTGCTGTAGCAAAGTCTTGCCTAGCAGGTCTAACCCATCCAGGGTTTTAGGGGGAACAGCAGAGGCCCCTCCTGGTGGAGCCTGGGGGGTTAGCGCCACAGTAGGTAATAACGCTACAGCAGGGACCTCTGGGACAGCTGGATCTACGCTGTCAGAAGACTGGAGAGAGGCAGCAAACTGTTTAGTGTGTGTGTGTGTGTTGGGTAGGGCATGCAAAATGAGATATTAAAAAGAAGGAAAAGAAAATCATTGTCTGTGTTTGCTAATCTTGCAACTTTTACCTGGAAGGTGTTCCAGTCTCCCAGGTGAGGGTTGGAGTTAGAATTCTGCGTTACTTCACAGAGTCCTAAGAGGTCAGCACACAAGATAAATTGTAAGATAGCAATATGAAATAACAGACAGGTGATCCTTACATTCTTCTTATTCTCTAAATCAGTGGTTCCCAAAATGTTTTGCTCAAGATCCAAAAGAGAAATTAGACGTTTGCCCGAGACCAGAACTAGTGAAAATAGCAGATCTACAAGCTCACAGCGTGTCACTTCGTGCCACGCTGCAACCTTGTACATCTGCTATTTTGTAGAATTGGCTTGCCTTAGGTCTTAATGGGTTAATTGATGAAAAGGTGTGACTTTTTTTGAAAAGTCACATTTCTTATTATCTTTTGAAAAAAAAAATGTTTTAATGTTGGAAATAGAAAAAAGGAGATATTTACTTGTGACCCATACAAATGTGTCCGCTACCCAAACATGGGTCCCGACCCACTGTTTGGGAAACAGTGCTCTAAACCACTTCGCAATGAAGAAAACACAACCAAGAGAATTTAAAGTCTACTGGAGGTCCCACTGGACTAACCTAATGACACAAGCTCATCATCTAAGAGGTTGAGGCCTGTGTCCTTTGATGGGTTTTGTATCGAGGCGTTGCCTGGGTTCGATGATGCTGCTGTGGGTGTCGTGTCCAATCCTGTCAGGTCTAGGAGTGCTGCGCTACTGCTTCCTGGTTGGGACAGAGTTTATCCATTAGAATTTTGCAACTAAGAAAACAAAAGGCTACTGACATGACCTCAACAATATTATCAAGCTACAATTTGCCCCAGAGAAGCTGAAATACACACACACACACACACACACACACACACACACACACACACACACACACACCTGGTATTGAGGGCATGGTAGTACTATCTCCGTTCACCTCCTTGTACAGGTTGATGGCCTGAGTCAGGTTGTCGTTGGCCTGCAGGATATCCGCTGGAAAAGATAAAACACACACACAAACTAGAGTTAGTGGTCTCCACGGGGGGTTAGCATGGCAACAGCACAGCTAGCAGTGCTTTGTGGGACTTATTGGCAGAATTGGAGCACTTTTTTTTTTTTTACCAATGTATAATTAGACTGATTGGCTGAAGCTACAGTACCTGTCGAATAATACACTACAAAAGAGTGATATCTTGAAAGCAACATTACTGTCAGCAATCTTACCCAAGGCTTCATCGTTATCCTCTGTATCACTGGCTAGTCGAAATAGTGTGGGCCTCATCTTTTCACAACGCTGGTAAAGATCCTGCAAATATCAGACACACAAACTACTTAACCTCATGAACTCTATCTGCTATTTTTGGTGAAGAGATTGGGCGTAGAGGAAAACAAGGAGGGGGCGAAGTACAGGCCCCTGGGGGACACCGGTCAACAAAGTAAATGATATGGGGTTTAATGTAGTATGTATATTTTGTGTGCTGTTCAGTGCTGAGCTGTGTTGACCTTAATGAGCTCCTGGTTGCTCTGGGAGATGAGTTCCTTGCTGTAGCTACCCAGCAGCTGGTTCAGCAGACCAACACTCTCCTTCACCTCCTGAATGGCATTCACCCGCTTGGACACCTTCTCTGTGCGCTTTTGGTCCTGGACAGATGGGGGGAGCAACAACATCATTGTCATACAACCTAGATTGTTGAACATTTTTAGATCTTACCAAATGGTGGGGAGAAAGTGTAAGAAGACAAAACAGTCCCGGGGGCACCGAAACGGGTCGTAGCACCGGGCACCACGAAGGGTTAATCCGCCCCTGATAATACCACATAATACTGACAATGGAGGGCAATGTGACAGACTAATCAAAATTAGAAATAATAGTAGGTCTACAATTGCATGAAATATGTCTCTTGTAATTCTCAACTGAACAATACTTTCCACATTTATTCATTGGACAATAACCATTTTCATGTCCAGTGAATTAGCCAATTCCTTTTTCTGTTTACAACAGCACATGAAATAGATACATTCACGTGTATATTGTAAACCAATGTTGTTTTTTCTAGTAATAATCACAATCTCATGAGTTGTGCATGTTACGGTATACGGTAGTACACTGTTACAGTAGTATCATTCACATCTGTACTTGTTTGTGTCCATGTGCACTGACGCACGCAGGCGCATGCACACGCACACACGCACACACACACACACACACACACACACACACACACACACACACACACACACACACACACACACACACACACAGCTTGCTTGTTAAACAAAGACCATGACTCACCTCCTGCACCATTTCCTTAATGAGCTTGTTTGCTGCTCTTAGATCTTCTGGGTGAGTGCTGTTCAGTAAGCGAGACAGCATCTACACAGGCAGGAAAGGGGCGATGAAAAGAGGGGGAAGGAGAAGGCAAAGAATGAAAGAGGGGAAGTGAGGTAAACTAGTTAGTCCTTGAAGGATTTTTCCCGGTGCTTTTCGTTTTAAAAAGGCAGAATTAAAGGTGTTGGAAGATCCATTTAGTAAACATGTCATGCAAGGAGGATTACATGCGACTTCTTTTAACTGTACAGGTAAGCCCTGTTGAAATGATCTGTGCTTCCTCGCTGGTCTACCTTAGACTTCTCCTCATCCTCAAAGAGAGCATTGGTTCTGGGTGGAGGGGGTGGGAGAGGTTTGTCATCAGGAAGCACTGGATCCTGCTTGACAATACCTGGAAGAGAGCAAGGATCCCCATCCACTTAACATGAATAGATAATCTATCAACGACATACCACCGCTTGTTATACTGTATATACATCCACTTTTATATAGAATCGAGGTCAATGAATAGCTTTGTTTTAGGGTCTTCAAGGGCTATAGTTCCTAAAATCAAGGGTTGAGTGTCATTAGATAATTAAAAATGTATTTAAATATTAAAAAACTATGTTTTTTTTTGTTTTTTGTTTCCATTGTGGAATGTGAGCACGTCATGGAACTGAGTGAATTAGGTATGTTCACAGAGGCCATTTGCCTCTGTGAACCAAATTAACCAAATCTAACCAAATTCAGGCCATATTAAGTTGATTTATTATGAATAAATAGACAAACAATCAGAGGAAAGCTCAAGGCACTCAATCTTCAGATGAGTATTTTATCATTTAATTTGAACAAGGCAACAATCAAGAGGTCCCATTAGAATCCATGGTTTATGATACCTTAAAATTCCACAAAGTTTATATTTGTACCACACAGAGCTCTAAGTATACCATCTGTACTGCAGTGATTAGGAGGCACTTTGGTAGCTTGAGTGTAATTACTAATGTATAATCATCGTAATGTCCCGTGCAAGAAATAGCAGATCTACAAGTTCACAACGTGATGCGACACGTTGTGAGCCTGTAGATTTTTTGCCATGGGACACCGTTGAACCACTAATTATAAATCAGCTTTAAATGTAATAACAGACTGTCATCATGCAATACTCAACTGACATCTGAATGTTATTTACTTTTCAGTATTTAAAGGAGAAGTGATATTTCTTTGCACTGCATAATTTGGTGGAACTCTCATTTTATGAATAATATCCCTAAAAGTCTTAATGTTCAATTTAATATAATCGTCTTAAAATGTCTGTGTTGTGCTAACCTTGTTTTTTCAGCATTAGATAGGCGTCTGCTATCTTGGTCTCATCTGGCAGCCCGACAGTCCAACTGTACATCATTTCTAGAACCTTATTCTTCACTGGCTCTGGAGCCCGAGTACCTAAATACTGCAGAGAAGATTAATGGGTGATTAATGGGTGTCCCTAAGGTAAGAGGTTTTAGACCAGTGGTTCTCAACCCGTTTTGGCTTCAGTACCCCTTTTCCCTGATTTTGGAATCCAAGTACCCCCTTTACCCGACTTCAACATTTTGATTATAAAACTGCATATGCTAGCATCATAGCTGGCATATGATGCTATGAATGAATGATAACCCACTTACAAATGTGAAAGGGAGTGAAAGAGCCGATTCACACAAAGTTTGTCAATGTTTTCTCATTAAACACCATTAAAAATCTTCTGACAAATCATTTACACTCAAGGGGGGATAAAATGTAGACATACTGTGGGACTTTAATATTGAGATCACTTGTGAAAAAGCCATTCATTCAATCACTACCTTGGGTGATACCACCTTGATGAGCTCATTGAGGAAGCGGAACTTGCCTACTTCAATGTGAAACCGCTTTCCACAGTTCTTCATGCATGTCTCGAGAACCTGAGGAAAACAATTATTGTGTTGAGCATGTTAGCTACACAGTAAAATACTCAGTATTGATTTATGCATTTGTAACTCTCAGAGTTGAATTAACAGGATTTTACTGTGTATACACCTGTACAGACCACGCTGGGCAAGACCTGGGCTGTTGGTTGTCTAGGAAGTGACAACCGGAAACGGTTGAATTTGACGGAAGTACCGCCCAAGGAAATGACGTTGATGCTTTACAAATCTGTTAACATTCTCCGTGAATGAAACGAGTGTTGTGATTGGTCAAAAAATATCGTTTCCGGGGGAAACTTCTTTTCGCAGATGAGTGAGGCTATGTACAGACAGGCCTTCATCACAGTGAAAACAACAGATGACATGATGTTTATTGTTGCATGATCTGTAGACTGTTTAACAAACCCATGAGCCAATCAAATGCCAACCAGATTCGGTTCAAACAAGGGGTTAAATTTGTTCTACTGCTATGCCACTAAAATGTGGAATACCTTACCAACCGTCATAAAAAAAAGTGTAACTCCTTACCCTCCTTCAAAACCACTCTAAAAGAGCACTTACAGGTGGCTGCAATTTGTAACTGGCTCCTTCCTGTACATATTTTTCTTTTTGATTACTACTTGTTTATATGATGTTTTTACATATTATTGTTTGTCTTTAAATGTTTTGATTAATTGAATACACAGGACCCCAATGGAAATAAGCCATTGGGTTATCCTTTTAGCATCCTTTTGTATGAATCTGTACCTCTGTGCTTTTTTTTGCAAAATGTTAATAAAGTATTTATAGAGTACAGAAGTCCATCCCCTGGTTCGTAAAGTAATTTCGCTATGGAGAATAACATTGGGTCATCTTAGAATCGTCTCATATAAGAATTGTGGTCCAAAAATAAACGAACTGTCTCTGCGATATTCTCAGGGAGGTGGCTCTGTATCGTTTATGATAGTCAGTCACTCATATTTGAAACTTAGAGGCGAACATTTTACTAATTCGTTGGAAGTAACATTAGCGTTTTCTCACAGTCAGTTGATGCTTCATATCCATAAGAGCAAAACCGCCGGGGTCATTTGTTTATTTTTGGAACACAGTTCTTATTTGACGCGATATTAAACACGTCTATGGGAATTCAGAACGGGGGGAAAAAACGCGACCCAGGTAGGATGAGTAAATTACGTCAGACTTCAGTGCTCTATTGTTGTTATGGAGAGTACTAGTGAAAGATTTCATAATGCATTGTCCAGGACAGATTTTTACTGTACCATAAGTGCTTGCATTGCCTCCCACTCCTGAGGTGATTGGATTTTGTGGGCCAGAAGTCTGGTTGCCAGCTGTGGGCTGAAAATGTAAGAAATAAAAAGAACATTGGCAAGCTGACGAGAGTGTGTACCAAATGTTATGAAACAATTTCAAAACACTTTAATAATTCCTCTGACATTATTAAAATGTTATGCAACACAATTATATTAAGTTGCATTTTGTGTGTGACAAAATGTGTCTGTTGTTTTGTGTGGTTCTCTGTATGACAACACTTTAATGTTATATACAAAAGATGAAATCTGTGAATCTGCACTCAACAAAACGAGGTTACTTTCTTTCTTTATTCTATTTACCATATTTGTGATATGGTTTCAAATTGGAAAATTAAGAAAGTGTTTATTGAATGGGATCCAATCCGTCTATCTTCATAACTGACTGCACCAGAGCCTGGTGGAGCACCTATTCAAGTTTGACATGACGGCACTTGTGTAGTACATGTGATGAACTGGTGTGTTTGACTATCTAGAAAAATGGAAAGCTGAAATCCTCCAGGTCAGAGAGGGTGTTTTCAGTGTGGTTAGACGTGTTATGCAATGTGATGAGATTGTGTTTGGCTTGTGAAGCAATTTTTTTAAGGATGGCGAGAATGTTTATGTTTAGGAGTGATATATGCTACTTTGTGTGATGAAGCAAAGAAAATACATCTGAGAAACACATTGCTTGTCTCACCCTTCTGGTTCATTGTTGAGCTGATCATAAAAACCCTTGATATTGTCCCAGTCAGCCTCCTTGTTCAGAGGGTTTGTAGCCTTGTCTGTAAACACACACACACACACACACACACACACACACACACACACACACATTACCTCACCTCAATGAGCAAATGGCTAAATAATCAAGGGTGTTCACTTTAATTTCAAGAAAACAGACTAAAAACACTGTTGTCTCCCTGGACTGAAACGAAGTAAGCACGCACTTGCGTCATTAAGTGGCAATGGCACAGGAGCTGACCCACTTTCTGCATTATAACAACAGTTCCCTTGAGATATTTGTATTAGTTCATGGATGTATCACTGTAGTCGTGGAACTAAGCTAATTATAAACTAAGCCTTGAAATCATAATAGAACGAGACAGCCAATGACAGCTCCAGATCACAAGCTCCAGATCACAAGATTATGTTATTTTTTAGGTATTAAAAAAGTCCTTAAATTATCACTTCACTGTCATCTGGGGACCCCCCCAAAAAATCATTGAGAACCACTGATATAAGCTGTATGCTAATGTCCTCCCTGATGATGAACCATACACCGTGTGCTGCTGTGTGTCACGCGAATATACAAATCACAGACCGACACCATGACTTTTGTGAGACACACTAGAGCAGTGGTTCTCAACCTGTGGGTCGGGACCCCACATGATTTTTTGGGGGTCCCCAGATGACAGTGACAGGTGTTTTAAGACCTTAATACCTCAAAAAAGAAAGAAAGAAAGTAAAGAAAAAAGACCATTACTGCACCAAAAGTAATCAACAAACTATACTATAAATACTGGTCAAACATTGGCTAAATTGTCAAATAATATAAGAAATAGGCAAAATTTGTGAAAATAGCCGATCTACAAGCTTGTAGATCTGCTATTTTCACAATATTTATCTGTGGGAGAGAGTCAAAATAAATATGCCTCAACTCCTACAATTCCAAGTGCTTGTCAGGGTGGGGGGTCCCCAATTCAATTATGACTATTTTGGGGGGTCGCGGCCTAAAAAGGTTGAGAACCACTAGCACTAAGCACTAAAAGCACTAAAAGGTTGCACTTTTATATCTGATTCCATTTGACATCCTCTCTTGATGGGTAGAAACAGAGATCTGCGTGGATACAGCCTGATGATGACTGTGTCAGCTCTCGTTACTAACTGATTCGTATATATCTGTACTGGACTGGTGTTTAATCGCATTAAGATCATCACTAATTGTTAAATAACCATATGATGACTTACTGATGCGAGACTCCAAGCTCGCCTCTTCTGGAGGCGCCGCCATCTTTCACAGATTTCCAGTGACTGGCGACTTGTAAACTATCGCGAGATGTCACTTACTGTGGCGCCCACTCGTGGACGTAGAGGGGAACAACAGCATGCGTGACATTGAGCTGCTAGGCAGCCTGCCATTGTTGCCATGTCCGCTTATTATAAGCGACTTTGGGCTTGTTTTTCTGTAAAGTTGCTTGTAAAAATTGGTAATTGCGCGGCCTGCGGGTTGTGTTTTTTGGGCTTGTTTCTAAAGTGTAGTTGCTTATTTGGGCTTGTTTCCATTTATTTTATTTTATTATTGTTTAAACCAGTGGTTCTCAAACATTTTCATGTCAAGAACTCAAGAATCCCAAATTTAACGTGTATTTGTCCACGGACCCCCATCTGAAATTCATTTGTGACAGGGACCCCCGTACCAGATTTGTGTTGATAAAAAAATTCAAAAATATTTCACATTTTTCAACAATATGGTTTAAAGTGCTCATGATGTGGTCTAGTCGTCTAGTCACTTTGTGGGCTTGTTTTCCTAGACCTGGTTGCTTGTTTCTCTCTCTGAATCTGGCAACACTGCAGCCTGCCAAATGAAGATGATGACTTGTTGGCATCCGCCCCGGGATCATGACTTCCTCACAATGAATTGTTTATGATGCATTGTCAATAGTGTCACAGCTGTCACTAGAGTAATGTTGACAAAAGAGTTGAAGAAGTAACGCAATGAGCCCGTGGAGACAACAAGACAGACAAACAGACGACAGAAGGGGACACCGTGGCCACACCAGGAGGAGACTGACTGCGGCAGGACTCAGGAGGAGGAACAATACTTTATTGTCATCCTGTTCTTCAGATGTGGAATGAGACCAACATTTTGGGCTTCGTCTGAATGAAAGCACGAGGAGAATATCTCTCCAATCTATAAATCTACCCCCTCGCGGGCGTCCATCGCCAAGAAGCAACACACACACACACACACACACACACACACACACACACACGCGCGCGCGCTACTCAACAGCAGGGCAACAGGAAAGACTCGCCCTAAAACACGCTCGCCCCCATTTTTGTTCGCGGACCAGCGGTTCTTGTATTTGTTTTACTGAGGCTAAGGTTAGAAATTAGTTTAGGGTTAGGCCTAGTTTTTACTGAGGTTACGTTTAGGAATAAGGTTAGGTTTTGGCTCCGTTTTACTGAGGTTACGTTTAGGAATACCAGGTGAATACCGCCGGGATTTGCCCCCCGGGGTGACTGTGTTTTGGGGCGAGCGTTTTGGTATTCCGAGCAGCCATAGTTGTGTACGCTACAACACATGTAAACTTTAGTTGAATGACGAGGCTTAGGTTGATAACTTTGGTTGTAAAGTCCAGCAGTCCTGCTTTATCAACACCAGGATAGTGACCTTGTTCCTCCCAGCAAGAGGAAACATGGTGTGTTGCTCAGCAGTAAAAGTTAGCTAGCCTGCTAGCTATGCTAGTTCAATGTGACTGGGTTTGTGATGTAAAGTACTGTACTTGTACTGTTACTGTAATGTAATGGGTGGTAGTTTGGGGTGTTGGTCAGACTGCTGAGGAAGGACTGAAGAAGACTCCCTTTTTTTTGGACACGTGGGACGGTAACACCACGTACATTGTACTGTATCATCGTTTTCTGGATTTTTCTGGTTCATATCAACAATAATAATAACAATGATGGGCTCGTTAAAAGCTCTCCAGGAGTGGTGTCGGATCCAATGCCAAGGCTACAGCGACGTGGAGATCAAGAACATGTCCTCGTCCTTTCGAGACGGGCTGGCATTTTGTGCCATAATACACCGTTTTAGACCAGACCTGATGTAAGTATAATTGATTTATCCCTGCGAGGGGTACAAATGTAACCAAATGGACCCGTACGGGTCCATTTGGTTACATTTGTACCCCTCTCTGAGTCACGATCTGGATAAATGAACACTGAGAAGTTTACTGTGTGTCACGATCATTGTTAACAAGGTTCTCTTCGGCACATCAGTGTATGTCATCACATGAAACCATGTCTGTTCACTGGAGACTGAGGCCATAATAATTGACAAAGGAAGGAAGTGGTGACAGTTAGTTGTCACATATAAACATTTGATTTTGCATCGTCAGTTTCAGTTCTCCTAACATGAATTAAAACCTTAAGTTAACATGATGTGGTTTTGTTTGTACACACTCAGTAACTGTAGTTCTGTAAAATAGTGTGACCTGTGGTTGACTTTACTAGTCAAGTTGCAGTGCTTCACAACAGCCAGCCAACACTCACTAGAACACACTGGCACTTAAGTAGGAAGTACAGAACTTGATGGACTGGGGTTTAGATTTAGATTATTCCACGGACCGTTAACCAAAGATTAGGATTATTTATGCAGTACTGAAAACAAATAAATTGAAGCTTCACAATGAATTAATCCCATGTGTATGGGACAGCTGTGAGGACTGCTGTCATTCTAACAAAACTGTTTTGTTTTTATACAGACAGATGGTTGCAAATTACCATAGCCACACTAAGGCCAACGTTTTATTGCTGTGCAAACATGATTTATATTAATATGTTGGTATAATGGCCAGTAGGTAGTTGGTTAATTGCATTTTAATCAGGATTGGATAGTGGGAGACCAATGTGTCGCAGTTAATGTGGGCTGACAAGCCTTGTCTTGTCTATAACAACAGACCCAACCTGTCCTGCGTGCACTCTGCAGACTCACGAGCGCACATACTGGCAGAGTGAGAGAGAGCTACTGCAGCAATGTGATCACAGTGTCCCTCCACAACAGTGATGTGAATGTTTGTTACCTGCTGCTGCTGTGGGTTGAAAACTCATCAGCTTTTAGGTCAATTAGGTGTACTCTGTGCTGTGTTTGCTAATTGTATTCTGAAATGGATTGTGACTCTCTGCAAGTGTCTAACAGCCTACCTAGCAATACAAATTGAGTATAGTGTGTACTAAGTCTACAACCTGGCATTTGTAACCAGTATGCATGATGTATATATGTTGTGTAAAGTGTAAATTCAAACTCCACCACAGCCAATATGTAATCGGAGGCAGCAATGATTACTAGGTTGTAATCTAGTTGTGAAAAGTGTCCATTAATGGTAGTGTCATTGGAAACACATTGCAGCATCTTTGACCTTGAAGTAACTCTTGTGTTAGTATAGGTCCCTGTATAAGAGCATTCAGTTCTGTGCTTTTACTGGGCATTGGAAGGAAAATCTGGTACAGAGGAGGACATTTAGACAAGTGAGTATTCTGTTTGTACTTACACTAAATGGTCAAGGGCTTTTCAATTGACCACTATGCTTGGATGCTAGTAGAGGAAGACCCTGGAACGGAATCTAGTTGCCCACAGACCGAGTGTGGAATGTAATTGCCCTCAGAGACGGAGAGTGTTAAATGTAATTGCCCAGTGGTCATGTGTGGAATGTAGTTACCCACAGACCGAGTGGGAATGTAGTTGTCCACAGACCAAGTATGGGATGTAGTTGCCCTCAGACGAGTGTGGAATCTAGTTGCCCTCAGACGAGTGTGGAATGTAATTGCCCTCAGAGACCGAGCGTGAAATGTAATTGCCCTGTGGTCAAGTGGGGACTGTACTTGCCCACATACTGAGTGGGAAATGTAATTGCCCAGTGGCTGAGTGTGGAATGTAGTTGACCACAGACCGAGTGTGGAATGTAGTTGCCCGCAGACTGACTATGGGATGTAGTTGCCCACAGATTGTGGAATGTAGTTGCCCACTGACCGAGTGTGGAATCTAGTTGCCCACAGACTAATTGTGGAATGTTTTTGCCCACAGACTGAGTGTGGTAGTGAAGTACAAAATTGGTAATTGGGAATAAATACAACCTCTTAGCTTTGTGTCCCAGTTTGCAGACAGTATCCTGCCTCTAATAGCTGCCTGTGACCTGGCCAAACTGAGTCTGATCCGGCCGGACAGTCTGTCAAGCTAATCTGCAGTTGAGTCCTCTGCCTGTCAGACTAGATTTAGCTGTAGTGCTATGCCAGGCCATCAAAGCCCTCTATAGCACTGTGCAGCCACTGTGCTCTCATTAAAATACAGTTCACATGTAGATAGTCCAGGCCACAGCAGTTCGGTCAGCATTTGGTGTTGAACACCATGGCTACTCATAGAACCTTCTATTCGACTGACAAATTAGTCTGATGTTTCAATGCGTAGCAAGAGCGCATCAGTAATTGTTACACATAATTACTTTCCTGGGAAAATTGAGGTATGGATGTTGAGAGGAGGAGTATTGGGAGGGTACAACTACAATTGGCATCTAGGGTCTATTTTCTTACTGTGCAGGAAGATACTAGCTCCAATTCATAATTTTCATATGTAGGTAGTAGCATATGCCATAGGCATAGAGTCCAAAGGTAAGCACGCACATCCCAACAAAAACTTTTCAGGTGCTGAACAACAATACGCACATTGGAAAAGAAGGGAAGTTCGCACACTGTAGCTCAGCTCCCAGTAGAAAATGTATTCAAAAAGTGTGACAACGTTTCGACCACTCTTCATCAGGTCATGCACCTGATGAAGCTGAACCTGATGAACTGAGTTACAGTGTGCGAACTTCCCTTCCTTCTTCTCCAATAGCCTATGCCATGTCACATTAATCCAGTCATAATAATATGATGTACTAGGGATGCAACAGTTGAACTAATAGATCTAATTGATTTAGTTTAGTTGTGAGCTTGTAGATCAGCTATTTCTGAATGAAACTGTTGTACGACAAAGTATAAAATAGGGCTTAAAGGGCAAGACCACTTTGGTAGAGTTTTGGGTTGTGTATTTACCTTGCCATGATGTAACTACTAAGGTGGACAAGTAATACAAAATAATTGCTCCATTGATTAGGAATTGATAATTCTAAATTCTTCATTGACTTACATTGTACGGTGAAACAGCTCTCAAAGTCTCTCTTTTAGCACGTAAACGAACACAAGCAAAGTTGATTCAGACAATATAGATGTTGATTTTGCTATTTTTATTAAAAAGAACCTGGACTGGATCCGCGGATCCGGATCTTCAAATAGTAAAATCAGCAGGAAGTTGACATTTGTATTAAAAAAAAACAGTACTGGGTTTGGTGATGTTCTATATTGTCTGAATCAGCTTTGTTTGTGTTCATTTATGTGCTAAAAGAGTGACTTTGAGAGCTGTTTTTACCGTACAATGTAATTTCTAGGGTTAGGTTTTCTAATCAATGGAGCAGATTATTCTTTATTTCTTGTCCACCTTTGGAGTTACATCATGGCAAGACAACTACACAACCCAAACCTCTACCAAAGTGGTCTTGCCCTTTAAGTGGTTAATTGGACTAATCAATTTAGTTGATTATAAAAAATTAATTCGAATTTATTCTTCATAATTTTTTCACGTTGATTTGTTGATATAAAAACAATATTGTGACACTTTCTATGAAGCCCATGTCTATAATGCACTATAAACATACTTGCTAATAATGCTTTATAACAATAACACTATAAAGCACTTTTTAATGATAAGGTCAAATATTATAATACTTCTTAAGTGTTGGACACTCCGAGACATTCTTTGGCTAGGACATACTAGTGTATTATAATTGCCATTTTTGTAATAACTGACTGTTACATGGTGTCATAACTGTCATTATAAATCACTATAAGCGGTCATTGACATTCCTGGGGGTGTATGCAGAAAAAGTTTGTGTGTTCTAGCACAGATTTAATGCAATATGTTCACTTAAAGCACCCAATCACCACTTATAGTGACTTATAATAACACTGTGATGATGTATTATAACAGTGGTTATATTAGTGAATTATAAAATTAGAACAATGATATTTTAATACACTATAAAAATCCTGGTCAAAGGAAAAAGTCTGTGAGTGACCATTGATTATGTATTATCATATTGAGCATACAAGTTATTATGAAAGGCTTTATAATGTGTTTATAATGATTGCATTATGAGTCCTTAAGGGCGATGATTAACTCTAATTATATAGTGTTATAAGCAGATTACAGTGCATTTATACTGAATAAGTCATTATAAAATGCTTTATAATCTGTCATATTATTATAAAGCATTATTAGTATTTATGAGTTATTTATAATTATGCAGTGTTTAACCACTATTATGCAGATAATCAGAATCAGTTTTATTGTCACATCACAGGTTTACAAGGTAAAAAAGTGGGTGAAATTCTTTTTTGTACATCGTTCCCATCGCAACGTTAGTTTCCATAGAAAGAAGAGGGGGGGGGGGGGAGAAGAAGAGGGTGGGGGGCAGGTGGGAAGGAGATCAAAACAAGAGAGCAACAGAAGGCCAGACAAGTTATCTACATATCAGATACAGATAATGCATCATAAGTATGTTTATAATGTATTAAAGACATGGGCTTCATAGGAAGTGTTATTTTATGATTAAAATAATGATCACTAAGAAAATAATTGATATATTGCAGCCATAATATAAAGCAATGAAGGGACAGAGCAGAGGAGGAATGGATGAAAGGTGGGTTGAGGAATGAGGTAGCTGATCAGTTGATGCAGTTTGTGCCAAGGATGGAATAATGACTTGTTCTAGTGTAGAGTACACAGTTTTGAAGTTAGCAGCTAAAATAACGCTTCTATGGGTGTATTTGCACAAATGTTTTTTTGTATGTTTGAGTCAAATTGTGTGAGCAATGAGCATTGGACAACAGTTGTAGTCGTTTTTTTCTATGTGTCAAGGACACATTGAGGCAAGGACTCATGATAGAAATGTAGTTCTAGATCACATGGTTTAGGAGTTGCAGCTAATTTAAAAGAAATGAGAGTCAGGAGGGTCCAGAGGATGGGACAACATTTGCGGGAGGCCGGGAGCCAGGACGAGTTGCAAATGTAGATTCTGAAAAAAATCCAAATGGTGAGAATTCTATATGCTAAGCTTCATGGGTTACATAGTTGTTCATGAGGGGATACATTTCTACATGAATGAACATTCCGTTTTGTGCTGTATGACACAACTCGTCAGGAGAAAGATATATTTAAATGTTCAAAGTCTGGCCTGTTGGTGGCGCTAGAAGAAAGGTCATGGGGCTATCAAATGTTCTTTGTGAGTAAGGGACCTCTATCAGTGTCTAATAGGTGTCTAATAGGTACCTTGGGCTGTCCCACATAAATAATAAGAACATGTCCAATTATTATTCCTATTTGCATAACAGGAATCATTTACCCTTTTATCTCTTAAAATGTTCATATCATTACTTAATTGAAATTATTCCATATAATGCTCTTATGCTGCGCTTCACCACCTCACCTAGCTAAACTAATGTAACTCTTTAGGCCTCATTCATCTCTTCCTTGACTGTGCTCACATCAGTAAATCCTACTGCTGTGCATTAAGGGAAAGAACATGCTCCTCTCCGTCCGACCATGACTAGCTGTCACCATCAGGACATTTTACTTGACGATTAATTGTCAAGCAAATAATTGCGATTAACGATTTAATCGATGTGACAAATAACTTAAATATATAAAGAAATGACTGACATGTTTAATAATTGTATACTTTCAAAATATTTTGATAATGGCTTGTAGATCTGCTATTTCCTCTATTTATTTGTATGACGATTATGCAAATTCATTGCGGTTGTCTCAAATAATTGCGATTATGCAATAATTGTGACAGGCCCAACCGTGGCATGTGGATCTCACCAGACTTGGCACTAATACTAGTCCACGCAGGTTCTAAACGTCCAGCATTTACCCGGCCGTTCCTTGGCAGTACTCTGGCCAAAAATAAACCCAGGAGCAAAACTCATGAGTCACATGTTCACAACGGATTAGATTTACAGTTCACTCACTCTACTCTCTTATCCATGTCACAGTCTCGCCTGCTACTGCCAGTTAAGTCAGTCTGGCCTGGAAAACCCTAACAACAGTTAAAGAGTAAAACATTTTTGAAGTAGATCCAGTTTCATCATCTACGGTGCTGTAATGGCTGTTCTTTTAGTTATGACTGAGTGGCTCCCTAAAAAGGCAGTGAGTTGTGGGGTGAGCCTGATGATATTAGTGTTGCTGCTAAGTGCATTTGTGGCTGTGGGAGTTAGATTAAGAGAACAGAGGTCACTTTGTGTAGCTCCAACACAGCAGTTGGTCAGGAACATTTTTCTTCTTGTGTGAACACTGCATGGATCAAGCTCTCAAGGTTGTGGTGTTTGTTCCTCCGTTAAGTCGTCCAGTACATACACTAATAACCATATTGTTGCTGTCGGGTGGAAACCTTGTATGTCCCAAACGGTTCCTTTTAAAAACATTTAAAAATAGTGAAAATAGCCAATCTACAAACTCACAACGCACCACGACGCGTTGTGAACTCGTAGATCGACTATTTTCACTACTTTTGTCTTTTGTGCAACTCTTGTATGATGAAGTAGGGCATACATTTTGAAGTTTAAATGTGGAGGTACGAGATTTCTGCCCGACATCAACGATATGAACCAGCACTTCTACACACAAGCAAGCTTTTATCCAAAAACAGCTCTCAGATTTTCCAGTTTTACTGCAGGATGTTTACTGCGGGAGCCTGGCTTTGGTTCCTTGCTCCAGGGTCATCAGATCTGCCTCCTTGTAATTATCAGCCCGTCTCTCCTGTTTGACTCAGCACCTTCTGTCCTTTCATCCTAGTTTTTGTTTGTTTGTTTATATGTTGGTTGGCACTACTGGCTATGTTAACTAGCTCAGCTTAATTAACAACTTTGGTCTGTCTTACTACTGTGCCCATTATAGCTTTTTGATGGGCTATCCTCCTGTAAATGTGTAGCCTCAGTAAATGTGCGCAGCACAGGATAATTGCTGTAGCCTTTGCATGGGCCATTATTACTTGTATTACATGTTCTTATAAGCCAAGTGAATAAGCCCAAAAGATACTGCTCCTTTTCATGCATTTTTGTTTTTTCTATGGCTGTGTTGTGTGCTCATTTATCTCCTAGTTTAGTTTTTATAATAAAGATTAAATAGTAAAGATTTTTTTCTTTTTACCACTTAATTAAACCCTATATGTTAATTAAACCCTATATGTTGACTAGGGTGCCCAGGAGTCTATTCTTGCGGTACCTTCCTTTTTCACTCCTACACCAAATCTCTTATTTGAAAATGGCCAATCTACACGCTCACAACACCGTGTAGATCTTTTTCACAGAATGTTTGCCTATTATGACATGCCCAGAATAGGGACGCTGGGGTTCATGTGATTTATGTCTGTCTGTTTTGTCATTCCAGAGATTTTGACACGCTGTCTAAAGAAAATGTGTACGAGAACAACCGACTGGTGAGTCAGTTTTACTGTATGCTGTTGTGGAGTTGTGAGCAACCTGTGACTTCTTGTTGTTATATTCTGTAATTAGGTGCCACACTAAGTGTTTACCTTCCTTCCTTGGTGGGAGGATGAGTTGGCTGGGCTCCATAGCCTACTACTAAGATGTCACTCAGCTTTAGGCATTGTATCTGCTATTATTGAGCAGAATTACTCAGTAGTCAACACTAGATATGACAGCTGTGTGTACAGTATGAGTGTGTGTTTTGGTTGGTTTTTAAGGCAATTGTTGTTAGTTGTTGACATAAGGAAAGAGAAGCAGAGGGATAATTTCAGGTCAGGAAAAATCTTAACTGCCAAATATGATAAATAATATAAATATATTAAATATAAGCCATTTGCAGTTCAAGGAACAATTAAACCAATAGATAAAAATGTCATGATGCCTGCTTTTGACTCATTCCTCAAAGCCTGTGTTATGGCAGATGAAATCAGACCATACTTAGAGTGAGCTCAGCTTTGGCAGCCTATGCTATGCTTTACGTTCTTTTTGCCAGCAGCTTTCAGAGTCGAGTGGAGCAGCTGGTGGTAGCAGCAGAAACAAACTAACCAATCTCTGTCTCCCTGGCTGCGTTTCAAGTTTCTCTGAACAGAGGAGGGTTTCACTGGCCTGAGCATGCCTTTATCCTAGGTCTCAAACAATCCCAACAGCATGTAAAGCTGCTGTGCTGGATTTTATTAATTAAGAGTGTTGGACATGTTAAACTGGACTGTGGACCATTAGGTGCCAAAGTCTTGACTAGATCTTGACCGATGTTTTGGGTCCGATGTCGATCCCGATTTTGAAGTCCCAGTCTGCTTATTACTGCTAATTGCTAAATATTACGTTTTGACCAATTATGTCAAAAAAAGTGCACACATTCTTAATCAATTTGAAAAACTTTGATTTGATCAAAGTTTCTATTTGGGCAGATTTAACTTTTAAGTAACTTTAGATAGAACGAGGAAATGATGTAGATCTAGTCAGCATCCACATAGAAACAGTGTGGCTCCGATGTGGATCTTGGACGTGGCTCCAATGTTTCGGACTTCATCTGTGACATCAGTCGTTTGTGATGTATGACTCAAAATTTAGGCAAGGTTAAATATTTTCAAAAAGCATAAAACTTATGTGAAAAAAACCTTAGTGGAGGTACTTCTGTAGCCTATAGCACCATGCATACAAATTTTGCGCTGATGGGTCAGTGGTTTGCGAGATTAGCTCCAGACAGACGCACACACGCACATGCACATTCTCATACACTGCTAGCCTCTTGCAGAGCCACACCATAAAAAGTAAATTACTCTATAAGCCTCCCTATGTAACTCTTTTTTAATGAATAAAATGTAATTTGGTCCAATCTGCATGGTAGAGTATGTTAATACAATATAACTTATACAATTGGGCTGGTTGTGTTTTTTGTCTCCCTGCTCTTCTATTAGTAGGGGGTACTAAGCACAAAAAATTGCCAAATCGTTACGCGGCGGATAAAAGCATGAAATTTGATACAGATGTCCCTTGGGTCATCCTAAAACATCCTAGAAGGGGTGCCCAAAAAAATCTTAAACAGGAAGTGACTTATGGACAAAATTCAAAATGGCCACCTAAACTGTTGACCGTTGACTCAAAAGACACCAAAAGAATCTCCAAAAAGCATAAAATTTGGCACATATGTCCCTTGGGTCATCCTAAGACATCCTAGAAGGGGTGCCCAAAGGAATCTGAAACAGGAAGTGAGTTATTGACTAAATTGAAAATGGCCGCCTAGTGTTGTCGATTGACTCAAAAGACAACTAAAGAATCTCATAAAAGCATACAATTTGGCACACATGTCTTTTTGGTCATCCTAAGACATCCTAGAAGGGGTGCCCAAAGAAATCTTAAGCAGGAACTGAGTTATTGACAAAATTGAAAATGGCCGCCTACAGTGTTATCTATTGACTCAAAAGACAACTAAAGAATCTCATAAAAGCATACAATTTGGCATACATGTCCCTTGGGTCATCCCAAGACATCCCAGAAGGGGTGCCCAAAAAAATCTTAAACAGGAAGTGAGTCATTGACAAAATTGAAAATGACCGCCTACAGTGTTGTCGATTGACTCAAAAGACAACTAAAGAATCTCATAATGGCATACATGTCCCTTGGGTCATCCTAAGACATCCTAGAAGGGGTGACTGAAATTATCTGAAACAGGAAGTGAGTTATTGACTAAATTGAAAATGGCTGTGTACAGTCTTGACAGATGATGCAAAAGACACTCATAAAAAATAATCTCATAAAAGCATGAAATTTGGTACAAATGTCCCTTGGGTGATCTGAATGCATCCTAAGGGGTGCCAAAAAAAGTTTGAATAGTCTCTCAATGGAAAACACTCCTCCCACACGGGCTGCACTGCTACAATATTCAAATCGAGCAGCCAATCTAGCATTTGGTCCAGAAGCCTGAAAGCTATGCAATCTCTACCATCTCCTGACAAATAAATTAAAGTCGCTGATTCGTGGACACCTTTATGGACACTCTTGCCAGAGGCTGCTTAAGTTTGTAGAGAACTCAAGTGTGGCTGCAAAGCTGAGCCCTTCTGTTCGAGAAAGTGTAGATGCCGGGATGCTGGGTTACCTTGCAGAGCATTATGCCAATGTGCTGGTAATTGCGAAATGGCACACATGAATACATGTAGTTACTAAACACTAATCACAAAAAAACAGTAATGATCAAGAAGAAAATACATGAGAAGATAGAGTGTAAAACAAGCAAGAAGATGTAGAGTGCAAAATAAATAAGATGCAGAGAGTAAAATAAGAATATGCAGAGTAAGATAAGATGCAGAGTAAAATAAATGAGAATATGCAGAGAGTTAGATAAATAAAGAAGATTCAAAGAGTACAATAAAAAAATTATGCAGAAAGTAAAATAAATAAGTGATGTAGAAATGAAAACAGAAGGTAGACTACAAAATACGGCAAGTTATGCACTGCATAACCTGTCGTATTGAGTCTGCATAATATGCAGACTGCCATGGTCAACTGTTTAAACAGCCATTTAGAATTTCTTCAACATGGTCCCTTCCTAAAAAGTTTAATAAACAAGCAAACAAATAAATAACCCCTTCTAGGATATATTAAGAAGCACTCAATGTACGTACCAAATTATACACTTTTATGACGTCCCCTTATGTTTTCTTTTGTGTCAACTGCTTTTAGGCGGTCACTTCCTGTTTAAAACCTTTTTGCGCACCCCTTGTAGGATGCGTTCAGATCACCCAAGGGACATTTGTACCACATTTCATGCTTTTATGAGATTCTGTAGGTATCTTGCATCATCTTTCAACACTGTAGGCGGCCATTTTCAATTTAGTCAATAACTCACTTCCTGTTTCAGATTATTTTTGGCACCCCTTCTAGGATGTGTTAGGATGACCCAAGGGACATATGTGCCAAATTGTATACTTTTTGGAGATCCTATAGGCTTTTTGAGTCAATCGCCAACACTGTAGGCGGCCATTTTCAATTTAGTCAATAACTCACTTCCTGTTGAAGACTTTTTTGGGCACCCCTTCTAGGATGTCTTAGGATGACCCAAGGGACATGTGTGACACATTTTATACTTTTTGGAGATTCTTTAGTTGTCTTTTGAGTCAATCGACAACACTAGGCGGCCATTTTCAATTTGGTCAATAACTCACTTCCTGTTTCAGATTTTTTTGGGCTCCCCTTCTAGGATGTCTTAGGATGACCCAAAGGACATGTGTGCCACATTTTATGCTTTTTGGAGATTATTTTGGTGTCTTTTGAGTCAACGGTCAACAGTTTAGGTGGCCATTTTGGATTTTTTCCATAACTCACTTCCTGTTTAAGATCTTTTTGGGCACCCCTTCTAGGATGTTTTAGGATGACCCAAGGGACATCTGTATCAAATTTCATGCTTTTATCCGCCGCGTAACGATTTTTCACTTAGTACCCCCTACTATATTGAGACATTTACATCGTGTCAAAGGTAATGTCTCACCTAGACACAGGATCTGACACGAATTTGGACCTGATGGTCAAGATCCAATTTATCCCCGAGCAAGCAGTTCGGCTTTATTAGCTTAATGGTAAAGTTTTCAGCACTTGCGCAGGAAACCGGGTTCAAGTCCGGGGTAGAAGAGGAAAGTTACATACTAGTGCTGCTTTAAGTATAACTTCAATCAATATATGACCTATCTATCTATATCTATACTATAATTCACAGAATCTCTGTGTGTGTCTGTCTGTGTGTCACACACAATTTGTCCCTGGCATAACTCGCACAGCGTCCATCCGAACGTTCGGTCTCAAACTTGGCAAATGTGTCTCATATATAACCCCGAGGTGTGCAGAGCCGAATGACAATTCGGACGGACTAACGGTTTACAAGCACCGGAAAAACACGAATATCTGTATACATGCATACAATCTCCCGAACAATCTCTGTTCGGGAGGTTGTACGTCACGTCATATTAAGTCCCTGATTGGCTTAATATTGGAATCTGTTGGCTTAACTGATTGGCCGAGCTTCATATGATATCTGTGCCAGATAGCAGTTTAAATGAAACGACTTGCATCGTTCCCAACATTTACGGCCCCAAATAACTACTAACTTTAATTACACAATGAACAAGCAAAGTAAATATAAAATACACTTACATTTATTTAAACGTATTCGAAATGTTTTGAATAACAGCTGATTTACAAGGCATGTCAACTATAACGACATTGATATGCCAAAAAGAGGGATGCAAGGTTGTCAAATAATGGCAGTCGCAGATATGTCGGTCAGTGCAATATATACTCTGGTCTGAATGTTCTAATCCCGATTTGGCCCATTTGTGTCAGGGTATTTGATGACATAACTTTCAACTGAATTACAATGATTGAAACTGAGCTATCTGCATGGAAATTACTCCACATAAACAAAAGCAGAATGCTGGTTGCACTGACTACTTTGGAAGGTGGAACTGCAGCATTTTAGCGTGGGCTGTGTCATCCCAGAGCATTCATTCTCAATTATATTTCCAATAACCTGACTATATGAAGGTTAGTTGCCGTAAGCTGCACTGATTTAACGGAGCATGCAGCTGCAAATCAATACTTGCTAGTTGCTTATAAGTAAAATGTTTTTGCGAAATATGTGCTCAGCTCCACTTAAACTCTTTAGTTTATGACTAGTGGATTATTTCAGTGTTGAATGGAACGGTATGATTGTGTCACCGCTGTAATGTAACCTAACCTTCCTGGAGTGGAGGCAGACAAAATTCCTCAGTGGGATTTTTCATTAGACTGATTTAGGGCTGCAACACGTATTTTTCAATTATTCAGTTAATGTAATAATTGATATAAATGTAGACCATTAAATAAGGAAAAATAAAGCAATAAAGTAAAAATGATGGTAAATGATCAAATACAAGTTATCTGAACCCAAACAGACATCTTGAAATGTTTATCCAGCACTTCAAAACATCAACTTCAAGTTGTCAATACTGTAGCACACATTAGACGTTTTTTTTTACATGATTCATTCATATCTAAACCAGTTATTGGATTACAAAAATTCTATTTGGTTTGTTTTCTGTTGATAATGGTTTCTCTGACCAAGGGTCTTTCCTGAATGTGCAAAAACCTTTAATTATGAACAGATAATCAATTTATAGATGGATATGATTAGATGGATGAATAGATTGGATATGTTATTCAGGGTGTCCTGTCTCTGCTGTCATGTGGGCTAGCCCAGGGTCACTTTAATTTGTGCTCACAGTCACACAAAACACGTGCACCAAAGTAACTTACCAGGCAGCCTTTGTATCTCCCCACCACCTCTTTGTATTCTTTGTTCCATTTGACCTTCCTTGCTTCCTCACTCCCTTTCTTGCCCCGTTTTTCCCTTCTCAGGCGTTTGAGGTGGCCGAGACGCAACTTGGAATACCAGCCCTGTTGGACGCGGAGGACATGGTGTCCATGAAAGTACCGGACCGACTTAGCATCATCACCTATGTCTCCCAGTACTACAACTTCTTTACCAACAAGTCTAACGGTAGGAATACTACTCAGTTCATTCAACTCTGAAAGTGTAAAAATGGCCAGCTCTTGTAAGGCACACACAGACTTAAAACCTAGTCTTGTTCTAAATATCAAAGACCCGAAAAGAAATGTCGAAATTTCTACATCTGAGCTATGATTGAAATTCTTTATTAGGAATGGCCCCTTGAGATGTAGCATCTCGTTTTCGAGGGGGTCCTAAAATATTCTGTATTACCTATAATAGCTAATACAGACAGCCTGTTTTAGCTTCATGGAATACCACTTCTCAAGCAGTAGTGGTCCTACCTGACCACAGGATATACTTTTCTCAATAGAAGAGCAGTAGGACAACCCCTGCAGTTGTGTTAGTTATATTGTATTAACCCATTAAGACGTGGGATGCATCTGTGTCATTTTTAATGCTAAAAAAGCATTATTTTACACTTTGGCTATTCAAAAATAGCAGATATACAAGCTCATAGCGCGGCAACGAGCTACGAGCTTGTAGATCTGCTATTTTTGGAAAATCGTGAAAATGTGTGCAAATCTTTGAATATACATATTATTTTAAAGCAAACATTTTTTTATTCAAATCTTTGCTTCTGGGGGTCCCTGGAACAAAATATTTTGAGATGGGCGTCGGCCTTGACATGAAAAAGTATGAGCACCACTGATATAGAAACATACGTTTTTTTCAGAATACTGTTGGGATTAAGAAGACAAGGCCTCAGGTCTTAATGGGTTAACGTATGGTTAACTTTGCTAACCACTGACTTTCCATCCTGTAGCAAACCCAGCGTCTTTGAAGAGGCCAGGCGGTACAGGTCACAATGAGCCTGCCCAGAAAAGGCCTGTGGCCCCACTGGAAGACAAATCAGGAGTGCCGGAGGTAGGAGCTATAGTTGGTATTTGCGGAAGGCATGGGGACAAACAGTACTGGAATTACTTCATGCAATACATGTACCCTTTCTGAGATGAATCTAAAGAATTTTTTTATTGTCTTTACTGTACCTCAGTGGTGGAAAAAGTACCCAGAAGTAAACGTCCAGAATTCAAAATTTACTTGAGTAAAAGTACAAAAGTATTAATCAAATGTATCAAACTGTACTTAACCCTTTAAAGGTCACCCCAAGAAAAAAGCATTGGAAAAATTATTTCTTTGCATTTTTTATTTATTTGGGGCAATAGTAACAACTATCAATTATAATTTCTTTAACAGACCCAACAGTTTTCCAAATATAGGCCTCTACCAAACGGTTGAGATGTCACTTTATGGTAATGGTAAAAGTTTCATGCATATACATTGATTTATATGCATTCACTGAGAAATATGTCTCCCATTATGTTCCCAGTCTCTTCTGCTTGTGAGAGTTGATCAGCATCATCTGTTTGGTCATCTTCTTCATCACACAGATCATCAAAATAGTCCATTTTTTATTTCAGCACCACTAACCTTTACCATTAAATGACAATTCAACCATTTGGTTGAGCATGTTTTTTTAGATGGGAATAAAATCATACTAATACATAAATATAATGAAATAACATTATATGTATTATATTAACAACACTGAATTAGCAAAAGCCCTATTTATCCTTAGCAAATAGTACATTTTAATTACTTTAGTTTAGCTTCACTACTTACCATAAAGTGACAAACAACCCGTTTGGTAGAGCATGTTTTCAGAAAATTATTAGACCATTATTAGATTTTTTTTTATTGTATCAAGCTACATAATCAGGTTCAGTAACACCTCTGAGATGATAATATGACAAAAAAAAATCTTACCTCTGAAATTTCAACCAAAAAAATCCCACCTTTCAGGAGTGGATTAATTGATTTTCACTTCCTAAAAAGTGGCTACCTGAGAATCCATGTGACTGGGAAACAGTGACATCTGGTGGACCTTTTTTTGCCATAACATACCTCAACCAAATGGTAGAAAGGGCTCAATCAGGTTGAGTTAAGTTCAGCAATGTTGTCAATGAGAAATAGTGACTTAAAATGTGCTCTACCAATTGGTTGAGCAGACTGTTAAAGGGTTAAAGTACCAAAAGTAAAAGTACTAAAATGTTTGAAAATAGATCTACAGTAGACAAGCTTGAGCTTGTAGATCGGCTATTTTCAAATAGCCTATGTATAAAATAGGGCTAAAGTGGTTAATGTATGTTTTATAATATAATAATTGATCATTGCAAGTAACTAGTAACTAAGGTTTTCAAGTACAATATTTTGCCTCTGAGATGTAGTGGAGTAGAAGTAAAAGCACTGAAAATTGGAAGTACTCCATTAAAGTAAAAATACCTCAAAATTGTACTTAAGTACAGTACTTGAGTACATGTACTTAGTTACTTTACACCACTGCTGTACCTACATGTTATAACTCATTTGCATGTTAACTTATATAAATTGTATGGTTTTTGTGTTGAGTTGGTCGAGGTCAGATTTTTAAATTTTGAATGGGCATTGATCATTTCCTCAGACACCTTAGACTGCGTTTCCCAGTTGTTACCTAGGCTGCCATAAATAGTGGTACTTGATATGTGGCCTATTGCCAAAACTAGCTTTGTTATGCTTTGTTGTAGTGATGGACAGTATAATGCTACTGTAGTGGTTTCGTTTTACATAAGCGTTTTGCATGTACTGTTTAGACCTTTTTAAAGGAATATGTGTTGACCAGTTCTGTACACCACAAAGCCTTGGTAATACATGCTGCCATTTGTGTATGACTGCACAATAAAGTGGCTATTGCCCTCCTCTTGAGGGTTCTGTGTTGTACAGCATGATCGGGGGGGGGGGGCGGGGTGGTGGTAATAGAGTTAGTCTTTAAAGATAGCCTTTGTATCCTGTCTCCTTTCTTTCACATGCCTTCGTCGACTTCTCTTCTTCATTCCCCATACCCTCATATATTGGCACACACACACACGCACACATGCACACTTCAGTCGGAAATCCATTCCTTTCCCTCTTCTTCCTGTTCTTGTTCCTCACCTTCGACCACCCTGCCACTCTCTAGTCCTGAGCCTAGACAGTAGGATTGCGGGTGTGGGGGCTAGGGGCGGAGCCTAGACAGTAGGATTGCGGGTGTGGGGGCTAGGGGCGGTCAAAATAAAACAACATACATCAGTCATTTGTTTACCTTTTAAACCTTCTATGTATGCATAAATTGAAAGACTACTAACAAATGTTTACATATTTGTCTATCACTGTGTGCCAACTTTGGGCATATTCTACTTGTAATTACAGTTTCTTATTTTGTTATACTTAACCCAAATAATAATCCCCAAAATGCCTCCTAGCGGTTCTTGCTAAAATAGTTGGCTAGACTCGCTGTTACTAACCTTAACTGTTTTGGATTTTGACAAATACAAACCTTAATCTCAACACTTATCAGTCAATCTATAATGACAATCAAATGACGTTTTCTATTGAGAAAGACATCACCAGCTATATGAATCAATGCCCAATCAATGATACAGTAACCAACAGGACATGGTTCATAACTAGCTAAGCAGATCGATCCACATCCTTTAATCCTGACTCCGTTTTTGATCTCCCACCCTCCCATCTGCTCTCCTCTCCATCTTCCCCCCTTCCCCAACTTCCCTGTCCATGTGAACTCCATCCTGGGCACTTGCACTCGCTGACCCAGCCTGCTCAGGCCAATGAGGAGGTAGAAGTGTCAGTAAAGCGCAGTACCCTCAGCAGTACCTGTGCCGCCTGCCAGAAACATGTCCACCTGGTGCAGAGGATCCTGGTGGATGGAAAGCTCTACCACCGCAACTGTTTCAGGTGAGCTACAGCTAGTCAAATTGACCTGTACTTTAACCCACCACTGCTAATCTTCTGCAAGTGTGCCATGTAGCCTCCACAGATTTGAAAAGTGAACTGTCATGTCTTGCTTTTAATATTTTCCCAGTATGTAATTAAGGCTGATGCCAGCCTAAAAAGTAGGTTCTTGACAGATATTCACAAAGTTCTTTAAAGAGAGGGGTTCAAGAATAAACAATGCATGTCAAGCAAGAGCCAACTCAACTGTTAATTATCTCATGTACGTGGTTTCTGATTCAGTCAAGAGTCTTGTTGATCCCCTCGCTTCCTCACTTTGCTGTCAGGTGCCGAGAGTGTAGCAGCACACTGCTTCCTGGATCCTACAAACTGGAAAACGACTCAGGGTCCTTGACCTGCAAACACCACTTTAACAGGCCCGCCTTAGCCAATCAAAATGGACGGCCAGACCTTAGCAAGCCGGTACCGGGAGTTCAGTCTGCCAGGATTGGACGAGCCACACCTCCTCACACCCCACCCTTTGAGAGTGATGAGGAAAAGGTAGTCGAGGTCGCAGATGGTGATGCCACACTAGCCAAAGACTCTGTCATAGTGCCTTCAATCACAGTCTCTTCTGTTACAACTGACAAAACAGTCTCTTCTGTTACAACTGACAAAACAGTCTCTTCTGTTACAACTGACAAAACAAACACTTCAGAAAATGACAAAGAGAGCGACGGCAGTACAGAGACAACAGAGAATCCGCCTCCATCTTCCAGTACAGAGACAACAGAGAATCCGCCTCCATCTTCCAGTACAGAGACAACAGAGAATCCGCCTCCATCTTCCAGTACAGAGACAACAGAGAATCCGCCTCCATCTTCTCCTCCCAACCCTTTTGATGAGAGCGATGAAGAGGAAGAGGAGGGAAAGAAGGAAGAGTCACCTGCCAAAGAGACTGCTAATGGGGATCTCCCTCCCACTCCTGTTATCCATGTAGAAGGAGTGCCTCGGCCCGTGCCGGCTCCCCGTCGGGTTCTTGAACCCACTCCTCCCCCTCGCCCTGCCCCCAGGTTCCGCCCTCCACGGGTGGCAGAAGATGTTGCAGTCAATGGTGGTGAGTACCAAGTACAAGCCGTGACTGACCATGAAGGCAAAAAGCATAATCATTCATTGCTATTCATCCTCTTGTTTTCCTTGGAATCACAGGTAAACATCGAAAGCCTCTGCTTCCTCCTAAACCACGAGAAAGGTCCCACTCTCCTGGAAGGTATCCACATTTCTGTTAAATGCCTCCATTCCATCATGGTCATGGTGTTCTCTGTTTGAATTCGGAACTGTGTGTCATTACGGTATGTGGTCTATTTGTCTCGTCGTGTCTTCATTTGTCTTTATTGAATCATCTCCCCCTGCGTGTCCCCGACCCCCTCTGTGTGTCTTAACATCTCCAGCCTGTCCAGTGACACCCCCAAACCCAAAGATCCACCCTGGCTTGCCTTGGTCCAATCAGAACCCAAGAAGAAGCCAGCCCCTCCCCCTCCCCCAGCTGGACTAGCAACACCCCCCAACGCAGGCTCTCTGTCCTCTCTCAAAGGCGAGGGTTCCAGACCTAGCACACCTCCTCCACCCGCCAACCCCTTTGATGATGATGAAGACGACGACGACGGCGGTGATAAAGAGGATGAGGAAGAGGCAGGAGGAGGTGTGGTTCCTCCGACAGTAGCGGCTATTCACCCCTGGTACAGCATCACACAGGCGGCCGCGGATGCTGACACTCCCCCCAGCGGAGGTAGCTCCTCTCGCTCTGCCAGCCCAGGGGCGTCTACGAGCAAGAAACGGCCCGCTCCCCGCGTTCCACGACCAGCTTCCGCGAACCCAGGTCAGTGTTCTAAAGCTGATCCACGTCCAAGTGTGCAGAACAAGATTAACATTTTCAGAATGATGTTGCATAGATAGATGTATAGATTATAGGCTATACTCTTGACTAGAATTTATAGATTAGTCAGTAAAGTTTAGTGTTTACTGACTAATCTAATGTATTTGTTTGCATACTGTTTCAAAAGAACCACTTTGTTAAAGTCATCAATCGTTAAAGCCTGATTTCTACTCAGTTGTGCTGAGCTAATCTACAAGCTCACAACGTGTCATGCTGTGATTCACGCTGTGACTCACGCTGTGAGTACATCTTAGACTTAAGATGCCTCGGGTGTTTATTGACATTGTTCCCTCTCTTTGTCTCTCCATCCTTTATCCACCTAATTTCTTTTTGACTTCTGCTTCAACAACCACCCTCTTCTGTTACTCTGTTGCTGCTACTGTACTTATCCTCCTGTTCTCCTCAGGCCTCCCTCACTCTCAGTCCTCCTCTTGCTCTCCCTCTCCAGCTCTCAGCACAGAGAGTCTTTCTTCTGGTTCAGACCACAGCTCTTCCCAGGCACCCCTGGGACATGGAGTCAACAGAAGCCAGGAACACCCCTTCACCAAAAGCGTGTCAGAGCCTTACATCTGTGGACCGCCTGACTTGGTCTCTTCCCCTTTCTCCTCCTCCACGGAACGTCTGAACTATCTTTCCCCAAGCTCCTCCCCTCCTCCCGCGCCGTCCAATACCAGCTCAGCACCAGCCACCCCGCAGATAAATCGCAACTCGGGGACCAGAGGGGCCAGACCCCCTCCACCAAGACCCCCGGCGACACCTAGCCCTCTGGCCTCGGGGCCCCCGCCTTCAAACAACAAGGTAATAGAAAGACCTCTCGATAAAAATGTGATTAGCACATTTTGCACATCATACTTAAAGCTTCTCCATTCTTTTCTCTTTCTAGCGGATTTGTAAGGAGAATCCATTTAATAGGAAAGCCTCTCCGTCCCCTGCTGACTCCAAAGCCAGACCTCCAAAAGGCCCCCGTCCAGCGAGACCCCCAGCCCCAGGCCATGGCTTCCCACTTATCAAACGCAAGGTAATTGTTTTTGGGCTAATCACTCACAAAGCACCAGGGTCAAAAAGAGAAGGTACATCACTGATCGATAATAGATGCTGCCCTTGGGTGCCGATGGCCTAGTGACTAAGGCATGTACCATACAGGTTCTGGCGACTGGCGGGTTCGATTCCCCGACAGACCTTAGCTGCGTGTCACTCCCTGACTCTTTCCCCATTTCCGATCATATCTTTACTGTACTATAAATAAAGGCGGCAGGAAAATATATATATATATCTTGGTGGGGGGGGGAGAAAAGTGTCAAATTGTAAAAAGAAGTACATAGATCTTGTTTAAAAAGGTTTTGGATTAGCAGGGAATACCAGGGGAATACCAAGATGTTCTCAGTGGCTTCACAAATAATTAGGTCATCAATCCAGAATGTATTACGGGTCAATGGATCAATGTGTTGCAATAATTTTACCTTGCACAGTTCAGCACTAATTGGGAAACCTTACCAGTTAAGCCCAATATACTTAGTTGACCGGGCTCCCCCTGGTGTCTAAACTTGGTCCCCTGCTTTTTTCCCCCTCTACTTTTACTTTTCACTGAAAATAGCCGATCTACAAGCTCACAACGCATCACGTTGCAAATCTGCTACAGTATTGGGATGCTAGGGTTCATGTGGTTAATGGACTGTGTGAATTAAAATGCAGTGCAGCTTGTGTGGACATGTACATACAGTACGTATCAGAAACATATTTTGTGTGTGTGTGTTCAATTTAATTAAATCTTTATTTCAGACCCAATTATTTTCAGACCCCCATCCATATCACAATAAAAACACCATACAAAAGAAATAGAAATAACAGAAAAAGAAATTCAATAAACTTGTGTGTGTGAATCCAGGTGCAGTCTGATCAGTATATCCCTGTGGAAGACATCCATGGAGAGATGAGCCAGCTGGAGAAGCAGTTGGATGAGCTGGAACAGAGAGGAGTGGAGTTGGAGAGGAAGTTGAGAGACAACCCCAATGGTATCTCATCGAAACATCTAAACAATCTTTCCTTTATAAATGGGTTGTTGTTATGTATAGTTATGCTTACAGTTACTCTGTTTAATTACTGGTTCCAGATTGATATAGTGTTATTGTGATTGATGAATTTACATTCGTTTTGCTTTTAAGTTCAGAATGCTTAATAATTAATGCTCAACCATTTCTCAATATGATTGCGATTTTAGACACATCGTAATGTGTTTACTTGTGTGTACTGGTGTGGTATATGGCAGAATGTGATTATTTTTTGTTAAAGTGTTTAGAGGCCGAGTCAGATTACCCGATTGACATCACACAGCTAATTTTCTGGAGACACGGAACATTTAAAAAACACTTTTATCACGTTATGTTATACTCCACGTGACGAGAAAATATTCTGAAAAATTGCTACGTGGCCATTGACTATTTTCTAAGGAAACTAGTCGGTTATCCTAAATCAGAACTGTTCCCTGGAGATGCTAAACATGTTATTGACCCATGATGATTGTACTTATAGGACTGTTGAAGCATAACTCTGGGACAGTTTGCAATGATCTTTATTGTGACCCAGTGTCCTTATTGCTGCAAGCCAAGAAATATACCCTTAATATGAACTACAGTTGGCTGCGCGAGTGCCGTTCTATGGCTTGTAGATCTGCTATTTTTGAAAAATCTTTGAATATGTATATATATTTTTTAAAGCGAACATTTTTAATTCCAATATTTGCTTCTGGTGGTCCCTGGAACAAAATATTTTGAGATGGGGGTCCGTGGCCAAATACATATACATTTGGGGGTCCTTGACATGGAAAAAGCTTGAGCACCACTGATATAGCAACCAAACAACAAAAAATATATGTATTTGGCCGCAGACCCCCGTCTCAAAATATTTTGTTCCAGGGACCCCCAGAAGCAAAGATTTGAGTTAAAATGTTTTGCTTTAAAAGAATATATATAATCAAAGATTTGCACACATTTTCACAATAAAAAAAAAAAATCACACCCTGTGTGAAGTGGGCGGTGTCTTCCTAGCTAATCACAATACTGAATGGAGTCAACCAATGATGTACAAAAGATAAATACATTTTTTTTTTTTTAAGTTATGGTTGCTTATATAGGGCTATGCACATGTGTCATGTGACACTGGCCAATCACAGTCCTGAATAGATTGTGATTGGCCAATCACAGCGCAGGATAATTGTACAAATTTCCAAACCTCACTTTTAGGGGCGGTTTCACTGCCCAAGATATTTGTACATTTTTACAAATCTCACTTATAGGGGCGGTTTCACCGCCCAAAAATAGCAGATCTACAAGCTCGTAGTGCGGCACTCAGTGCTTGTAAATCTGCTATTTTTCAAAGTATAAAATAATGGTTATAGCTCAAATCTAAAATGACACAGGTGCGTTCCTGGTCCTAATGGATTAAAATACAGGATATAAAGGAGAAGGAAGTGTATGTGAATGCCCTCTGTAACTCTGCTGTGTGTTCAGATGAGGAAGAGGAACATCTACTGGTGGACTGGTTCACTCTCATCCATGAGAAGCACTTACTGGTTAGACGGGAGGCTGAGCTGGTCTATACGTACGTATCAGAATGGCATGAAAAAAATGTATATTGTCGCTGTCGGGCGGAAACCCTGTATGTCCAAAACCGCTACTTTTTCAGGAAACGGAAAATGGATCTGATGTAGTTATTATTTTGTCACACGCTCTCGTTAATACTTTCCATTGGTTCAATATTCATAAAACCCACAGACACTCTTAACCCATTAAGACCTGAGGCCGCTTCTAAAAAAATCAAAATCCTAAAATGTTTTGGGAAAAAAATATATTATAGATTATATTAGATTATAGATATAGATTTTTCAAAAATAGCAGATCTACAAGCTCGTAGCGCGGCACTCGGTGCCGCGCTATGAGCTTGTAGATCTGCTATTTTTGAATAGCCAGAGAAATCTAAAGTGACACAGATGCGTTCCAGGTCTTAACCAGTTCAACTTTCACTCACATAGCGGAAATAGCAGATCTAGATTAGCTATTTTCGCGACTTTTGTGTGACACCCTTGTATGACGACGTAGGGCATTCATTTAGGACAAAACATAAAAAAGTTTAAATATGGGGATATGAGGTTTTCTACATTGTGAGCATGTGTACAAGTGAATAAAGGGTGAATTGCTGGTTTGAAACACGTGTATGTCTCTGATGGCAGGGCCAAGCAGCAGAACCTGGAAGAGAGGCAGGCAGACGTGGAGTACGAGTTGAGATGTCTCCTCAATAAACCAGGTATGTTGGAAGAAATGTTCTGTTTAAAGTGTTTTGCTCTAAATGGTAATGTGTGTGTGTGTGTGTGTGTGTGTGTGTGTGTGTGTGTGGAGATAGATGGATAGATAGATAGATATGAAGAAAAGAAAAAAAATCGACCCAACTCACTATTTTTTATTTGTCTTGGAATTAATTCAATAAGATATTAATACAGTATATCTGGCAAGAATTATATGGTTACCTATCAAAACCTTTAATTACTGCTATTTCTTTCTTTCTTGCTTTCTTTTTTCTCTCAGAGAAAGAGTGGAGTAATGAGGATAAGAGTCGAGATCAGGAGCTGATGGCTGAACTTGTCACCATCATTGAACAGCGCAACCAAATCATCAATACCATGGACCAGGACAGACAGAGGTAATTACTTAATTATCACCTGTCTCAGAAGTCAAATACACAACACTGTAGTAGAGCCTGACCGATGCCAGATTTGTGGGTCTGAGTTTGACCACTGATTACTGATGTTTTAACTGATGTTTTGTACCAAAAACAACTTACGCCCTCACAGCATGTCGTATCACGTCACACGTTGTAGACCTGCTATTTTGAACATTTGCGTAAACTTTTGAAGATTTTCGCCGCAAGTGGCATGACCAAAATAGGGACACCAGGTTGAAAGTGCTTTAAAATCGGGACACATTGGCTGCATAATTGCCTATTTGGTCAAAAATGTCAATGGCCTATATATCGACCAAACGTATATATCGGTCAGGCTCTAGAGCAGGGATGGGCAACTGGCCCACACCGTCACTCAATGCGGCCCCAGGCCAAAATCAAAAAAAAAAAAAATTAAAAAATTAAATAAAGAAAAACAAAGTAATCTACACATATCCGAAATGGTGAACTATTGCCTTCAACTGTTCCAAACATGCAACTTTCCATGAACCATTTGAATTACAACAGTCCACCAGTAGAGCGCGCTCTCGTTTATTTTAATAGAAGCCTTATTAACTATAATTCTAGTGTTCATTTTTGTATATTTGTAAGCCAAAGTTACAGCAATACTCTGAAAGGCATACTCAGGAATGTGTTTTGTTTAGCAGTACAGCTGTAGTAAGTTGATCGAAGCATTACTAAATGCTAAATAAAAACAAAGTTATAACAAATAATAATAGTTAATATCCCTTATTTATCACATATGTGACTATTATGGGCTTTTTGAGTAATGGGGTACTACTGGCGAGAGTGCCGATAAACAGGGGCGGGCTGGGACCAAAATTCAGCCCTGGCATTTTGGTCCGAACCGGCACACCGCCCCCGGACCGTTTTGCCAACGGGGGGGGGGGTCCCTGCCGATAAACAATGCGGCCCCCCAGAGTGATTGAGGAAATTTTGTGGCCCTCACCATCTACAAAGTTGCCCACCCCTGCTCTAGAGTCTAGATGGTAGTAAATAATCTAAGTCTTGGTGATCCATCTTGTCTGTTGTTACAGGGAAGAAGAGGAGGATAAACTCATGGCAGCCATGCTGAAGAAAAAAGGTAAAATGATCACTTAGTGGTTCTCCTCATGTCTCCCTCGTTTTTCCCTCCCCATATTTCCTCTCACAACTAGACTCTTCATTCTCTTCTGTTCTTTTGTTGTCCATGCCAGACTTCCAGAAGGACCCGGACAGTGAACAGAAGAAAAAAAGTGGCAAGTTCAAGCCCATGAAAGTGCTCAAGAGGCTGAGCCATAAAGGAGAACCTGGTAAGGGCCAGAGCCCCCGCAAGGAGAAGAGCTGAACACCTGATGGACATGCCAGCAAATTGAAGGGGGATGTCACCCCTTCAAGAGGATACAACTCAATTTTAACAAGATGAGGAAATAAATATTTCAGGTAAAGACAAAAAAAGACTTGAGCCTAACAGCTATATATAGGACTCAAATCATGCAACCCAAGCGCTTACTTCCTGATAATATCTCACCTGATACTTTTCCAAAAACAGCTCTGCATTGAGGTGATACATTTTAGTTGCCTTCATGTGTCAAAGTATTTTAGAACTGCTAATAGGATAACGACTCAAGTGCTTTAAGAGATGAGAACATTTCAAAAGACTGAGCTAAAATGGCAATGTTTGTCATTAGTCTCATTGGTTTGTCATATACAGAAAGGTGACAAACAACATACGGTGTCTTAGCAAAGTGTCGGGCCATCATGAGCCACCAGAACTACTTCTATGCACCGTGGCAAAGATTCTACAAGTCTCTGTAACTCTACTGGAGGGATGGAACACCATCCTAACAAAAGATATTCTCTCATTTGGTGTTTTGATGGTGGTAGTAGAGAGTGCTGTCTGACACGTCAGTCCAAAAGCTCCCATAGGTTCTCAGTTGCGTTGAGATCTGGTGACTGTGTGCAGAATGCTCATACTAGCATATGATTCACATCATTTTCATACTCATCAAACCATTCAGTGACCCCTCGTGCCTTGTGGATGGGGGCATTGTCATCCTGGAAGTGTCCACACCCATCATTATAGAAGTGTTTCATCATAGGATAAAAGTGAACACTCAGAATAACTTTATATGGATTTGCAGTCACCTTTCCCTCTAAGGGGACAGAGTGGACCCAAACCATGCCTGCCCCCCCCCACAACATAACACAGCCAACGGATGCCTCACTGAAGGGTTCAAGCATTCAGGCCTGGAGAATATGATGAAGGATGACTCATCTGACCATATCACCTTTTTTATATCGCATCTCTTTAGACCATTTCCTATTGTTTTTGCACCAATTAACTCTCAAATGTGCATTAATCTTTGTAATGGGGGGTTTATGCACAGCAACCATTCTATGATATCTGTTTCTATGTAGTTGTTGACGGACTGTTCTTGCTGAAACAGTTCGAATATGTCCACTAAGTTATTCAAATTTCTTCTTCACTGTAATTTTTTAAACGTAGGCTATTTTGCACTCATTCTACCCTATAGGAATTTTGGTTAGCTTTTTTCCCATGGATGTGAATAACAGTGGCTATCACAAGTGGGCTGAATTCACTTTCAATACAAAAAATTGGATTGTCATCATAACTACCAATTAAAAAAATATATCTAAAGCACAGATTAATATCCAGTCACTTGGACAAGTGGTTATTTTATTTATTGAATATCAGTTCAATTGAACTGGAAGTAAGTTTACCTAACCTCCAGGAGCTTTTGACATAATCTGCTCCTGATTTACACTCCCTGAATAACCATCTCATGCTGTACTCACATTGATGTTGTTGGTGAAGCTCATGTCCATAGTATTACATATTGAGTGGCCCATAAATTGATATCAGAGAAAGATTTAAGGTATATAAGTATGTGGTTTGAACCTGTGGTACTCCATTGTTGAAATGATGTAAAACGTTTTTGAAATGCCCCAGTTCCTAGGATGTGTTGTAATTAAGTGAAGTTGAATGAAGTGAATGAAGCACCTGTAGTTGCTGCATTGTGGTTGTCTGCAGGTCCCTTGTTTTTACCTTTGTTCAGTGGAGTCATGAGACAGCCTGTCATGTTATTAAATGCGTCATCAGAGACCATTTTAAAGGTTGGATAATGAAGTTTTTTTTTAGTGTGACTGGAAACAACGTCAAAGAACTATTTTGAATGAAGCATGTATCGACTAGAAAAGGTATAGTTTTAAGAGAGAGCATTCAGAAGGCAAAGTACTACACTGATATCCTATTATACTTTGAACTATGTATAATAAATAATTAAGGATTTAATATTAGAACAGAAGTTACATAAGATATAGAATTGAACATTTTGAAAATGCAAATATATTTTAACAAGATTAGAAAAGCACCCGTTTTTAACAGGTTTAACTATTGGGGGAAACCTGAATATGCAATTGTTTAATTTATACTTAACTATGTGTTCATGTGTTTTGCCTTAAAATAAGTAGAACTGACCTCACTGTTGATATTGTCATGATTACTGTTTGTAAGGGTGCCATTTATTTAATTTCAGTTGTGGATGAGTATTATCTGTTGGTTTCAAGTCAATATGAATGTCCACGTTGTTTTATCATGCGTTTTAGATTGTCTGTGTATGTGACTCATTTGTCCTCTATTTTAAATGGTTATTTTTGTCAGTGTTTCTTCCCCTGTACCTGTATTTCTGTGTCAACTAAAACAAGGGCTTCTGCAGCATTACATCACTGTTACAGTAGCTACTGTATATATCATTCTAAAAACCCCAACACAGAACTGTACTAACTTGCTGTTATGGCAGGCAGGTGAATAAAATGAAAGCAAGAAGCCAGTGTCTGTTGGGTGTAAATCATGTTTAATTTTCAGGTTCAAATTAAGATTCTTAATCCTACGTTATGGTTCTAGTTTAAGGAGGACATGTAAATCTGACAACAAAAAAACAATATTGCGACAAAAATAAGTTAATGGTACTGTACAGTACATGAGTTCTGTTAACAGTCACTTGCAGTTCACAGTCTTGTCCTGAGTATCTCCTACATTTTCTGTTCACTTATGTCCATCTTTCTCATTAGGCATCATAATCACAGCCCTCATATCCATGGTGCGGGCCTTGTCAATTAACTCCAGCTCTCTGACTTTCTGAATGAGTTAAGAAGACAAAACAGAAGTATGTGTGTTAGAGTGAGACAGAAACAGGGACGGAAACATACTCACCACTACTGTACATGAATCAGCCACGGTGGAGGATGGCTTGCAAATTTCACATGGTGCTTGACCTAGTGGTAGTTTGAAGCTAGTTGTGTGCCATTAATAGTATGGCCTAGTTTTGAATGGTGTCCCTTAAAGAAGGGGTTGATCCTGTCCACCAGTGGCTTTGCACCCTAAATCCTAATGTATGCTTCAATGACAAACTGTTACGCAACATCCCTCGACAAAAATAACTGGTAAGAAGTGAAAAATTACATAATTTTAACTTAAATATTTTTTTTTTCTAGCGATGTGTCACAGAACACTTTTTTTGCCAAAGCATAAATTAGGCTTAAGTGTACTTATGAGTCACTGAATCAGTGTCAGCTAAATGTTTAATGTGTAATTATAAAGCATCATGGAAGACAGACTACATATCAGGACATCCTGCAGAATACATGGAAGTACAAACCATTCAGGGAATCATCGATCATAATAGAATTACAATATATCAATATGTAAAAAATTAAAATACAGTAACTTCTTAGCACTGGTAAAAGAGTGACTTCGCAAACAAGTTAGAATTGGAAATCGTATTTGAAATATCGTCTGTAACATGTTTTTTTTACCTGTGATATCTCGGTATTGATGAGGTTGTAGCACTGCTTCCCCTGACCCAATGCTGTCATATCAGCCAGAAATGCTCTCCTCTCTTCTATTTCATCCAGAACTACACAATAAAGAGAAATACAAATATGACACAAACACAAATAAGCTCATTCAGTATGAGCTCAATGGAACTACTGTAAAATGAAACCATAAAAAGAAATACAATTTGATCAGTTCTTGTTCCTGCCAGCCTCACCTTCCTGGAACCTGTCCTTCTCCATTATTTCTGGGCTCTGATCTACAGGGACATTCAAAGATCGACTAGGTTTGGGCTCCTCTTGTCCTGTGGCAAGGATATTCTGTAACCTCCTCTTCTCTTTCTCCAAGTCTCCTGTGTAAGAGAGAAATGCGCATTTGGGAAGAATGGACCATGTGGAAATTGTGTCAAGATGCATAGTACATTTAACATTAGTTTGTGTCACATTAAATAAATGCATAATTGAACAATCTTTGACTTTCCATTTGGGCAAGCTAGATGTGTCACATTTAGGAACATACGTGTTGGACAAGGGCGGAACTTTTCTCTTGTGTAGCTGTCCCCGGAACGACAGCTTTCAGCACTGCGTCTCTGGGGTTGAGCTGATAACTGCTTTGGACCAGGTTTGATTAATTGTGGTTTGGGCTGAGGAGGAGCTGATGATGTGGGGTTACAGGTCAAAGGTAAAGCTTTACCATCTGTGCATAGGGAAACAATTAGTGAAATAGAGAGGTGTACTGTATTTCTAACATGAGCTATTGCTGTTTTTAAGTCAATGCATTGTGAATGTGAGCAATATTTTAAAGTCCATAGGAAGGGACGATCGCAAAGCTCTAAGACTCACTCTTAAGACACTGGTTAATCTGTCGTTGCTGGAAGTTGGTGAGCCTTGACTCTTGCATCATCACTGTGCACAGAGAGAGTGAGTTATGAAGCATTTTGCTTGATGTAAATATAGAAAATAAACATTGGCAAATATACTCAAGGGTTTCCCTGTGGGGGTGCACTGCACACATACACAGCTGTTTTGTGTGGCAGGTATACAGTAAAATTCCACAGTAGGCAGTGCGAACACAGTCTCACATTTAAGCATTTCCTGAGTTTCCTTGCTGTACTGGCTGGCTCTGGGATCATTCCACATCCCTCTGCCTGCCTGTGAAGACATCTCCATCTTCTGCAACTATCAAAACATTATTACATTACAGTTTCATTACAAAAATATTTACACAAGCAGAATCTGAAAGCAATCCCATGCTCTCAACTGTTGAAAATATCACTGTGTGTGTGTGTGTGTGTGTGTGTGTGTGTGTGTGTGTGTGTGTGTGTGTGTGTGTGTGTGTGTGTGTGTGTGTGTGTGTGTGTGTGTGTGTGTGTGCGCGCGTCTGCGTGTCTGCACTATATATATATAAATATACAGAAGATAAGTAGGCCTACTTACATTTAGTTGACAACAAGAAGACTTTTCTCTATTTTTTTTTTACATCCCCCACAACTGTCTGTTGGCTGCTATAGCAACCACAATAACAGAGGCGCACGCAACCCGTGCTCCTCCATGCAACTTGAACATTGACCACTAGATGGGGAGCAATGGCTTTATTAGAGCTGTTATGTTGTTGTGTCAATGAAATATGAAAAGCTTAATATTCATTCAAATATTAATTAATATATTATTTCTTAGTTATTTTCAGTATTTAGGCTTATCATGAATTATTGAATTTATATATTTATTGTGAAAGTATTTATTTGAGGATGTGTGTGTGTGTGTGTGTGTGTGTGTGTGTGTGTGTGTGTGTGTGTGTGTTTGGTTGTTTGGTTGTTTGGTTGTTTGTTTGTTTGTTTGTTTGTTTATAGTCATTTTCCTTCATAATTGTGGCTGTAAAGGTTAGAAAATTATATATCACCATATTCTTCAGGCAGGGCAGGATTAACCCTTTGTGGTGCCTGGTGCACCAGGTACCAGGTGCCCCCACATTAGTTTGTTTGGTTGTATTTATCATATACTGTATCACGCAACACAACAAGCAGAGTTTTACGGTTTCAACTGAACACTTCTGGTCTTTGTGAAAAGGGCCTGACCCTGAAATCTCATCAGTGTGGGTTTGATTTTTATTTATTTTATTTGTTTATTTAGAGGGGACACCGCATATTGATGAACAATAAATATTAGGGGTGTAACGATACGTTTTAACAACGATTCGATACGTATCACGATACTTGGTTGTCGATACGATACATGAACGATACAGGTTAATTTAGAACGATACGATACGTTTCGATTCAGCGATTTAGTCGATACGATACATGAACGATACAGGACAGGTTAATTTAGAACGATACGATTCGATTCAATGATTTAAAATCGATATAGTAACTATTTATTTACCCAAGAATTCTGTGTGAAAAATAAATACCTGGATACTGGATATAAACCCCTCTTTCTCTTTTCTTCTTCTTAAAAGTACTTAGTATTGATATAATTGATTATTTGCATTGCAGAACGATTCGATACGATTATTTGCATTGCAAAACGATTCGATACGATTCAAAGTCAAACGATACGATATTTAGCTGTTTGCATATCGATATAGTAGATCGTTGAAAATTCAAAACGATGCATCGATGCAGTTACTGTATCGTTACGGGCCTAATAAATATCAATGTAATGTAAATACACCAGACTAAACAATGATTTCATCCGCATTCCCCTCAAAACAAAACATAAAAACAAGCAACAATAGAGTACATTAGGAAAACAGAACAGAGATTCAAAAACAGAGGTACAAAACAGGTACAAAAGGGGCAAAGTATATCTATTTAAGGCTAAGACTAAAGCAAATTTTTACTTGGCTCATGTGTTATTGCACTATATATATATATATATATATATATATATATATATATATATATATATATGGGGTTTGATCGCTAAACCTGAATAGTCAAGACACGCCCCCTCACATTATGGTTGAAGAAATACAGAAATGGGTGAGGAAATACAGACATTAATAGATAAATAAATACATAGCTAAATAAATAAACAAACAGGGTAATAAATAAATACATTTGGAAATAAATAAATACAGGAAAAAAAAAATCACACACATAAATACATGTATTTATTTATTTAATTATTTATTTTTAAATATGGCAGCTCTGGCCCTTCATAGGAGCAAGACATTTAACCCCCAAGTGCTCCTGCTGTATAGTGCCCACTGCTCCTTACAGCTCCTAACAGTTAGGATGGGTAAATGGATGGACAAACATACGTATGTGCAAATATGTAGTGACAAAAATAGGAGTAATTTAGTGCCCATAGGAGTGGGCCCTAAATTAAGAAATGTATTATTTTATTTGCCATTTCTTAAATATGAAGGGAGAACAAACACTGAGAAGAAAAAACTGTTCTGTAAATATTCTAAGGTTTCTGAAAGTTGGCTTTCCTCTCAAAAGCTACACGACCTTCAGGAAAATTATAACACTCAGAAATTCTGGCAGTAGACTAACAGTCTAAAAATAAGTTCTATGTAGAAATTAAAATGATTATAATTGCTTGCTTATTATGGCCTTATTTTTTATTGTTTTCAAATGTCCTTTTCAAATGTGTTTATAATGCTCTGTGGCTTGATGTCTTAATGTTTAATGTTTTGTATGAAGCTCTTTATTGCCTTGTTGTTGAAATGTGCTACAAATAAATGTGCCTTGCCTTGCCTAAACCTCTAAAATGATTTATATGAAACCATTCATGTGGTTCTGTTCTTCTGAACCTATATTGTTATAATAAAAAAAATAATACCAAATAGTTCCAGATGCAACGTTTTCAGAAAAGAGACCAGGTTTTTAGAAAGAGTGTATATAGTAGATCTCTACTATATGTGATCTCTACTATATGCAGTGTTCAACCAGAAAGTGTGTTTATCAGCACAGGGCAGTCATCAGGGATAGGCAGCAGTCAGGACTGCATTATCTGTGGATAGACAGGGGCCTCTCTTGGCCCCATGTGAACAGATAAACACAAGCCAGAATATATCACCTACTACACATCTTTTTAGAAGTAAGAACCGCATGTCCCAGCCAGGAAAGACAGGGGCTGACTGAGTGTGTGTGTGTGTGTGTGTGTGTGTGTGTGTGTGTGTGTGTGTGTGTGTGTGTGTGTGTGTGTGTGTGTGTGTGTGTGTGTGTGTGTGTGTGTGTGTGTGTGTGTGTGTGCGTGTGTGTGCGTGCGTGTGTGTGGGGGTGCATGTGTATGTGTGGGTGCATGTGTGTGTGTGTGCAGGCTGCAGCCTAATATGTGCAGTAATTGATCAAGCAGTGGGGGTGTGGCGTCCAAGTTCTTCTTCTGAGAGGTTAAAAGCCAAATAAGAGGCCAAATTAAAATCATAATGTGTTGCATTGCCTTACATATTTTGTTTTGTTCTGCTTTGTTCTTCTCTATAGCACCTATATCATATTGACTACTGAATTGCAATAAATGTCTGTGATATATATATATATATATATATATATATATATATATATATATATATATATATATATATATATATATATATATATATATATATATATATATATATATATTACAAACCATGGAATCAAATAGTATACAGTATTAAAAGAAAATGATTAATGCATTCCAAAATGATATAATACTGCATTGTACTGTAGGTGAATCACATTCAATCCAACGTTTTAAATTTCATTCAGTGTATGGTGATACTTTCTCAGTTCATATGCTACACTACTTGCACTTGATTATTTAAATACTTCTTAGGGTTAGGGGTCAGGGGTTTTCATTTTACATTAAGAGTTTTGTATTTGACTCTAGATTTACCACTGGTGTATCTTATCATTATTATCCATGGGTTGGTTAAAAGAAAATCATAGCTTCATGTTTTTGTTATTTTCCTAGACTGGCCTTGTTTTAAGGATCACAGAACAGGAAGACAAGTGAGACGAGGTGAGATGGTAAGAGTGTCAACTGAACGCATTTGAGAACTAAAGGAGTCAGTTAAATATTCACATTTATGCTCCACCTCCCAACGGTCAAACCCTACGTGAAAAAGAGAGATTTGAAGTCAAGCTCCCAGCTGACAGAGATAGACAAGAGAGAAGAGGGAGAGATAGCGGGGGGGAGAATGGCGCAAAGGAGACAAAAGTAAGACATTTTAATACTTCGGTTGTGTGGCCTACAGGCGTCAAGTGAATTGTACGTGGGATGAGTGGCTTTGTAAGCCTGTGACTGAATTATAAATTATAAATTATAGTTCATGCCAGGATGCCAAGAAAGTGAGAAAGTGAAAAGACTGTAGGCTACTGTAACGCAAGGTCAGGTCAAAGTGTTTGATGGCTGTTACCCAGGCTGTGCTTCCCTCCATCAGTTCCTTCTCCAGCTCCATTCACTCCTGTGACAATATGAAGGTATGTATGGTATTATTAGGTATGTATTTTTTAAGTTACACTCACAATTTTGTACTGGCTTGATATTCAATTAATTGATTCCTACATCGGAAATAAAAAGCAGTTTATGTGTGAAGTAACCATAGGACTATAATTTCCCTCTCTCTAAAGACATTATATTGCCAATGCAATCCTTGGACAGGAACATAACAAAATATGGATGTTAATTGTTGTTATCATGATGTGTATTGTCACAAAAAAAATACCAAAAACCCATTGCTAATTAAAAACATTCATTCAATGTATGTGTGACATAGCAAGTTTGAGTTGTGTGTTTCTCGTTGTATTGTGTGAGCTGTTGGATGTTATTCCTGCTATGAAAGTTATATCAGGACAACTCAGCAGTATAGTGACATAAGTACTCATCATCACTTCCTTGTATAGGTGTGGAGGTCTGAGGGTAACTCTCTCATCCTGGACAATCAAAGAAATATACTGTTACCTAGCAATACGGAGCAGCAGCAGGTGTCTCAGCCGACGTCTGATGAGCACCTGGATGATGATAGTGGGGTATCATGGGACCTAGATTTTCTGCTATCTGACTGGAGCAGCCAATCACCTGATGTCACCCCCTCTATGGACTACAGCACCCAGCGGCTCCCTCAGCCGGACCAAAATGGAGTCAGCAAAGAGGGAGGCATGTTCAAGGACCAAATAGGACAGGAGCAGCTTCAAATGAGCAGCCTCATGGTGGAGTTCCTGTCCCCTGTCGAAGCCACCACGTCATCGGCCCTGCCAGAACTTTATGGCCGAGGTTACAGTGGCGACCAAGCGGGACGGCCGTCCTTCCCCGTTCAACCCAACGTTGATCAGTTTGGTTTCCCCCAGGGGCATATCATGGAGGGCCACAGAGAAAGCCTCAGTAAGGCCAAGCCATGGGACTTCAGCAGTTATTTTCCTCAGCAACACTCCTCCATGGTGACCTTCCCTGACGCCAGGTTCATTCAACCCCAATCTCTGACCCCTGATGTTCGGCATTACAATTACATCCCAAACTACCCTCATCACAGCAGCCTTCACCGTGACTATGCACACAGCCAGGCCAGTGGCCATTACTCCCTGTCGCAGCAGACGTTCCTAGCTGGCTCACCACTATCTTCTGGGGTGGAGGGGAAACGTGGGCGAAGGGCCACAGGGAAAAAAAGGGCTGCCATCCATCGCTGTGATTACCCTGATTGTAGCAAAACCTACACCAAGAGCTCACACCTGAAGGCTCACCTACGCACCCACACTGGTAAGACCTGTAACAATTCTAGCAAATACAGAGGAAGACATGAGGGCAAGGAGTAGACTCACGTTGATCTTGCATTGTTCTATAGCGTGTAATATCGTAGGTAAAAGACATGTGTACACTGTTAGAATTGTGCACTCTCATTTGTACACTCTCAGAATTAAGTTAACCACTGAACCAAAATAGTGTCTTCATTATTTAGAAAATTACAAATCTACAAGCTCACAAAGTATCACGCTGCAGCGCATTGAGATTGTAGATTTGTTGCTTTTGAAAAAATGACATCCACAAAATTGGATCAAAGGGCTGATTATCTGTTGATGTACTTCCATCAGGTGAAAAACCTTACCACTGCTCATGGGAAGGCTGCAGCTGGAAGTTTGCCCGCTCAGATGAGCTGACGCGTCACTACAGGAAGCACACAGGCCAGAAACCCTACGAGTGTCTGCTGTGCCAAAGGGCCTTCTCCCGTTCAGACCACCTGGCTCTGCATATGAAGAGACACACCTGAGACACAGAGCGACACCCTGTCTCCCCGTCTGTATCTCTCTCTCTCTCTCTCTCTCTCTCTCTCTGTCTGTCTGTCTGTCTCTCTCTCTCACACACTCTCTGTCACACACACCCATACACACACAGAGTTTGAATGTTGTTTAAAGTAATATGATCTGATGGGGCCGCAGATGAATAGATACACTGTACAGGGCAGCTATATAATAGACCTAAACACTAACAGAAGGCCTACCAAAAGGTGTGTGTCACATAGGTTATAAGAGGATATACTGCATATAGATCAAATGTATCTGACTATAATAGATCAGATCAGAATGTTTGTGAACAAACATGTAGCGGGATTTCCGAGTGTCTATGGATATCTACACTAAAATAAAGTGTCCAGAACAATAGCAACAGTATGTCTAGTTTGTCAACATGTGAATATTTAGAACAAAATAATATATTTCTAATCAATAACAATATCTTAAGTGTCCTGTTCTTCCAGATATAAGGTTAATGAATAATACTGCTCCAATGCAACGCTGCAGGCGTTATCTACCTAGTTCACTGCAACCACTAAGAACATCAATATTCAAAATGTTGTTCACAGATTGCAACAATTTGAATTAAAAATGTATTATACATTAAAATGCAGTGAGTGATAGCCAATACATTTTTGGTCATCTATTATATGTGTTTATTTTGTAAGGTTAACATAAGAATCAAATGCATGTTTGTGTTTATTTACATTTATCTCATTAGGAAAAAGCTAAAGGTGTAAATATTTGACTGTTCCTCCCAAAATGAACTACATATTTATTCTCAGTATCTTTGATATGATAACATATATCTTTGTTAAATTTATATTACAAAATGAAAATAAGTGTTAAATAAGTGGTATTTTTCGGTCACTAGTGTTATTTTCAAGCTTTAATAAATCTCTTTGATAATGCCTCTCCTTTGTCATGACTTACAAAAGCAAGACTTCATTATACACACACCTTTAACCCATATTCTTCATCTACAGCCGTAATTACCTTCAAGTATTGTGTATTACATGCTGTTAGCGGCCACTTGATTAAACAACAGGCATACATTTTCTATTAGTTGACCCGCAGCAGATATGAGAATGTATGTATCTGAGATATTTTAACATCATCTCAAAATGAACCACAGACAGCAATTTTCTCAAATAAATTATTAAGTAGGCTACTTTGACCACTAGGTGGAGCACCTTTATCAGATTAAGACAGTAGCCGACATGCATACAGACTAGGATGCTGCTGTTGATCATTTTGAACATTAGAGTGCTATACTTAGCGTTGCTGATAGAGTGCAGAGATGCCTGACAATCCATTTATGTAATCTGGCCCTCAGTGATTCTGGACTGGAGCTCATTATCATCACAGTATGACCATCTCTCTCTTTCTGTCTCCCCTTTTCCTCTCTACACCTCCCCCCTTCCCCCACTGTTTCACACACACACACACACACACACACACACACACACACACACACACACACACACACACACACACACACACACACACACACACACACACACACACACACACACACACACACACACACACACACACACACACACACACACACACATTTTGAATGAATGATATGGTTTAATCTGTAATATGTCCATCTGGGTAGTGGGAAGTGAATGAAAAGTTCTCTCTCTCTCTCTCTCTCTCTCTCTCTCTCTCTCTCTCTCTCTCTCTCTCTCTCTCTCTTTCTCTCTCTCTCTCTTTCTCTCTTTCTCTCTCTCCTCAACTATTGTCATGCATGCATGAATGAGAAATAGTTAAAAGTTATCAAAACACCTGCTCAGTAAACCATCCATGGCCAAATAAATGTTCAAGACTAGAAAAGGGCACAAGTCTTCTCCAGGCTGGGTGGCCTACCCAGGGATGTGTTAGTCATGGGGTGTAAGTCAGGACACGAGGAATCTGTGGGGGGAAATAGCGTTTGTACGACATACAGTTGAACCTTTCGAATGTGTAGCTCCCCCTCTTTCTCCATTGAGGTGAAAGTTCAAGCCACAAGCTTCATGAACAGCATATAGGGGTTAAGTATTACAGTAGCAGATAAATCCACCTCATTATAAGAGGTCAGAGATGGTCATGGAACTATAACGTATTAGATTAATCCAGTTAATTTAGTTATCTTTAAACCTATCTTTAATTGCAGAGATTAAAGCGAAGGGGTAGAGATAAGGTCTGGTTTCGAGCAACATGAGGACAACAGCTGTGTTATGATTACACACGCACGCACGCACACACACACACACACACACACACACACACACACACACACACACACACACACACACACACACACACACACACACACACACACACACACACAGAACAGCATATTTGTTCCTGTAAAAACTAATTATTGTAGTTTCACTTTTCAAAAGCACAGAAGATCAGGAAATAATCTATTCCACTACAATGTCTACTTCAGTGCTGCCTGTATCCGTTTTCCGATCACAATAATACTGTAGAAAGGATATGATAATGAAGGAAGCACATGTAGAAATTGTACACTCCTATACTCAAATTCCTAAGCAGGTTATGAATGATTAAATGACTGCAAACTCAAATCCCCCAAAGCAGAAAAAAGATTAACCATTATTCCTATTTATGTCAGATCAGATCCATTAAAGTAACTGTGACCTGATTGCAGACTGGAAGGGCTGAGATGAGAGAGGCAAGGCTTTGGAGCAAACAGCTGAGGTCTTTTAGGGACAGAGCTGAGGAACTGTCTGGGATAGAAATTGCTCCCCTCCCTGACATGCTTAATGTAAGCTCTGTCGTACGATGGTGTCACACACCAATAGCAGATCTACGAGCGTCGCATCCATGCCATGTTGTGAGCTTGTAGATTGGCTATTTCTGGCGCGTGACATCATCAGACAATGATGTAGTATAAACAGGCTTCGGTCTGCAAAATAGGCCCATTGTTTTGCCCCCGTGGACTGGGTGTTATGGGGACAAGATGTTATGAGGACAAGATGAAATATATTATCATAAACTATAGTCTCCCATAACCATTACTGGAAGATTATATTCTCATGTACACATGGTTTCTTTTAGCTTACTATTTGAGCCGTGAAGAGAATGTAAAACTAATGAGGCTGTACACATTGTAAAATCACAACACAGGGCCGTTAAACATTGAAAATGTCAAGCAGCATGGTGGTACAATCCTACAATAAATGCACAAAATCTCTGTATGGCTGTCTGTGTGTCCGTCTTTCCATCTGTAGTTCACGTATCTCGAGAACCATCCTTCCGACCGACTTCAAACTCGGCGCCCGTGTCACCGACGACCCGAGGGAGTGCAGTGCCCGGTATCGAGTCGGTCGGATGAGCGATTGTCCAGAACCGCCGGTCCGACCGATACGCCTAAAAGGCATAATGGAGATCCGGTTGTCCAGAACCGCCGATCCGACCGCTATGCCCATATATGGAACAGACCGACTTCAAACTATGGAGTACACTGATGTCATCAATATGACGTCATAGGCTGACCTAAACTCCATATTTGTGCATGCCTGACATGGAACTCCATATTATGGTTATAAAAGGGACACAGATAGACACACTACGCATGCGTAGAACCCCGTGAGATGTGTGAAATGTCAGAAGAGAAGAAGGAGGGTTTTAAGCTTCTAGGGCTCCGGGACATTCAGAACACTCCGTGTGCCAGAGAGGCTCTGCTCCATGGATCAGCAGGATACATGATCACTGGGCTGCTGCACTTCCTGGCTACCAGCAGAGTGAAGCGTTCGTTTGACATTGGCTTGGCCGGTTTCCTGTTGACCACTCTGGGATCCTGGTCTTACTGCAGATATACAAACGCTCAGCTGCGTTTGCAGCAGAGGGTGATCCAGGACGGCATGAAGAAAAGGGCCATCTATGAAGGAAGCAGTCTGGACCCACACAACAAACCCCAAACCCACAGAGCAGCCGCCTCCTTCATGAGCAACCAAGGGGCAAACCCCCCCTTCGCTGGAATTGAAGCTGCACTTCCGGGTTCTCTTTCAGGGTGCTTAATGATAAAGTAGGGCACGTTTCTAGGGTTTCTACAGGTTCTGCCGAGTGAACACCCGCCCTCGCTGAGGTTGCAGCCAATAGCATTAATTTCCGGTTGCATTTCGGACCGGATATAAAAGATGGCGGATTTGAAATTGCTGAAAAATATAGGCTTAATTTAAAGGCATACTAGGTAACGTTTTCAACAAAACTAAAGTTAAATTGTATATCTTTTGTGAGTGGCAAAAGTTTCACAACACCCACTCCATGAATTTCACCCCCGGAAGCCTTTTATTTATATATTTTATATTGAACGTGGACTGGGGGGACTTTCCCGGGGAAATGACGTCATCTGGCCGGAAAACGGAGGTGGAAATGCACTGGTTTCCTGTTTGGCCAGGAACTACCGCAACGGTTTCCTGTTTGGCCAGGAACTATCGCGCAAATAACAAAAAGGAACCTCACGCTGATTTTAAGAGAATGTAGGATTAGAAGATCGAAAAAGAACAGAAAAAGAAAGCACAGCTCATGGTAACTAATGCTCCACTGGCTAAGAGAAACGATCCATAGATAGTATAAAACAATTAAAAGATCGCTTTTTGAAACGCTTCCGGCTTCCGGTGAAAACGAATGGAATTCTGGGTAATCGAGGACACGGAAATTGTATGCAGTGACGGTAGTGACCAGCAGAGGTTGCTAAAAATCGTTAGTTGTGAATTTGCATTGTACAACTTTAAAGGGGTAGTTCACCCCCAAAATAACTTTTTTTCTATTGATTACTGACCATCTGGAGCCTTGAATTCATAGATATTTTTTTGTTTTTGTCACATTCCTAAGCCAATAATTTGATTATAATAAATGTGTCCCCATTGATTCCGGTAGGAGACACAAATGCATTTGTGTCTCCTACCGGAATCAATGGGGCTAAATTTATTATAATCAAATAATAAAGGAAGGAATGCGACAAAAACAAATAAATATCCATGAATTCAAGGCTCCATGGGGTGAGTAATCAATAGAAAAAAAGTTATTTGGGGGGTGAACTACCCCTTTAAGGTCTGTAGAAACCAATGGCGAAACGGCCCATATTTTTTTACGGTCTATGTGAGCAACGCAATTTGCACATGTAATACATGGTTGTCGTCGGGCGAATATCTCCATATTCTAACTTTTTGTGGTTTATTTTCATAAATGAATGCCCTACTTGATAATACTACAGCTTCACACAAGGGCATCGGGAGTAGCAGAGCTGCAGGCTCGAGCAAGCTTGCATGCAGATCTGCAACTTTTGCTGTTTTGAATTTGAATCCTGAAAAGTAACCGTTTTGGACATGTGAGGTTTCCACCCGACAGAGACGCTATAAAATGGCTTGAAATGTGTCTAGAGTAACTTTATTAATATTGATGTTGCCTTGAATAAACAAATGATCTATTGACCTAATACAAAAAACTACTTATTTCGCTCTTGCATCGCTCCCGAGTAGGCCAATGCCCAACGGGCACCATATAAATGCTTTAAATTGACATGTATCATTGATGTATTATAGAAATATTTATACTGTATAAATGCTTTAAAAATGTCTATTTAAAGAAGCAGACTCAGCAGACTATCCTGTCACACCTGACACACACACACACACACACACACACACACACACACACACACACACACACACACACACACACACACACACACACACACACACACACACACACACACACACACACACACACACATACATTTAATATTCAACAGTCATGCTCCTCCATCTATAAATGTATATTCTCTGCATTATTAAGCTATGTTACTTCAGGACAATGCTGATGTTAGTCTTGTCGCTAAAGCCTGCAGCCTTTGCGATATCAAATAGAAAAGTATGTACTTGTAAAGACATGTACTGTTCGCTGATACTGTTCACACTGATTCACAGTTGTGCCAGTAACACATGTATCTGTTGGCTATAAATGGCATCCTAGTATATAGGCTACCACATTAACATTCTCTCACAGAAGATCCGACTTGCCCTGAGGTTTCAAAACAGGAATACTGCAGAAGTAAGCCTGATTCATTCTTTGTCGTACAACAAAGTATAAATTAGAATACATTTTGAGTCTGTTTATTTGTAGCCATTTTTATTCTTCAGCCCTTAACTTTCAGTCCTGGGCACCTTCTCAGGCGCTGTGTTGTGCTATTACACAGCCGCACGTAATGTGAAATTTTGCCCAAAGTCTTAAGAAAGGATAAGGATTACAACAGGGAGAGCAGCAGCCCAGCGGAGTGTGGGGATTTTAGGGGGTATGCGAGTTCTAGGAAGTGGAAAAGGGATCAAAAGAGAGAGGAGAGAGGAGGGAGGGAGGGAGGGAGGGAGGACAGGAGGAATAGCTCAGCAGTCTCCTTACTTGAACTGCAGACTCAGAGCATAAACAGAGTGTCACACAAGGCCATGCTTTTCAGTGCTCTACACATTCAACCCGCCAGTAAACCGCTCTGAACTGGTTTGGACGTGTGTGAAACAAAATTATGCCTCACAACAATGCAGAACAATGACAGGCGATCCAATGCCAACCCCGCCCCCCCCCTACACCACACACACACACACACACACACACACACACACACTCATGCACGTGTGCACACACACACACACACACACACACACACACACGTGCACGTGCACACACACACACACACACACACACACACACACACACACACACACACACACACACACACACACACACACACACTCATGCACGTGCACACACACACACACACACACACACACACACACACACACACACACACACACACACACACACACACACACACACACACACACACACACACACACACACACACACTGCATTGTGTTTGTATTCTATCATCACTCTCGCCTCAGTTGACCCGGGATGTACACGTGCTACCCTTTGAACAAATCTACAGTATGGCCATTATATAGTCAGCAGGGTGCAAAGTAACACACTGTAACACTAGTCGCTGGCAGATTTCAAAACCGTGTAATTCTATCAACGTAAACAAGTCACATGGCAGTAATACCATCAACTGATAACATGATTCTCAATTACAGTGACAGTTGAGATGACAGAGGAAACATGCACATATTTCCTGTTTGTTTTAAACTGTTACTGTGAGTATGTTGTTTAATCAGCTTGTCTGCCACTGTGCCACAACAGCCAGGATTAAATAAGATAACAGGCTAATGAGCAGCTCCCAGATCATTTTGTCATGTATTATCTGTTTAAAGGAGCAGCTGCAGCCTATACCCTTCCTTATCCAAAGTCCACCGACTGGAGAGACAATTCCGCCATAGAATCAGCCACGTAGAAGTCCATACAGTCCCATCATATAATAAACTTTAATCAACTTTATTTGTAACGCACTTTATATTTGACACAAATCTCAAAGTGCTACATTGCATAAAAGTCAAGAAGATAATCATTTAAAAAATGTAAAATAATGAAAATAATAATAATAAGAAATATAGCTGCAAGCAGCAATAAGCGGGTTCGAGGGATAAGGCAAAAAGCGATATGCAACAATAGCACAATAAGACGTAGAAACAGAATAGATTGAACTTGAGACAAAGCAGCCCATGCAATTAACAAATGAGCATTCTCAACAGCTGAGCAGAGGGATTGTGGATAGTACGGAGGGGAGCAACCTCACTCATGGACACTTCAAACCATGGCCATTGACAGGAATCGAACCCTTGACCTTTGGGACTCATAGGCTGGCACATTACCAACACTTTACAGACTGAGCTATTCGATCCAGAGACAGACAGCAGTGAGAAAGGAGCACACAAAGATGATTTTTCTTCCTTTTTTAATGAAGCCATGCCCTTTACAATGTTATTTGGCTAATGAAGGCTTAATGTTTTTACGTACAAACTTCTCTTCGACTGAGATTTTCAGATAATGGTCCATAGAGTGTGTGTAGAACGTTTCACAAAAATTGCTAAAAACTCTGGGCAGAAAAACTGATTTAAGTGTCTCAAACTGCTCAAAATGGCAGAAGATCTAAGGGCGGAGCTTACTGGTTGAAGAGACAGATGTGTTCCGCATGAGTCAAGGCGCATTTGTAAGCAAGTGTCATGGCTGTCGGCCAAACGAGGCATGACTTATGCCTGTTTAAAGTTTGGATTTTCAAACGATTGCTATAGCGCCCTCCTTTGGCCGATTGGAGTAAGATTTCAGTGATATTTGGAGTGACCCTCTACAATAATATAAAGTTTCACAAAAATAGGAATATGCATTTATGTGTTAGGGGCAGGGGAGAGAGAGAGAGAGAGAGAGAGCGAGAGAGAGAGAGAGAGAGAGAGAGAGAGAGAGAGAGAGAGAGAGAGAGAGAGAGAGAGAGAGAGAGAGAGAGAGAGAGAGAGAGAGGTTGCTATCTGAAAAGTTGTGAGATTGTAGATCGGCTAATATTCAGAATGAAGTATGTCATACATTGAAAATGACTACTCTCAAATAAGCATTTGACGTTATCTTTAACAATTGCACATGTATTCATTGATACAGTCATGTTGTGTGCAATGCAATTGAAACTAGAAAAAGTGCTCCTCGGAGCACAGGTCTCCGCCAGGTCAGGTAGGTTATTGTGGCCACCTGGTGGCGCTATAATAGGCCAATGTGAAAAGGGTGCCATTTCTTCCTCGGGCTAGTGGGAATGTGCGTGCATTCATGATTTGAGGCATTTTGTTGCAAAAATGTGTTTTGGTAAATTAGACCTGCTGGTGGCGCTATAACAGGCCAATATGAAAAGGGTGGCATTTCTTCCTCGGCCTAGTGGGAATGTGCGTGCAAGTTTTCACTGAAATCGCACGCTGTGTTCATGATTTGAGACATTTTGTTCAAAACGGACCAATCTTGCAAACTTTGGAAGCCAACCTTAGCCAATCTGGATGGAATATGAAATATCGGACAGATCCGTCTTGATCACATGACTATAGAGATACTGTGTACCGATTTGCGTGATGTTTGGATCAAATCTGTAGGAGTAAATGTGTTTTGCACAAATCGGCCTCCTGGTGGCGCTATAACAGGCCCATGTGAAAAATTTGGGGCAGAGGTTCTGAATTGGCATCCAGGGAGTGTGCGTGTGCAGTTTCGCAGCGACCGGGCCAACGGTGCCAGAGATTAGCTGGTAACACACGGACAGCACAGGACACACGGACGGACACACGGACGGACGGACGGACAGACGGACAGGGGGTAAATCATACTCTCTCGCCATGCCTTTCGGCCTGGCGGAGACAATGAAGTCTGCATGAGGTGGGACTTGGACCGGCTACCCTGTGGTTTCAAGGCAGATGGTTAAGCAATCAAGCCATTGGACCAACAGACCTGAAGTGGTGAAAAAGGAGCTCACACAGATGACACAGTTTCACGCAAATTGCTCAGAAATCCGAGAGCGAGAGAGAGAGAGAGAGAGAGAGCAAATTGCTCAGAAATCCTTGGTTTAAATGTTTTTCAACCTGCTCAATATGGCGGAGCTTACTGGTCAAAATGATAGATGTGTTCCTCATGAGTCAAGGCACGTGTGTAAGCAAGTTTCACGGCTGTCGGCCAAACGAGACATGACTTTTGCCTGTTTAAAGTTTGCATTTTCAAAAAATTGCTATAGCGCCCCCCTTTGACCAATGGAGTAAGATTGGTTTCAGTGATACTTGGAATGACCTACATACAAAGTTTCAAACAAATGTGAGTCTGCATGTATGTGTTAGGGGCAGACAAATAAAACTGCAATATTCATTGGCTTATAAAAGCTTAACATTTTCACTTATGGAAAATCCGCTTGCTCACATCTGTCGGCATAGGTCCAAAGTTCATGTGTAAAACGTTTCGTGCAGATTGCTCAAAGATCCCAGGAGGATATAGATTTTTACTATTTTTCATATAATTCAAAATGGTGGGAGATCTAAAGGTCAGAGGTCAGAAGTCAGAGTATGAAAGTTGTTAGGCATGAGGAGACGCATGTGTGTATGGATGTTTCATGGCTGTAGGTCAAACAGGGCATGAGTTGTACCTGTTCAAAGTTGGCATTTTCAATTGAGTGCTACAGCGCCACCCTTTGGCCAATGGTTGTTAGTTTCGTGTCTTCGCCGTTTGGCATAGCCCTCTACCATATTGCCGAGTTTCGTAAAAAGTGACCACACGGTTAGGCCAGGACAGAATAAACGGCGGAAGAATAATAATAATAGTGAAAGCCAAGAGATGCAATAAGGCTTCGAGCCTTATAGGCCTCGAACCCTTAAAAACAATGAAATGAATACAATTCAGATCGATATATATGAACATATACAATGTTGCATATTGCATTTCTGTCATATTTTCCCCATCCAAATGATTAGTAGAGTAGCTTAATTTTAACGAGTGACTAGCAATACGTTTCAATATCTCCACTATGAATCTATTTCTCATGTACAATTATGAAATGTTTAAATGTTTCATTTAAACCAAAACATATTTTCATACCATCGTCCCTAGAACAGAATGATGCACTTTGAATGGGGTCAAGTAGCCTAATAAGTCAGTTTTGGGGTCTGTGACATGAAAAAAGTAAAACATAAAAATAAAATGCACAAATCTCTGCCCACTTTTACCATTTAACATTGCCAAATAGCTCCATGCTTGATCATTGTTTTGCTTATTTTGTGCTACTTAATATGACTTTGTCATAGAACACTCAACATGGCTGGACTCTCAGCATCCCACTTTACAGGTGAAGTGATACCCTATGCAAATAGATTTATTCTGGAAACATGTTTTGTAATATAATTCAGCATATAGAGTTGTTGCATTGACAGCAACTGTAGACATTACTGTAGCTATAACGTGCCTTTACAGCATTAAACCTTGGGACAACAAGTGGGATTATGATTCAATTCAGCAAGCGGTCAGGTTAGGGTTTGGTGCTGGTCAAAGGTAAGTAATTTCAATGCTTGTGAAGGCACACATGTACCGTATTCTGTCCCAGTTATGGAAAAAATTATAATCTTGTTGATGGTAGGCTATATATACCTCAATTTTCTCTGTTTTGTAGTAAAGAGAAGATATAGTAGAAGACAGGAAAGATTACATGACTGGAGAACTGGACTGAACACCAGTAGGGAATGTAACTTTTGTTGTATGCTGAAGTGATGTTTTCTGTTTTTATTTTGTGTTTGTTGTGGTGGTAATAGGGTTGTTGCTTGCCGATAAATAAAAAAGACAATCAACTTACCATGCTTCTAAGTTTAAAAACGCACAAAATACTGCTGTTTATTTAGTATACTAAATTGCCAATTCGCAAGAAAATGTTGGTACAGGGCTGTAATGCGCTTTCACTAAAAGCATCATGCACATGGCATATGTTTGTGTGACAGAATGCGTCAGTGTCTAGTGAAACAATGTTCTTTATTCTGTGTAACCTCATCCGCCCTGAACCTCTATAGCACAGCACAGTTCTCACGTGGGCAACGGCATCCGGAGAAAGGGTGGGGGGGTTATTATGTAACAACTCCCATTTCCATGCACCCTGTTGAACAAAATGCAAGTGACTATCTCTCCCTCTCTCTCTCTCTGGACTTACATATGTTTATATAACTGCACAAGGCTTGTCCAATGCTAAAAATGTGTCTTGATTCAAAGAGCTCACCCAACTGTAAACAGCTCAAACCAACCTTGAAAAAGAAAGGTACACTAAAGCCTGAGTGTATGTTGGTGCAAAGAATGCAGCAGAACTGCTTTATAATCAAACATGGCTTGTGGTGTGTGTGTGTGTGTGTGTGTGTGTGTGTGTGTGTGTGTGTGTGTGTGTGTGTGTGTGTGTGTGTGTGTGTGTGTGTGTGTGTGTGTGTGTGTGTGTGTGTGTGTGTGTACGCGCGTACGATCGCGCGCACACACGGGGGCTGGGGGCAGATGAGAGTGCACATACTATGTAGTGTATGCACACACAGTCAAACCTGGAGTGTTAATGTAACTCTGAGAGCATTAAAATGGATTTCACTGAGTGCTACTTTTCCTTATTCGAAGTTACTGCCTTCATAAACGCTAGATTAGTACCACCAAGTATGGTGGAATTATTTTGTAATTAAGGGGCGGACTAAATATAGGGTATAGAAATGTCGTTACAGGGGGAAATAGAACAACATGAGGTGTAAGAACAAAGGGGTTGTACATAACAGGGTATTTAAGGGGTACAGTAATGTTGACAGATTTAGTAGCCTATACCACTTCACCACAATTTCCTTTTTTAATTGGATACAGTATATTAATAATAATAATGCATGCTGATGCCTTTTGTTCCCCAAATGAAGACAGTGAAATATTATAATGTAAAATCCTGAGTGTTCATTTAGCCTAACTCAGAGAGTGTACAAATGGATCCAAATGAACCCAACCAAGTAGACTTTGGTTACATTTGTTCACTCTCCAGTTCTTGTTCTGATAGGGAATTTTTCATTAACCTTTTATACAGTAAGTAATTCTTAACAGAGATCTCCGTCTGAACTTTTCATGAACTAAAGTTTGATTTGTGTACGTGAAGTATGAACATCTATTCGCGAGACAGTCTGCCATTGTTCATGTGTTCTGCGTGACTTTGTAACGATGTACTCATGACCACATGATGCGACATCTTGCTACTGTTTCAGATTTAAGGCCAGAAGCAAGGCCATGGGCATGTTCTTGTGCACGTTCATGGGATATCATTGTTATTGCCCCCCGTGGCTCTGGGAGCAGCTGTGGACGTAAAAGATGCTAGCACATTATTTACACTCATTACCGGAGGACAGTACAACATTTTAAACCAGAGAACCTATAAACAATCTAAACAGACATGTATCAGTTATAAATCTGAATGATAATAAAGATGATAGATGAATGATAGATTAATTGATAAGCCCTGAGCATTTTGACCAATGAACCCATTACAAAGCCTATCAATAGAATCTGTAGCTTTAGTTCACACTTTGGGGCATACTGTGCATGAGATGATGAATGCAAGTGAAATGGGCTTTTTGTGAAGTGGACCTGACCTGGCATAGAACACACGACATGCACGCACGCGCACACGCACACGCACCTGACTAGCTGTAACTACAGAAAGGCTTACAGGGTCAGCATAGCTTTGTTTGTCTAAGACTATATTGGCAGAACACAGAGGAATCCTGTCCAACAGGGTAATCCTTTTGGCCACAAACTGGATGGGCTTATATATTTTTTTCTTCCTCAAGGCAAATAGAAGGGACATGGATTCTGCATGATGCTCTTCAAACTTAATGGGTATTTAGACAGAGACCACCAGGTACCGTGACAGCCTCTATGTGGCCTCTGTTCTTATATGCGTTTTAACATAAAAAAAAGGTCTGTGTATGAGAGAAGACAAGAAAATATAGAGTTGGTGGGGGGGGGTGGGGGGGGGGGGGGGGGGAGAGAGAGAGAGAGAGAGAGAGAGAGAGAGAGAGAGAGAGAGAGAGGGAGAGAGAGGGGGAGAGAGGTGTTGCAGTTAAGTGCAACACATTTGTGACGATGTGTCTCCTACTTCTGAACATTCACCTGAAATTATTTATATGGTGTTGTATGATTGTATTGTATTGTGAGAATTCCTGAGTGTTAGTTAAATTAACAGCACACACTGATGTCCTTGAGGGTCTGGGTCTACTCTACTGTATCATTGGACAAGTTAGGTTTTGAAATCTCTTTCAAATTTCTTTACAACTACAATAACATGCAGATCAGGATGTGGAAGAGTTTAGGCCTAAAAACACATTACAGTGTTCCAACAACATTAAATAAATATAGGATTTCTATTTATTATTATCAATTTTACATGGCCGGTTACATAGGCTATATTCACAATATTGTCAATAATTTCTCTCTCTCTCTCTATCTCTCTCTCTCTATATATATATATATATATATATATTATATACATAATTACATATATATATACATACATATCATATATACATACATTATATTGTATTATATTATATTGTATAGATATTATTATTTTATATTATTATTTTCTTGCAGTTGTCCAATCAAGTTTCTTTTCCCCTTTTATCTTCTTCTCTATAACTCTATATGTTATCAACTACATTATCAGGAGCTTCCACTGGGAGAGAAGTATAGCCTTGGCCTTGGATCAAGACTATTAGATGTATTTTATCGATTTTGGCATGTTTAGTCATGGCTAGCACCCCCCAGTGCGTCCTTTTCTTTCACCAGTACAAGCTCGTACTTCTCCATACATGTACAAAAAAATATACATAAGGTGCTTACCCGGTTTCTCCAAATGTTAACTCACGCTTCGGAGTCTTTGTGCACTGTATTAGTCCGTATTTTTCAATAAAGAAGTGTTTTAATCCCGTCTGTGGCCGAACACCATTTCCCCCCCTCGTTTACTTCCTGTTTACATTGAGTGTAATACCGGCTTTCACCAGATGTGTCCCGTAATCACCACCCATTGAGGAACTTCCGACAGAATCCGACACAGACGGGATTAAAACACTTCTTTATTGAAAAATACGGACTAATACAGTGCACAAAGACTCCAAAGCGTGAGCTAACATTTGGGGCAACCGGGTAGGCACCTTATTTATATACATTTTGTGTACGGAGAAATATGGGCTTTACTGGTGAAAGTGCAGGGCGCACTGGGGGATGCTAGCCAAGACTATCGTAGATACGGAAGTAAAAGTCAGACTCGATAAAACGCAAGTCTTGGTCCAAGGCTAGAGAGAGAAGATACAATGAGGTGAACAAAAATCATCGTCACCCACCCACCAGCTCAAAGCGGATAGGCTTCCTGTTAACAGGGTGGCGCATTAAATCGCGGGGGTGGAGGACGTTTTCTGCCACTTCCAGCCTCTAGGGCCGCGCCGGGTTCAAACTGGGTGATGATCCGACCCCAGTTGAACTGATGTGAAGAAACTAATAAGTTGCGGCGGGAGTCGTTTATAGCAGCAGAGACGAGGTGAAGCGCAGACACGCTGCAGCAGCACTACTTACTGCGACTCTCATTATAGATTTTTGAGCAGAACGAGGGCTAAAGGAACGAGTCCATTTTGCATCTCCGGGTAAGAACTGTAGCCTACATACTGTATTGTAGGCAGTTTGTCAATGGCAATGATTTATTGCCACCTGTCACTTACAGTGTGGATTCAGTGCAATTTCTGTTATTTTATTATTATTATTATTATTATTATTATTATTATTATTATTATTATTAAATAATAATAATTTCGATGTTGAATGGCAGTGGCTTAAGTGTGATTGTTTTATAATTGAGAAATGCAAAAGTAGTGCCTATATTGCTCAATGCTTATAGTGGGCGTTTTGGCAGTAAAAGCACAAGTTTGGAAGAAGTGTGATTATAGACTAGGCTAGCTTGTAAATAAACAGTTGTGACAGTGTGTGTGTGTGTGTGTGTGTGTGTGTGTGTGTGTGTGTGTGTGTGTAGGGGTGGGGTATTACTACTACAAAACATGATTGATAAGTGTTGTTGAAATAATTTGAAATATGTTGAAATATAATTAAATAATTTGACAAAAAAGTTAGAAAGAAAGTTGGTCAGAATGCTTTCTAAATAGCCTATCAAAATAGCCTAATAAAGACATAAGCTGTATTGATTGATTGAATACTTTATCAACAGTTTGCTAAAAAAGCACAGAAAGTACAGTTCAAATACAAGGTCTGCTAAAAGGATTAAAACACAAGAAAGCACTATGGCTTGTTTCCATTGGGGTCCTGTGTATTCCATTAATCAAAACACAAGACAGACAAATATACATGCAAAAACATCATATAAACGTGTAGTAATCAAAAAGACAAATGTACAGAAAGAAAATAAAGAGTAGCTGTAGCTAGTAGCCTACCCTATTGAAAGCCATGCCATTTAAATCAAACTGCTGTAGTGTTGTAGTGCTCGCACTTACTCTTTTGAGTCTTTTCCGTTTCCCCCCCCAGCAGTATTGACAGTCTCTTTCCCCATATTAAATTGGTAAATTACCTCTTTCCCACAGCTAAGAACTTATAACAAACCTCTCGTTTTTATTTCCTGTGCCCACTAGGTGGTGCCACTTCGATACAGATCATCTATAGCTCCAGTCCTCCCCTGGACCCCCTCACACACCAGAAACTCTTTGCATGAATTTGGCAGTGGCAGTGCCCAGTCTGGTGTGTTTGAACGTGAAAGAGCACACCATGGGTACTGTCCTGCATGATCTCTCCATGCCCCCACAGTTAGATGTGGAAGGATCAGAGGCCAGGCCTAGAGGCAGGTCCATGTCCTTCACCGATGAGGCTGTTTCCATGGCCCGAACCCTACTGGGCCGCGCCTCCACATTCAAACGTAGCAACAGCCTGGTTAGCATCACAGGTGGTAACAGCAGCAATAGTGATGACGAGAATGGCAACAGTGCACGCCGCAAACGCGAGTTCATCCCCATTGAGAAGAAAGACGATGGGTACTGGGACAAGCGGCGCAAGAACAATGAGGCAGCCAAGCGGTCGCGGGAGAAGCGGCGGGCCAATGACGTGGTGCTGGAGACGCGTGTCCTGGGCCTACTAGAGGAGAATGCCCAACTGAGGGCCGAACTGTTGGCCCTCAAGTTCCGCTTTGGCCTGGTCAAGGACACCTCTGACATCAGCATTCTACCGCTCTCTTTGCCTCCCTGCACCCAACCAGCAACCACTGCCACCCGCTACTGCCAGCCTCACAGTGATGTCTCTTCATTCACCAACACTCCTTCCTGCTCCAGCACGCACCACATTCAGCCCTACCCTCCACAGCAGGGTGCCATGTACGGGCCGAGGGGAGCTGGGGTGCCATCAGGTCGTATTGTAGGGAGCACATCTGAAGACACTGGCTTATCCTCCTCAGGGAGCTCAAATGTAGACAGCCCTGTGTTTTTCAATGACGGACCAAGTGATCACAACCGTCCATCCCCACGAGCGGTGGTGGAAGAACAACAACAACAAGGGTATGGCTCTCAGCCCTGCGCCCTGGAGGCCAATGAGGGACATTGCATCAGACGACAAGATTCAGCAGAGGGCTTGAAGAGCCTCCCACATAAGCTGCGCTTTAAAGGCATTGATGGAGGGGAGGGATCCCTCTTCTCTGACAACAGACATTCTTGTTTACCTGTAGCCACAGTAGGACCCCACATCCAACAGAGGAACCACCAGCAGGCTGTATGGGAGGGTAAGGTCGATAGTCAGGCTCCTTGGCCTAGGGAGGAGGCCCGTGGTGGGACTGAACAACAGTACCGGTGTCCTTCCTCTGGATCTCACGGCTCCTCGCCTGCTCAGATCCCTGCAGGGTCCAAGTACACAACGGAGAATGACAGCCTCAAATCCCAGCTCAGTTCTCTGTCTCAGGAGGTGGCTCAGCTCAAGAAACTCTTCTCTCAGCAGCTGCACACCAAGCTCACCTAAGATCAGTCTTAAGCCTAATTCAAACTTTGTTGTACAACGGTATGGCTTGCCAAAAATAATAAAAATAAAAAATATATTTTCGGCAGGCGACACGATCGCTAGATAGTCGTATGATTAAATTAGGCTTTAGCATGCTATGTCGGCCAACAGTAGAGGTTGGAAAGAGGACCGACTTCTGGCTCGAACTCAGAGACAGATCGACATTCGAAGTGATGCATTCTTTATTACCATAATGACTGTAGTTACTTGTTTAGACATGTTTCCTCACTGTGGACTCACATAGAATTTAACTGTGCTAATTGATTTGTCATACAATCTGTGATCAATACATTTTACATGTATGTCAGTTTAAAGGACATTGTATATTATTTTTA